>NW_006921593.1:18113086-18133026 GCF_000298275.1 Orycteropus afer afer
GGCAGTGTTTCATTCTGCTGTGCATGGGGTCGCTATGAGTCGGAAATGACTCGACGGCACTTAACAACAACAACTTTGGTCACTGATCTTCATCATTCTGTCCTCATCTCTCGTCCTTTCTCATCTCCCTGTGTATCTCTCTGTCCTCATCTCTCATCCTTTGTCATCCCCCTTTCTGTCTACCCATCCTCATCTCTCATCCTTTCCTGTCTCCCTGTGTGACTATCCATCCTCATCCCTCGTCCTTTCTCATCTCCGTATGTCTATCTGTCCTCGCCCCTCGTTCTTTCTTGTCCCCCTGTGTCTATCCGTCCTCATCGCTCATCCTTTATTCTCCTGCCTGTTTTTTTAATCGATTTCATTGGACTTGTCCAAGAACTAACTTTTAGCTTCATTAATTTTCTCTATTTTATTATTTTTTCCTGCTTAATTGATTTATCCTTTTGCTTTTATTATCTCCATTTTCCTGCTTCATTTAGGTTTTTCTTTTCCTAATTTCTTAATGTGAGAATTCATATAATTGATTTTAATAGTCTATTTTTAGAGCAGTTTTAGGTTCCCAGAGAACTTGTTCAGGAAATAGCTCCCACACATGCCCTCTCCCCCAGCTTGCAGTCTACCCAGTGGCTGACATCATGCATTCCTGTGGGCCACTTGTTAGGATCAAATGAGTTAACATTAATCATTATTATGAACTGGAGTTCACAGTTTACATGAGGCTTCATCTTGGTGTTGTACCGTCCTGTGGGTTTGGACAAATGTATAAGGCCCCCATCACAACATCATGCAAAATAGTTTCACTGCCCCAGAAATACCCTGTGACCACCTATTCTTCTCTTCCCTCTCCCTGAGCCCTGAGACGTATAACTGGTTTTAGATCTTCAATGTTTTCTAGCATAAGTAATTAAAGTTATAAGTATCCCACTAAACACTGCCTTTAGCTACATCCCACAAATTGTGATATGTTGTGTTTTCATTGTCATTCATTTCAAAGTAGCTTCTCACCACCATTGTGAGTCTTCCTTGACTCACGCAATAGTTGGAAGTTACTGTTTGCTGCTCAAATGCTTTCCTAGTCATTTTCTAATCAAGATCAGTTCTTGATCTCTGTTTTAATTTCATTATGATCAGGAGTTAGGGTTAGAGCTAAGGCACTTTGGTCATATTGTCAAGAGGGACCAGTCCCTGGAGGAGAACATCATGCTGGGTAAAGTAGAGGGTCAGTGAAAAAGAGGAAGACCCTCAATGAGATGGATTGACACAGTGACTGCAACGATGGGGTCAAGCATGGCAATGGTTGTGAGAATGGCACAGGACCGTGCAGTATGTCTGTCTTTTGTACACAGGGTCGCCATGAGTAGGAACTGACTCGACAGCACCTAACAACAACAACACTGTTCAGGGGTGGAATGTGATGCTGAGATAACTCCATGTGACTTCAATCTTCATAAATTTATTAAGGTTTGATTTGTGTCTTGGTATATGATCCATCCTGGTAAACACAGTCTGTTTACTTAATAGGGAATGTGTATTTCCCATCGTTTGGTTTAATGCTCTATAAATATTAAGTCAATCGAGGTGGTTGATAGTTCTGTTCAGATATCCTGCATCTTTGTTAACTTGTTTTCTAGTTGTTTTTCCATTGGCTATGGTCGTGTCATTTTTTGGTTAAGAAGACGCTGCAAAGGAAAGAACCATTACTACATGCAGAACAGTGTTCCCAGCAGGAATGATTGTGTTCTTTCTACCCTTAACAAAATTTCAATTCTGTGCTATGGGAAGACTTAGAGAGAAAGCTATACAGGAAAGAAGATGCACTGTCCAAGAATCCAATTCAAATCCAACTTAGCTAATGCCCATCATTTCTGAAAGTCGAGGACCACATGCATTATGCTTACTGAGAAAGTTGTAAAATGGAAGCTCCCCATAATCTGATTGCCTTTAAATGTGAAAATGGATCCCGGCTTCTTTCTGAATCCTAGACAAGATGGTGTCAGGCCAAATTACAACATCTCCTTTCCTTTCAGATGTGATAAAATGCACATCCATACATTAATTTATAATTTTATTGAACATTATATTTAATGACCAAATAGTTTGCATGTTACTATATAAATATACAATCTTTCTTTAAAATAATGTACAAAATGTTGACCTAATTCAAATGATGCCTGGAGAGGTCTTCCTGTAGGAAACGTATCACCTTCCTCTCCTCATCCCGTATGAGAGTTCTACTGGAGTTTGTGTAAGGAATTTTGATTTCTGTATCAGTAAGGTCAATGCTCTGGTAGCATAGTGGCTAAGACACTTGCCTGCTAACCAGAGAGCTGGCGGTTCAAACCCACCAGCCACTCCTTGGAAGGAAGGTTGGGCAATCCTACTTCCGTAGTGATATTGCCTCAGAAACCCAAGGAGGGGTCGCTATGAGTCGGGGCCGACTCGACAGCACATAACAACAACAACAACAACAACAAGGTCAATGCACCTGCCACCCATCTGTCAGTGTGTCACACTGTGGTGTCCAGCATGTGGCTGTGATGCTGGAAGCTCTGCTACCAGTATTTCAAATACCAGCAGGATCACCAATGGTGGACAGGATTCAGAGTAACTTCCAGACTAAGACTAGAAAGAAAGACCTAGCAATCTACTCCCCCAAAATTAACCAATGAAAACCTCTGGAGCACAACAGACCATTGTCCAACCTGATTGCTTTAGACATGACATCAGAAGGGATCAGTCTCTGGAGAGGACTTTGTGTTTGATGGAGCAGAGGGTCAGCGAAGGAGAGGGAGGCCCTCGGAGAGGTGGACTGGCACAATAGCTGCAGTGACACACTTGAACAGCCTGGTGATTGTGAGAATGCCACAGGACTGGGCAGCAACTCCTTCTGTTGTACACAAGGTCACCAGAAGGCCAAGTCAATGCTCCAGCGGCTAGCGTCATCATCAAGTAGTGGTTGGTGGTGCCACGGAGTCCAGTTTTGGCAGCCGATGTGGCAGAGTAGAACTGCCCCAGAGGGTTTTCTAGGCTGTGTTCTTGACAGGAGCAGATCTCCTCACATAGAGAGGAACGGTGGCTTTGAACTAACAACCTTTCAGTTAGCAGCTGAGCACTGAACCGTTGTGCCACCAGGGCTCTCTATCATCAAGGTACTGCTTAGTAAATGCCTTGAGGTGCTCCATACTGCCCCAGTAAACAGCTGCAACACTAAAGCCAATGGATACGTAGGCTGGTGGCCACAGCAGTATGACGCTCTGGGGTCTGGGGTCCAATGAAAGGAGAATTAGGGCTGTAGCTCCTTTTATGGAAACGAGACTCATTTTTGTCTAAATATTCTACACATGATGTTAAGGAAAACTTTGATTTCAAGGACATTTTTAAATTGCTGCCAAATTTATTATACAAACGATGCCATATTTAACATGGTATTTCTTAAATGTTACACATAATTAGACTCATAAAAAAGTTAGTCAGAGTCTAATATGATCTGTCACCACATTTTGAAATAGTGAACTAGAGTAGCACAAGCCAGGTACTACTACACATAAGAATTTGCATAAAACATTCTAACGATGGGTTCAATGGGCATTGATACACTTCTTTTTTCTTTTTTTAAAAAAGAAAAGTACCTTTCATGTGCCTCTCTTTGTCTTCCTCTTGCTCAATGCCACCATGTTGGCCACTCACATTTGGTACATTGCCCTTCCTTTCACCCAAATCAGGAACTCTGGTGGCGTAGTGCCTAAGGCATTTGACTACTCACCAGAAGGCTGGCAGTTCAAACCCACCTGCCGCTCCTCATAAGGAGGGTTGGGCAATCTACTTCCGTAATGATACTGCCTCGGAAACCCAAGGAGGGGTTGCTATGAGTCAGATCTGACTTAACGGCAGTGAGTTTTTTTTTCTGGTTTTCACCCAAATCAATACTTGTGTCTACCTATCTAACAGTGTTCCCTCCCTTCCCCTCTCATGCCTGGACAAAAAAAATAAATAAATAAAAATAGCTTCTTTCCACATATAAACCTTTCCTTGACTTACAATAGTGAACTATTACAATATTTGTCCTTCTGTGATTGACTTATTTAACTCAGCATAATGCCCTCCAAATTCATCCACCTTTTGTAGATTCTACATTATTCCTTAGTGTTGCATAGTATTACATTGTGTGTATGTACCATAGTTTGCTTATCCATTCTTCTGTTGATGGGCACCTAAGTTGTTTACATCTTTTTGCTATTGTAAATAGTGCTGCAACAAACACAGGTGTGCATATATCTGTTCTTGTCCTGGCTTTCACTTCTTTAGGATATATACCTTGTAATGGAATGGCTGGGTCAAATGGTATTACTAATTCCAACTTTTTAAGGAATCACCATACTGCTTTCCACAGTGGTTGTATCATTTTACAGTCCCACCAGCAGTGTTTGAGAGTCCCAATCTCTCCACATCCTTGTCAGCATTTGTAATTTTCTATCTTGTTGAACTTTGCTGTTAGTGCTGGGGTGAGATGGTATCTCATTGTTGTTTTGATTTTCACCTCTCTGATGGCTAATGATAGTGAGCATTTCTCCATCTGTTTGTTGGCTGCCTGGATATCCTCTTTGGTGAAGTGTCTATTCATGTCTTCTGACATTTTTTAACTAGATTGTTTGTCTCTTCATTGTTGAGGTGTTGGAGTTTTCTATAAATTTTGGAGGTAGGTCCCTTGTAAAATATGTCGTTATTGAAGATTTTTTCCCATTCTGTAGGTTCTCTTTTTACGCTTTTTGGTTGAAAAATGGACAATTTCCAACACAATCCTGCTCTAATCTGCTCTTTCTGAATGATGAATGTGGCTCATTAAAGCTTGAGTGAACCACCCGCCAGTGCAACTTGTGGTGTGAGCACACAGAGGAAGTTCTCCTATTTTTTTTGTAAAATGGAAGTTCCAATAAAGCAGAAAAAAAATTTTAATGTCCCAAATGGTTGGACACAGTGCAACCCTGAATATGAAAATACCCAGTTTCAATGGATAACATTATGAAGAATGGGAATCCCAGAACACTTAACTGTGCTTGTATATGGACCAGGAAGCTATTGTTTTAACAGAACAAGGGGACACTGCATGGTTTAAAATCAGAAAAGGTGTGTGTCAGGGTTGTATCCTTTCACCATACTTGTTCAATCTGTATGCTGAGCAAATAATGTCAGAAGCAGACTATATGAAGAAGAACATGGCATCAGGATTGGAGATTCATTAACAACCTGAGATATGCAGATGATACAACCTTGCTTGCTGAAAGCAAAAAGGACTTGAACCACTTACTGATGAGGATCAGACTATAGCCTTCAATATGGATTATACCTCTATATACCAAAAACCAAAACCAAACTCACTGTTGTTGCATCAGATCTGACTCATACAACCCTTCCTTGGGTGTCTGAGGTGGTATCACTACAGAAGTAGATGGCCCAACCTTCTTTCTGAGGAGTGGCTGGTGGGTTTGAACCACCAGCCTTCTGGTTAGCAGTCAAATGCCTTAGGCACTATGCCACCAGAGCTCCCACCTCTACATAAGGAACACAAATATTCTCACAACTGGACCAATAAGCAACATCACAATAAATGGAGAAAAGATTGAAGTTGTCAGGGATGTCATTTTCCTTGGATCTGCAATCAACACCCATGGAAGCAGCAGTCAGGAGATCAGAATATTGCACTGGGCAGATCTGCTAGGAATCTGCAACAGGAGGCCTCCATCCTCACAAGGACGGAGATGGGGTCTCTGGTCAGGCAGGTGGATCTGGTCTCAGAGCAGACTCAACTTGACATAAAGAAAATAAAACTATGTGGCATAGCTTGCTCACCAAAGTCAGGGAACAACCTTTGCTTCCGAAACAGAGCCACACCAGATTTCTTGGCATGTGAATTTTTTCATGCTACTGTGTAGGTGTGTGAGTTACTCTGTCTGTTAGAATGCACTGTGATGACAGTTCAGCAGCTTCCACTAGCTTCTGGGAAAACCTTGGAAATAGCAATAATGGCAATGAACATCTGATTTGCTGAGTCGCCAGCATGGAGCAAGGTCTTCCTGCAGATTATTCATTAATCAGCAGGGCAGTGCTGGGAGAAGTCCTATTATTGTTGTTATTGTCGTCGTTGTTAGGTGCTATAAAATCAGCCCTGATTCATGTTACAACAGAACGAAAGGTCGCCCAGCCCGGGGCCATCACCGGGACAGTGGGGCACTGGGCCACTGTCATCTATAGGGTTTTCACCAGCCGATTTTCAGAAGTGGGCCACAGACCTTTCTTCCAAGTCCAGCTTAATCTGCAAGTTGTGCTGAAACCTGTTCAGCATCATGGCAATAACTAAGCCTCCCCAACAGACATGTGCTGGCTACGTGTGAGGTGCACCGGCTGGAACTGAACTAGGGCTTCCCCCATGGAAGGTGCAAACCCTGCCATGGAGGCACCCCTGCTTACACACACAGAGAGGAACGTAGTGACAACCTTTGCATCAAATGACTCGGTTTAGAGAGACAATCTCCCTGAAAAACAAGTCGCCTAGAGCACTACCACTGTTCAAGCTCAAAATCCCCCTCTTATGAAGCAAAACAATAGCATTTATTATTATAAGTCTCTAGATATTAATGTTGTAATTCTTTTGATTTATTCATAGATTTTATATGATTTCAATTTTTATTATTCAACTGAGTAATGTTGTATTGTTGTTAGGGTCTGTCAAGTCAGTTTAGACTCTTAGTAACCCCATGTACAACAGAAAAGAACACTGCCTGTCCTGTGGCACCTTCACAATCGTTGTTGTGTTTGAACCCATTGTTGCAGCCACTGTGTCAGTCCATCTTGTTGAGGGTCTTCCTCTTTCTCATTGACCCTCTACTTTACCAAGCATGACGTTCTTCTCCAGGGACTGGTCCCTTCTGAAAACATGACCAAAGTAGGTGAGACGAAGTCTCCCCATCCTTGCTTCTAAGGAGCATTCTGGCTGTACTTTTTCCAAGACAGATTTGTTGATTCTTCTAGAAGTCCATAGTATATTCAATATTCTTTGCCAATAGCATAAGTCAGAGGCGTAAGTTCTTCTTTGGTCTTCCTTATTCATTGTCCAGCTTTCACAAGTATATGAGACAATTGAAACGGTCATGCCTTGGGTCAGGTGCACTGTAGTCTTCAAGGAGACATAGTTGCTTTTGAACACTTTAAAGTGTTTGTCCAATGCAATACATTGTTTGATTTCTTGACTGATGCTTCCATGAAACTGGATTGTGTCTCCGCATTAAATGAAATCTTTGATGAGTTCAATATTTTCTGTGTATCATGATGTTGCTTATTGGTCATGTTGTGAGGATTTTTGTTTTATGTTGAGGTATAATCCACACTAAAATCTGTAGTCTTTAATCTTCATCAGTAAGTGGTTGAAGTCTTCTTCACTTTCAGCAAACAAGGTTGTGTCATCTGCATATTGTAGGTTGTTCAGTCTTCCTCCACTTCTGTGCCGTGTTCTTCTCCCTATAGTCCAGCTTCTTGGATTATTGCTCAGCATACAGATTGAATAATTACGATGAAAGAATACAACCCTGACACACACCTTTCCTGATTTTAAAGCACTTCCACTTTTATTCATAAGATTTTAGCTGGCCAACTTTTTCCTTATCTGTCTTAGTCTGGAAGCTCTGCTGAAACCTGGCCACCAGGGATGACCCTGCTGGTATTTGAAATAACAGTGGCATAGCCTCCAGCATCACAGCAACACACAAGCCACCACAAGTATGACAAACTGACAGATGAGAGGCTGGACTGAGTAATAGAGTGGAGTGAGTTACTTGGTCTAGCTCTTCTAGCCATGGTCTTTGTGGCTCCCACCAGATGACTGGGTATAACTGTGTGAATGTGAGGTATTCTGTGGCTCACTAAGGGGGTTGGGTAGCTTGTTAACAATGTAAATAAAATACATGGCACACTGTGGGGGTGGGACGATGGAAATAAGGTATATGGAACCCTAATGTGGGGATTGGGCAGTTTTGTCATCCCTCTAGGCTTAAAATGAGACCTCCCAGAGGCACAAAGTACATCTCATTGTCAACAAGAGAAAAGAGCCATAGTGGAGTGAGCTTGTCTTAGACTGAAGATCCCTGCACTGGCCTTTCTTGGCAGAGAGATGACAGAGATAGACAGTGGCAGCAGAACCGAGAAATGGGCACGAGACAAAGCAGCATGCTTGTCCGCCCGCAGAGCAAGAAAGCTGAGTGCCTTTGAGCAGGAGGCTTGCTGGCAGAGCAGGGTGCACCTATTGGCAGAGCTAACAGAGCTTTGGAACACGTGCCCAAGCAGGACAGAGGCCTGGTCACAAGGCCAAGGGCCAAAGAGAGCCATGCCTGAGCTTATGGCAGAGGGGAGACTGTCCTGATGGAAGAATTGCATCCTGAGCGTTCCTGAACCTGACTGTAACCTGTTACTTCCCTAATAAACTCCATAATCATGAGTACTGTCTGTGAGTTCTGTGTGGCCATTGCAACAAATTATTGAACCCAGCAGAGAAGTAGAGAGTGGTGTGGGAGGAACGATTGGTGTCATGGCAGCATGTCTACCATCATAGGAATCAACCTTGGGCTGCTGACAGTGATTCTCCCCCTCATGAAATTAGAGGAGGTTAGAGGGCGCTGTTCCTGTGCCCTTTGCAGCAGTTGTTGTTGCTATTGATGATAGCAACAATTTGTGTGATTTGTGTGTGTGCGTGAATGTTTCTTCATGCTAATCAATTGTTCAAAGTTAAAACTCACTTTGGGTGAGATTGTCTTCTGGCCCGTGCTCTAAGATGTAAGGAGTTGAATGGAATCTGCCAACCCCAAGCCAAGTCTGCATCTCAAAATTGTTTTGGTCTGGTCATGTGCCTTCTATATCTCATTAAGCTTCAAAGTGACTGGGACAAAGTCTTAAGGGCAAAAACCTGACCTCTTTCAACCAATTGCCCCAGCCTTTTTCTTAAATGCAGCTTCCTTGTACTAGCTGCTCTGTGCACGTACAGCTGCCAAAACTGGGCATGGAATCTCTACCAGTGAGAACTATGGAAACAAACAAAGTATGTGTTTGAGAACCTGTTAGCAAGCACAACCTGCTGCCAAAAAGCGGTGGACACTGGGCATGTTTTCAGTCAAGATCATTGCTTCTTCCTTCAGCTGTGTCTAGTCTATGCATGAGCCCATCAAAGACACTCTTCGTTTCTGCTACCCTGGTTCTGATTTCTAGCATTTCCCTTTGACCCTGTCTTAGAATTTCCATCTGTCCTACAGTGCCCCTCTCTTGTGCCCATGTCTCATATAGTTTCCCTCTCGCTCATAGTGTCCTTATCTCTCGTATAGTGCCCATCTGGCACTGCACATTGTCTGCTATTTCCACAGTTGTTGCTTAGCCATGAAGTGAGCTCCTTCTCATGGTCCTGTGTTGCCTCCATGATTGTTGGAGCTCATCTCCCAGCGCTATACTGGACAATATTCTGGAATGATCCCTAAGCATTTGTGGAAGTAGTTCACCAGAGTTTTCTTCCTAATTTGTCTTAGTCTGGAAGCTCCACTGTAACTTGTTCTGCTTGATAACAATACACAAGCCTCCACTGACAGCTGCCTGGTGACTGCCCGTGAGGTACACGGACCAGGACTTGAACCTGCATCTCCCATTTGGGAGGTGAGGAGTCTCCTGCTTAGCCGCCACAACCCCTAAAATAAAATTAGCCACTAACTTAATGCCATAGGGAGTACATGACTAAAGCAACAAAGACTCTAATTCCCATGCATATCTTCGTAGCTTCAAAGCACTTCCCCTACATTATCACAACTAACAGCTAGATGTCCTTACAATCAAAGAGTACTGTCATCACCACTTGATGGGCTTGAGGATGGGTGGCTGTCAGTCACTGGCAAAGGAGTGGTGGGAGGCCCCCAGCCCAGAGGGCCAGAAGCTCAACTTCCACGGCCTCCCTTGCACCAGCTCCCACGCACACGGAAGCTGCTTCTCAGCAAACTCTCCATTCTTCAACGCAAGGTTAACACGTCTTCTGGACATAAATCTATTTCAAAAGCATCCTCAGCCATGGCATTAAAATATATCAACCAGATCCAATCTCCATTCTCTCTCCAAATCCAGTACTAAGTATAAAAAAGACAAAGTTTAAATATATAACCTTTGATTTCTGGCAAGTAACTGGTTCAGAGGACCCATCCGGATGGTAATGGAGTAAATTTATTCCCTTATTTCACATCCAATGAAACACTGAGTGATTTAGGATGGAGAGGCTGGCAAGGTAAGGCGTCACCTTCAAAGCATTCTCCAGCATCACTGAATTCTAGCCATCCAGCTTGTATTTATTTATTTATTAAAATTGCTGTATTTTTCCCAGATGTATCTCTCTCTGATGTTGGCGCCAGATTCTCTGGTGCACCACTGTGATTTTTCAGACTTAGAGGAATGCTCCTTTATAATTCTTAACGTTCCAGCACCTCCTGGAAAAAAATTACATGAAAAATAGCATTCTGAAGTTCCCGCAGGCACACACCATTTGTCCACACCATCCACGCTGTGTGTGTGGTTTCTCAAAGTAGCTGGGGGGCCTCCGACTGTATGTGAAAACCTGCCCCAGGACAGGCTCCTAATGTCACCCCAGCGGCCAAGAGCTGGTTTCCGAAGTGGGGAAAAGGGCACCATCTGGGAGGATTTTGCTCAAGCTACATGTCTCTTCAGTGCAAACATCGTCACAGGTGACACAGTGTCTGCGTATAAGCTGCCTAAGGATGCAGGAAGGGGTTGGTTCTGGAATGTGGATGTTCTGGTCCAGGCATCGGAAGATGCTGGGAATGTGCTTCGGGTTTGATGGTGTGTATTAATGGATATGGTCACATCATCTCCTCATCACAGGACCCCACCAGTAAAGTGGAAATCATGAACCCTTCCATGATAAACAGGCACAATGCTTCTTTACTTGGGCTGCTCTCGGAACTCCCTAGTGCACGCGTAATGCAAAGGGTAACGAGCACCGTGGCGTCTTTGCCACCTGCTGCAGCAGCCAGTGCAATACCTTGTATGTAACACAGAAAACCACACAGATGCTCGAGGCACTTGGTGGGTGGGAGCAGTCATTCACTCAGAGAATGTAGTTTCCATTGATGTAGCAAAATTGTTGTTGTTGTTGTTGTTGTTGTTATGTGCTGTGGAGTCAGACCCAACTCATAGCAACCCCTCCTTGGGTTTCCGAGGCAGTATCACTAGGAAGTAGATTTTAAAATGCATTGACCCACATCACTTTAGTTTTGTGTATTTCACTATGTTGTTGTTGTTGTTGTTATGTGCCGTCGAGTCGGCCCCGACTCATAGCGACCCCTCCTTGGGTTTCCGAGGCAGTATCACTACGGAAGTAGGATTGCCCAACCTTCCTTCCGAGGAGTGGCTGGTGGGTTTGAACCGCCAGCCGTCTGGTTAGCAGGCAAGTGTCTTAGCCACTATGCTACCAGAGCTCCCGTATTTCACTATACATACATTATATTTCAGTGAAATGTATTTCGTAAAAAATAGAGGATTTTGCCTCTTAACCACCTTCCCTCATAGTTGTGTAGATGTCCCTAGGTGCTATCATCAGAGTGAACCTTCTCATGGAATGAGGGAGAAGATGAGGAAGGAAAGTTATTGTGATTGTATTTTTGGTGAAAATACGTGGTAGACTAGCTGGTCTCATTTTGTCCATTTCATGCTAATTCCTACCTAAGGCAGGTGGCTGGAGTAGAGACTGGGCAATGCCTTACAAGCCGGGCCCCTGGGTTGTGCAAACGGTTAATGAGCTTGACTTGTAAATGAGAGGGTGGAGGTTCAAGTCTACCCAGAGGACCTCAGAAAGAAGGGCTAGTGATCCGCCTGAAAGGCAAAGCCCTGGGAGCTCTGCAAAGCACCCTGTCTGACAGGCGCTATCTACACGAGTAGGAGCCGGCTCAAGGGCAATCGGCCTGGCTTGGTTCGGTTTTATTGAAAGACAGGCATGCACCATGCAGATTTCATGCAGTGACTTTGTCTTGACCTGAGTGCACTAGTCCCAAATCATGTTTGTGTTTCAATCCCACACTTGCACTTAAGGGATCCTGGTGAGCCGGTGTCATGGCAGGGGTCCCTGTTGGAAAGAGATGCACCTCTACTGCATCTGGCACAGAGAGATGCCCATGGTGTGGTTCTCCACTGTCCGCAGCACCACCAACACCACCATGTTTATGTGTTTGCTCACTCTTGTATAGTCACTTGCACCAGCTGAGCGGCGGTGGACCTGCCAGACTTCCAAGCAGCTGACACATAGTGCAAGTGGACTATAGAAATGTGGTCGAAGCCTGGAGCTCAATGAAGGGAGCCACTGAGCTCCCAGGGCTCAATGGTGGAGGGAGCCACGTGGCTGAGCTCCCAGGGCTCAAGGGTGGAGGGAGCCATGGGCTGAGCCTGGAGCTCAATGAGGGAGAGAACCACTTCGGTGAGGTCCTGGGGCTCAGTAGCCACGGGAATCATGCTGCTGAAGCCCTTGGGCTAAATGGCTGAGGAAGGCACGTGGCTGAGCCTGGAGCCCAATGAGGGAGGGAGCCAAGTTTCTGAGCCCGACGCTCAATGGCTGAAGGAGCCATGCTGCTGAGGTCTTCGGGCTCAATGGTGGAGGGAACCACATTGCAGTTCTGGGGCTGGAAAAGTTGGATGGTGGTGGGAGTGGCTGGATTGAAGTGGCCATCAGGAGAAGGAACAGGTCCCAACTAGATGCGGGCACGGTCTGAGAAATGTAGCTCCTTCCTTTTCAAGCTTAGGAACAGGAAGAAATGAGAGGTCTCCTGTGTGTCTCTTTTTCCAACCCATACTTACAGATTGAGCCCTCAAATCAGCAGACAAATGAGGCAACCACTGGAGTCCGAGATATTAAGAGACCACTGCCTGCTGCCTAAGGACATGCATTACAGGGTGTCTGGCTTTTCCTGCTGCCCCTAGCTGTTTTGGGGGATCTATACATCAATTTTCTGTACTCGAATTTGCTAATTTGTGCCCTGTAGAGATTAGATGTAGAGGTTATTAATAGGTGTACTGAGAAAAGAGCTCTGGGGTCACGTGTATTTTGTCAAATTCTGGTTGTAAACAAAGGGCCCCTCGGAGCTTCCAGCGCAGGAATGCGCATTCGTCATCTCCAAGCATTTTGGCACCTGCCCCCTGACGTTCTGAAAAGCATCCAGAAATCCCGCGGAGACGTGACAGCTCGCTGCCGCAGGAGGTGCGGCACTGCACACGGTAAATCTCTGGTGAGATCCTAATTGCCTGGATTTATTTTCCAATTAGTTGCTTTCTCAAATTTTAACCCACTGTGACTACCATCGGCTTTTTCTTCTTTGTCCCAAGAGGATTGTGTTCTTTTGCATTTTCTTTCCATCCAGTGTTACTTTAGAGCTAAGTTCTGCCCCACTCTTGCACTCGAGGCCTGTCAGCAGAGCGCGAGGACTGCTTCCTGCCACGAGCCAGGAGCCGCCTTCGGCTGCTGAGCTTCCTGGGTGCTTAGCCCAACAGGCCGGAGTGGCCTTAGGATGCAGCAGCGCCTTGATTAACCCTTCCCTGGTTCTTGGACGCCAGTTGTTGTTCAGCAGAACTTGTGTGGAATCCAAACCCTACCTTCTTCTAGTGTGGAATCTTTTCAGGGAGGGTTTCACCAAAGGTCTGTTTAAAGAAGATAACTGGAAGAGAGTTAATTAGACAGCCACAGCTAAAAATTCTGACCCCTGGATATCTAATTAAATTGGTACAAGCTATTGTGTTAAATGGTAATGGAATGCCCGAAGGTTCTTCACAATTAAAGCATTAACAAGTATGCAATTGCATATTTAATGCTTTAGTGATTTTCAATTCATTATAAGGAAACTAGCTTTACCTGAACATGCTTATAAAGTTTCACTGATTCTTTTTTTTTAAGTTTATATCTCCATTGGGAGCAAGTTTTTTAAAACGTGTAAGTGTCACATTACATGTAGACTTGAAGGCTGTGAGGCATCGAACCTTGTCAAACAGAAGACTTGAGGTTTGGAGTCTTTCTTTTTCTGTGTCAGTCTCTGTCCCGCTCTCATTATTACTTTCAGATCCTGGTTTCTCTTAATTCAGGCTATTTCCTTTAAGAAGGCTGCAATAATTGGCTGAGTTAATTTGATTGTGTGTAAGAAAAACACCTCTAGAGTTCAATAAAGTTTATATTGCACTAAGTTTATGGTCAGCACTCAACTATTTAACAAGACTATATAGTCAACTATTGATTATCTGTTCTTGTGCAGGACAGATTCTATGGGGCCTCAAGTCTTCTTTTACTCATTAGCTTCTCAATGGACTGTTGATATAATGAGATTCTGTGAAAACAAACTTGGCTTAATTCATCCTTTGTGCCACTTCTCCAAGAACTTGAAAACAAAGCATTAAGAACATGACCTGACCCAAGTATAAGGAGAGACCAGGCCCTGTGCCTCAACTCCAGCACCACCACCTGACCTCCTCCTGCCACTTTCAACTGGAAGTGTGGGCTACATCCGGAAGTCTTAAATAATTTTAAATGTGCTACAAAAGGAGTGGTGGGCTGCCATCTTTAATTCAGACTGAGTAGTAGATTAGTGGCTTATTTCAGCATTTAAATTAAAGAAACCTTTTATAATTTTCTTTAAATGATTTAATGCTCAATAATAATAAATCTGGTTATCATAAATCTGGTCAGCAGTCAGACGCCTTAGGCACTGTGCCACCAGAGCTCCTTTTAATCATAAATATAGGGAACCCCATGGAAATAAATTAATACAGATAGAAATCACTGTAACCACCTATTATGCAATGAATTGTAGCCTCCAAAAATATGTGTTATAAATCCTAACCTCTATACCAGAGGAGCTCTGGTAGCGTAGTGCCTAAGGCACCTCACTGCTAACCAGAAGGCTGGTGGTTCGAATCCACCAGCCACTCCTCAGAAGGAAGACTGGGCAACCTACTTCCGTAGAGATACTGCCTCGGAAACCCAAGGAGGGGTCGCTATGAGTCAGAATCGACTCAGCAGCAGTGAGTTTGTTTTTTTGTTTGTTTGTTTCAAATTCTATACCTGTGGTTATAAGCCTATTAGGCAATGGGTTGCCTTTGTTGTATTGAGACAGGATTGCTGTGAGATGTGTCTTAAGTCAATCTCTTTTGAGATAGAAAAGAGATTAAACAAACAAGAGAGAGAAGCAGAGAGGGGGTGAGATTGATGCCGAGGAGACAAGGCCCCTGCTCCAGAGCAGAGACAGAGAGAAAGCCTCCCCAAGGGCCGGCCCTGAGCTTGTACTTCAAGCCTTAAAATGTAAGAAAATAGCCTTCCCCAGGGCCAGCCCTGAGCTTGTACTTCAAGCCTTAAAATGTAAGAAAATAAATTTGTTTGTGAAAGCCAGCACTTACTGGTATTCTGTTTTAGCAGCACTAGATAACTAAGACACAAGCATTCAGGGGCATAACCTGGCATGTTATCCTAGCAGTCCTTCATGTCTCCACCCAGACACATCCCCACCACCCCACCTCAGAATAACCTAGGAAAACTACTTCCTTCGTTCCGTTTATATTGTTATTACGAATGTGCAACCCTAAACTGTATTTAATTTTGATTCTTTTCTGTTAGGTATCTTTTGGTAGACTATAGTCTTTGGTAGCTTTCTTGCTACCAGGCACACCTTGTATATATCCTGCCCAGAGTCTGAAGCCCCCATTTAGCCAGTAAATCCTCGTTTCTCTTAGTAGAAATGATATGGTATTTCAAGACCACATTGTATAAGTCATTGTTTCTAGATTTTAAAATTAGAGAGGTAAAGGGACTATATCCCACAGTGCACCTAACCCAAGTCATGGTCTTCTCAGTTGCCTCACAGGCATGGGCAAGCTGATGATGAGAAGAGAAGACCAAAGAAGAATTGCTTTCCTTGCATTGTGATGTTGACAAGTACAGAATATCTCGTGGACTGCCAGAAGGGCTAGCAAATCCGTCGTGGAAGAAGCACAGCCAGAATGCTTCTTAAAAGCAACGGTAGTAAGACATCGTCTCACTTACTTTGGACACATTCTCATCAGAAAAGACCAATCGGTAGAAAAGGATGTCATGTTTGCTAAAGCAGGGGGTCAGTGGAAAAGGAAACGCTCCCAGGGGATGGCACAGGGCCCTTCAATTCTGTGCTGCTGTCCAAGGGTCCATTACCAGTCAGGTCCAACTCTAAGGCAACCGGAGAAACAGTTAAGTATAGCCCACAAACACACACACACCTGTGAAAAGATCCCTTATGGGCTTGTACTGATACATCTGAGTCAAAATCGGGACAAAAAGATGGATTCTCTTTGACAGTATTTATCGTCTGCATGTTCCTCTTTTCTTTTTCAGCGAGGAGCTTGTTTCTTGAGAAGAGATACCAGGACTGCAACATTGCCTAATGATTCTTCACTTTATCCCATATTACATACCCGACTTTCTTAGATTAACACTACAAATACGATCGACTGATGAAAATACAATTTCTGAAACAGACCTTTTTGTACTGGTCATTATTTGAGTACGTTTTGCTCACGCCCTCCCCCTTATTTAACATTTGAGAGGTATGTGTACCACCACAAGTGCTGGTGGCACAGTCAGTAAGGCATTTGGTTGCTAACCGGAAGGCTGGCAGTCCAAACCTACCAGCTAGTCCTCGGGAGGAAGATGAGGCGATCTACTGCTAGAAAGATTTACAGCCTCGGCAACCCTACGGGGGTTGTTATGAATCAGAGCCGACTCGGTGGCAGTGGGTTTGGTTTTGGTATGTAAGCCCCCGGATCACAAAGCCCTCATATATTATGCTCTCTCCTCTACTTACTGGTTCCACCGTCTTTATGCTCCTACCTTTACTGCTAGGTTGTGTAAAGGGTGTTCTCCCGTGGATTTCTCAGGAAACAGTATTTCTTGAGTAGTGCACACTGTGGCATCCTCGGTTTCTGTATCTGAAGGCCGCTTGGCGCCATACGAAATATTGGATCTGCAGCTCCTTCACTGTCAGGAATATACCATCCCGCGTCCTTCTGATTTAAATAGTCAATGCTAAAAAGTTGACAATAAGCTCTTTCTTTCCCTTTTAAGTGACATGAGCTTCTTACCTGAATTTTCATATTTTCAACTGAATAATTGTATTAAATTGGTTTTGGTTTTCGTATTGGTTTTACTGATTGTCACAGATACATGCTCTGTCCTTTTTAAATGGAGTCTACATTTGTTTTTAATTTTAGGAAACTATTTACTTACAGTTTTTAGCACTTTGTTTGTGTCCTTGCTCTAATTTTCTGTATTTGAGGGCTTGTATTTTACAGAAGTTGGGTCTCCTTTGTTATTATCAGGGTTTTTTTTTTTTTTTTTTTTTTTTTTTCTTTTTTTTTTTTTTTTTTTTTTTTTGCCAATTTCTTTTTTTTTTCCTTTTTTTTAATTGTCTTTAGGTGCAAATTTACAGAGTTTGTTTTACATCCAACATTGCATGTACATTTGGTTTCACTCCCCAATTACCACCCCAACCCTAACCCAGTTTCCTCCCCTCTCTTCCAGTACCCCATCCCCTGAGCCCCTCCTAGTTATGCTCTCCTGTGTGTTCTGCATTTCCTCCGTGTGAATGTTGCCCCTCTGGGCCACGTGGTCAGTTGCTCCAAGGGATGCATCTCTATAGAGTATGTGGGTGTGTCACCCTGGGTTGAGTGGTCTGCATGTACATCTTCTTTACTATTGGTCCAAGAGCAGCCCCTGGGATTGAGTTTTATTCCAGGCCCGAAGTGTATCCCAGGGCCATAGTATTGGGGGTCCCACCAGAGTCCATCCAACCAGTAATTCTGGTCGTTATTGAATTTTTGGATTTTGTTCCACATTTTTCCTCCCACTGTATCCGGGATTTCCAGTTTTGATCCTTTCCCGAGTGGTTGGCATTGGCAGCTCAGCACTATCTACTTCTTCTGGTCTCAAGGGCCATCATGTTTCCAAATGTCCTTGGTTTTTTGCACCCTTGTTCACTTCCCATGATAGGAGACCATTAGCTGGATCTTAGATGGGCACTTGAAAGCTTTTTAAGACCCCAGTCGCTACTCACGGATGTAAGTGGTGGAACAAGATTTTCATGAATTTTGTTGTTCCAATTGAGTCTGATGTCCCCCAATACTATGGTCCTGAGTTGGTAGATCCATTGGATCTCTCTCCTACAGTGTCTGGCTGTCTGTGAGGGATTGCTCTATGTCTGCCTTCTATTGTTTCTGTAAGGATTGCAGGTATTTTGTATCACTGGTATCTGTGCAAGATTAGCCTCAGCTGAGTCTATCCTTGGTCTAGGGTATACTCCAGTTCACTGACCCCCAACTGATCTTCTCAGATGTTTATGTGTTTATCTGTAGCCTGGTGTTTGGTGTTAATGGTAATGCAGTATTGTAGATATACTGGTATTAGCCTCTGTCATCTATATCTTATGTGCACAAGTTGGTGTCCTCCCTTTCCCCAGTGTTATTGTGGTGGTCACAGACTCTTTCCATACCATCCCTCCCCTTGCCCACTTCAGCATGTAGACCTCAAGTGTTGTTGTTAGATGCCGTTGAGTTATCTCTGACTCATGGCAACCTTATGCACAGCAGAATGAAACATGGCACGGTACTGTGCCAGCTCCATGATCCTTGCAACACTTGAGCTCATCGCCACTGCCACTGTGTCAATACATCTCATCAAGTGCCTTCCCCTCTTTCATTGTCCCTCCATCTTACCAAGCATGACATCCTTTTCCAGGGAATGGTCCCTCTGACAACATGACCAAAGTATATGAGAAGAAGTTGGCCCATTCTCACTTCCAAGGAGCATTCCGACTGCACTTCATCCAGGACAGATTTGTTAGCTCTTTTAACAGTCCATGGTGCCTTCAGCACTCTTCACCAATGCCACAACACGAAAGCATCAACTCTTCTTCAGTCTTCGTTACTCATTGTCCAGCTCTCACATGCATATGAGGTGACTGAAAATACCAAGGCTGTGTCAGGTGCACCTTAATCCTCAAGGAGACATCTTTGCTCTTCAGCACTTGAAAGAGGTCCTTTGCAGCCAGTTTGCTCAGTGCTATGTCATCTGATGTCCTGACTGCTGCGTCCATTGTAGAACCAAGCAACGTGAAGTCTCTGACAACTTCAATCTTTTCTCCATTTATCATGATGCTGCTTATAGGTCCAGTTGAGAGGATTTTTATTTTCCTTATATTGAGATGTAATCCATACTGCAGACTATACTCTTCAGTCTTCATCAGTAAGTGCTTCAAGTCATCCTCACTTTTGGCAAGCAAAGTTGTCTCATCAGCATATCTCAGGTTGTTAATGATTCTTCCTCCAATCCTGATGCAATGTTCTTCTTCATATAGTCCAGCTTCTCAGATTATTTGCTCAGCATATAGATTGAATAAGCATAGTGAAAAGATGCAACCCTAATGCACCCCTTTCTTGATTTTAAACCATGCATGGTCCCCTTGTTCTGTTTGAATGACAGCCTCCTGGTCTATGTACAGGTTCCTCATGAGAACAATTAAGTGTTCTGGAATTCCCACTCTTCTCAATGTTATCCACAATTTGTTATGGTCCACATAATCAAATGCTTTTGCATAGTCAATAAGACATAAGTAAACATCTTTCTGGTATTCTTGGCTTTCAGTCAAGATCCATCTGACATCAGCAATGATATCCCTCATTCCACATCCCCTTCCAAATCCAGCTTGCATTTCTGGAAGTTCTCTGTCAATATACTGTTGCAACCATTTTTGAATTATCTTCAGCAAGATTTTACTTGCATGTGATATTAATGATATTGTTCTATAATTTCCATACTCTGTGGGATCACCTTTCTTTGGAATGGGTACAAATATGGA
>NW_006921593.1:18133653-18134221 GCF_000298275.1 Orycteropus afer afer
TGGCCTTGTCTGCTTAAGCTGCTCTTTGAAATCTTCTGTTCAGCTCTTTTATCTTGTCCCATCTTCCATTTGCTTTAGCTACTCTCCACCCAAGGGCAAGTTTCAGAGTCTCTTCTGACATCCATTTTGGTCTTTTCTTTCTCGTCTTTTTAATGACTTCTTGCTTTCTTCATGAATGATGTTTTTTTATGTTATCCCACAATTATTCTGGTTTTCGGTCATTGGTATCCAATGCATCAAATCTATTCTTTTGATGGTCTCTAAATTCAGGACAGATATATTCAAGGTGGCTCTAGTGGACTTGTTTTAATGGTCATCAACTTCAAGTTGAACTTGCATATGAGCTGTTGATAGCCAATTCCACAATCAGCCCCTGGCCTTGTTTTGGCTGAAGATACTGAGCTTTTCTATTACCTCTTACCACAGATGTAGTCAGTCTATAGTCAATCTGGCAAAGTCCACATGTATAGCTGCCATTTGTGTCATTGGAAAAAGGTATTTGCAATAAGTCATTGGTCTTGCAAAATTCTATCATGCACTCTCCAGTGTTACTTCTGTCACAAAGGCC
>NW_006921593.1:18134996-18153184 GCF_000298275.1 Orycteropus afer afer
AGCTCTCACATGCATACGAGGCAATTGGAAATATCATGGCTTGTGTCAGGCGCACCTTAGTCCTCAAGGAGATATCCTTGCTCCTCAGAACTTGAAACAGTTTCTTCGCAGTTGACTTTGTGATGATGAATACCAAATTGTCAATCCCTACATAGTAGATCATATGGTTGTCTGAATCAAATTGGCCCAAAATGGTCCATTTCAGCTCACATGCCTAGGATATCGATCTTCATGAGTTCCATTTCATTTTTGACAACTTATGATTTTCCTAGATTCATACTTCATACATTCCATGTTCCAATTATTAATGGATGTTTGCACCTGTTTCTCCTCCATTTGAGTCATGACATGTCAGCAACTGGAGGTCCCAAAAGCTTTACTTTATCCATATCATTAAGGTTGATTCTACTCTGATGAGGCAGCCCTTTCCCAGTCATATTTTGAGCGCCTTCCAACCTAAAGAGCTCATCTTCCTGCACTGTATTGGACAATGTTTCCAGGCTATTCATAAAGTTGCCCAGTAATATATCAGACAGTGTTTCTCTGTTCTTCATAAGGTTTTCCCTGGCCAGTTCTTTGAGAAGTCGATGGCCTCTTCCTTCTTCCTAGTCTGTCTCAGTCTTCAAGCTGCATTGAAACCTGTGCACCATGAGCAACCCCACTGGCATTTGAGACACCAGTGGCACACCCTCAAGCCTCACAGCAACATGCAGGCCACCACATTATGACAAAATGACAGAGAAGTTCATCTCTCTTAGCCCCCAACTAGCCCAAAATTATTCCCTCCCCTTCCCTCCCCATCCATTTGTAGTAGCCTACAAAGTGAGTTCCCTTCCTTAAGCAAATCATTGCTTGTCTTTTTACAGTAATGGGCTCATATAATATTTGTCCTTCTGTAACTGACTTATTTCACTCAACATAATGTCCTCCAGGCTCATCCACATTGTGAGACAATTCACGTATCCTTCACTGTTCCTTAATGTAGCATAGTATTCCATTGTGTGAGTAGAGTGTACCATAATTTGGTTATCCATTCATTTGTTGGTGGGCATTTAGGTTGTTACCATCCCTTTGCTACAGTGCATGGTGCTGTGATGAACATAGGTGTGCATATATGTCTGTTCCATGTCTTGCTTCTCACTTCTTTAGGATATATTCCTAGTAATGGAATTCCTAGTAATGGGTCAAATGGTATTTCTATTTTCAGTTTTTTAAGGAAATGCCATATCATTTGCCACAGTGGTTGTACCATTTTACAATCCCACCAGCAGTGTATGAGAGTTCCAATCTCTCAGCAAGCTCGCCAGCATTTGTTATTTTCTGTCCTGTTGAACTTCGCTATTATTGCTGGGGTGAGATGATAGCTCATGGTTGTTTTGATTTGCATCTCTCTAACGAGTAAAGATCATGAGCAATTCCTCATGTGTTTGTTAGCCACGAGCATATTGTCTTTAGTGAAGTGTCTGTTCATATCTCTTGCCCAGTTTTGAACTGGATTGTTTGTCATTTTGGTGTTGAAGTGTTGAAGTTTTCTATAGATTTTGGACATAAGTCCTTTGTCAGATATGTCACAGGCAAATATTTTCTGCCAATCTGTAGGTTCTCTTTTTACTCTTTTGACAAAATCTTTCAATGCACATGAGAATTTAATTTTTAAAAGGTCCTAATCATCTAGCTTTCTTTACCTCCTGTATTCTGGGTTATGTTTGATAGTCTATTTATGCTGTAAATTAGGGCTCCTAGATTTGCCTCTGTTTTATCTTTGATGAATTTTATAGTTCTCGGTTTTATACTTAAGTCTTTGATCCAGCTTGAGTTGTTTTTGTGTATGGGGTGAGGTATGGGTCTTGTTTCATTTTTCTGCAAGTGGATATCCAATTTTGCCAGCACCTTTTGTTAAAGAGGCTGTCTCTTCTCACATTTAATGGGTTTTAGACTTTTGTCAAAGATCAGGTGTCCATAGATGAATGGGTCTATTCAGGGTTTTCGATTCTGTTCTATTGGCCTATCTGTCTACCATTGTACCAATGCCACACTGTTTTGACTACTGTGCCTGTGTAATAAGATCCAGGGGTGTGAGGCCTCCCACTTTGTTCTTCTTCAGTATTGCTCTGCTTATCTGAGGTCTCTTTCCTTTCCATATGAAGTTAGTAATTGGTTTTGCCATGTCCTTAAAAAAATTGTTGGTGTCTGGATTGGAATTGCATTGAATGTGTAGATTGCTTTAGGTAGTATTGACATTTTCATAATATTCAGTCTACCTATCCATGAACAGGGTAGGTTCTTCCATTTATGTAGTGCCCTTGTTGTCTCCTGTAGTAGTGTTTTATAGTTTTCTTTGTATAGGTCTTTTGTGTCTCTGGGGAGGTTTATTCCTAGATACTTTCTCTTTTTAGTAGCTATTGAAAATGGTATTGTTTCTCTTATTTCCTTTTCAGAGGTCTCTTTGTTGGTGTAGAGAAATCCAACCGATTTTTGTATGTTGACCTTGTATCCTGCCACTTTGCTGAACCTCTCTATTAGTTCCAGTAGTTTTTTGCTGAATCTCTTGGGCTTTCTATGTATAGGATCATATCATCCACAAATTTACTTCCTCTTTGCCAATTTGTATGCCTTTTATTTCACTTTCTTGCCTTATTGCCCAGGCTAGGACTTCCGATGCAATGTTAAATAGGAGTGGTAATAGAGGGCATCCCTGTCTGGTTCCTGTTCATAAGGTGAATGCTTTGAGTCTTTCTCCATTAATAATAATATTTGGTTGTTAATAATTTGTTTGCCAATTATTTTTCAAGTCTGTCTTCATTTCCACATTTTCATATGCCTAGGTCCTGTTCCTACAATAATGAATGTGAGTCTGTGTACATGTTTGTGAGTGTATATTTATGTGTATATTTGTGTGAATGTGTGTGTGTTTGTGTGTTTGTGAGTATATGTTTGCATGGGTGTGTTTTCTATATATGTATGTTTCTGTGTGTGCTTGAGTGTGTGTGAATGTGTGTTTATGTGTGACTGTGTGTGTTTGTATGTTTGTGTGTGTGTTTGTGAGTATATGTTTGTGTGAGTGTGTGAGTGTGTGTGTTTGTATGCTTGTGTGAGAGTGGGCGCATGTGTATGTCTGTGTGTGAATGTGTGTTTGTGAGAGTGTATGTATGCACTTGAGTGTTTGTATGTGTTTGTGTGTATGTGTTTGTTTTTGTGTGAGTGTGTGAGTGTGTGTATGTGTCTGTATGTTTGTGTGTATGTGTTTGTATGTCTGTGTGTGTTTGTATGCTTGTGTATATTTGTGTGTGAGTGTGTGTTTGTGTGTTCATATGTGAGTGTGTGTGTTTGTATGTTTGTGTGTGAGTGTGTGAGCATGTGTGTATGTATGTGTATGTGTGTGAGTGTGTTTGTGTATAAGTGTATGTGTGTTTGTGTGTGACAACGTGTTTGCATTTTGTGTGTGCATGTATGTTTGAGTGTGTGTGCATTTGCATGTTTATGTGTCCATGTGCATTTGTATGTTTGTGTGTGAGTGTGTTTGTGTATGTTTTGTGTAAGTATCTCATGTTTGTGTGTGAGTATGTGTTTATTTGTGAGTGTGTGTATGTATTTGTATGTTTATGTGTGAATGTGTGTGTCTGTGTGAATGTGTGTGCCTGTGTTTGGGTGTGTATGTTTTTGTGTATGTGTTTTATGTTTGTGTGTGTCTATGTGTTTGTGTGTGTGTTTTGTATGCTTGTTTTATGTTTGTGTGTGTGAATGTGTTTATTTGTGAGTGTGTGTATGTGTTTGTATGTTTGTGTGTTCATGTATGTGTGTGTGTTTGCATGTGTCTCTGTGTATGTATGTTTGTGTGTGAGTGTGCTGTTTGTATGTGTGATTTTGTGTATATGTTTTATGTTTGTGTGTGTGTTTATGTATGAGTGTGTTTATGTGTGAGTGTGTTTGATGTTTGTGTGTGGGTGTGTGTGTGCCCATGTGTTTGTATGTCTGTGTGTGACTGTGTGTGTGCGTGTTTTATGTTTGATGTTTGTGTGTGTATTTGTGTGTATCAGTGGAGTGGTTCACAAACACAAAAATACACAGACAAGCATGTGGAGAGGCTGATGACTGACATGAAGTGTAACCGTCCGAGGGGCAGGCTGTGCTCTCTGACCTTCACTGAGGGTCCTCACACATGCCCTTGAGGCTTGTCCTGACCACCTGGAGGACGGAGGGAGCAGGGCTCCTGTTCACCTCACTGATTTCTGTGGACCAGTCTCAATTTTCTCATCATAATCATTGTCCTTTGTTTATGATAGACCAGAGTGCTGTTTGCAGAGCCATGTTGTCTTGTGGGGCATCTGGAAAGGGCCCATATTTACCTTTCATCTGCTTTTTAAAAAGACTTAATACTGTGACATTTGGAATGTCTGTCTCCTGTCCTCATGCGGATCCTACATGCAGCTGAACTGAGAGCAATGGCTCTGGACTCTGCTGATGCAGACAGGCCGTGTGCTGGCATCAGGTGCCCAGCATGAGAAGGCCTCAGCTTGTGAGCGGCTTGACAGACATGCTCATCCTCAGCCAGGACTCAATGCTCACAGCCCAGGAGGCAGGTGCCTCCAGAGGAACCCCTGGTGGCCGTGCTAGTCACAGGGGACAGCAGCAGCCACGGAGCAGCCATGGCACCAGGAGCACAGCCTCTACCCGCACCTGAAGGAGGTGACAGGCAGTGGTCCCCCTTTCTGCAGTGTGTTTGCCACTGAGCTGTATGACTTCAGCTGAGCACAGCTTCCCTCTCCCCAGGTGTCTCTGCTCCACTCCCCACCAGGATGCCAAGCCTTGTCATTGTCATGTTACCTGCCTTCAAGTCAGCCCTATTCATAGTGACCCCATGCACAATGTAACAAAACGCTGCTGGGTCCTGCCTGCGCCCTCCATGATGGGTTGCAGATGAGACCGTCCTGGCCCATTGGGCTCTCACTGGCTGAGTTTTGGGGGTAGGTTTCCAGGTCTTCTTCCTGAATCTGTCTTAGTCTGCAAGCTCTGCTGACGCCTGTTCAATGTCACAGCAACACGCTGGCCTCCACTGACAAACGGGTGGTGGCAGTGCATGAGGTGTTTGGCCAGGAATCGAACCGGGTGTGTGGCATGGAAAGTTAGGGTTTTACCCCTGGACCCCACTGTCTCCATTCCAAAAGAGCAGGTGGACAGAAGTCCACAGGAATTTGAGGTGGCACCATCACGAGTATAGAAGAGTCACCAACAATGTGCAGAAAAATGAGCGTGTCCTGGGAGAGGAGACGCACTGTGTCCACACACCTGTGAACACGAGGGTATACAGGGTCATGTGTGTGGAAGTGTGGAACTGGCAGGAGGGGCCAAGCTGGACAGGTCCCTGAGACAGTCAGGTTCATGGCTTTCTCCTCTTCCACCTTTTCCTGCAGCCCGGACAGAGCTCGGGCAGATCCTGGTGAGTGAGGAGACACCCTCTAGTGCTTTCAGCCTAAATCAGGGACTTCTGGGAATAGTGACTAAAACATCTGTAAAATAAACCCAAGTGTGAGTCATAAAGCAGCCCCCCTCTGAGTATAAATGGGCCCGTAAAGCATCTCTGCAGCTTCTCACGCTATGTTGTGGTGCACTCAGTCTCCACGAGCCCTGTTTTTCATCACCACTCAGAAGATATTTATAGGCCCATATGTCTGCCGCCCTGTGGAAACCGTGCATTAAGAAGAGTTACTTTACACTGCTCCTGAACAGATGGGAAGATGGGGTACGGAGGGACTT
The DNA here is from genome assembly GCF_000298275.1 of Orycteropus afer afer. Classification (NCBI taxonomy): domain Eukaryota; kingdom Metazoa; phylum Chordata; class Mammalia; order Tubulidentata; family Orycteropodidae; genus Orycteropus; species Orycteropus afer. The sequence continues at coordinate 18,140,751 of NW_006921593.1, forward strand.
TAAAATCCCCAAACATTTCATTCTTCAAGGAAGACGGCACTGGGTTGAAGGGTGCACCCAGCGATCCCCAAGTAATTCAATGCTTTATTGCTTCATTTTTCCAGAGTCAGACATTTTTAGAAGGTCTTATAAATAACCATCATGGCATGTTGGTCTGCATCCATAATGGGACTCGATTTTCTTTAGTTTGCATGGCACAATTTATAGAATACTGAGGAAAGATTAATTGAAAACTAACGTTTAAGAATGTCTAATGGGCCCATTCTGAGCCCATCGGCTTCATCCCTAGTGAGCTCCCCTTCTCTCTATGAATAAAGCAAGTGTCCACCCTCCGTGTGGGAAGGGCTGCCGGCCTTTCTTGAAAGCCCATCTGATGATGCTGCCCTGGAGCCGGCTCCTGCTCTCCACGGTGTCCCCATGACGCCAAGTACCTCACCATTCAGAAACAGCGGTCATTTGATTGCTGCTTGTCTCATTTCCAGGCTGCCAGCTGACTTTGAAGACAGTCAATGAAAAAAAAAAGGCAACTCATTGTCATAGAGTCCGTTTCAACTCACAGCACCCCCATGTGTTACGGGGTAGCACTGCCCCATCAGGCTTTCCTGACTGTCACCTTCACGGAAGTAGATTAGGAGGCCTTTCTTCTACCAAGTTGCTGGGTGGGTTCGAACCAGCTACCTTTTGGTTAGAAGCTGATCACAAACTGCTTGTGCCACCCGGGGACCTAAGCTACTAGGCTACTACCTGAAATGTCAGGAAGATGTGGCATGGGGCACTCAGAGCCCAACCTGCCATCACCTTGTGACACTCACGTCTGCCTCTACTCTCCCAGCCATAGCTGTGGCCGGCATGAAGTGGGGAGTGGGACAGATAGGACAACAGTGCATTTTATCCAAGTTTCATCTATGTGCACAGCAGACTGAAGGTTGAGCTTTGAGTCCAGGGTCACAAAGGACTAACGGAGTGAATGTTGGCATCTGAGTATTCAAGTCCATGTTTTTGTCCAGAGTGTGGATGAAATATTTCCTTTGCATGTTAAGGTGAAATCTGATCATGAATTTTGAATGTTCAGTAACTGAAAGAGTTACATGCAACACCATTCTTTGTCATTCGTGGCAAATAGACCATATGATTGTCTGATTCAAAATGGCCAATACCAGTCAAATTCAGCTCACTAATGGCTTGGGTATTGGTCTTTATTCATTCTATTTCATTATCAACAACTTCCTGTTTTCCTAGATTTCTACTTCATACATTCCATGTTCCAATTATTAATGAATGTTTGCAGGTGTTCTTCCCATCTTGAGGTGTAGCTTCCCATCAGCAAATGGAGGCCCCAAAGGCTTTACTCCATGCACAACGTGAAGGTTGACTCTGCTTTGGGAGGCAGCTCTTCCCCGGTGGCATTCTGAGTGCCTTCCGACCTGACAGGCTCATCGTCAACACTACATCAGACAGTGTTTCACTGCTGTTCATAAATTTTTCAGTAATACATCAGACAGTGTTTCACTGCCACTTATAAAATTCTCAGTGGCCAACTGCTGCAGGAGTGGGTGGCCATGTCCTTCTTGCAATTCTGTCTTAGTCTGGAAGCTCTCTGAAGCCTGTCCACCGTGGGTGGCATAGCTTCCAGCTTCACTGAAACATGCGCGCCACCACAGTGTGACAAACTGACAGACGAGCGGTGGTTCACAGGTATCACTCCCCCAAAAAGCTCACACTTCCCCCTCCCTCCCAGCACCTGCATCCCATAGAACCCAGCCTGTGACATGAGGGGTTTGCAATGCGTCTGCGTGGACTAATTAAGCCAATTGCCTTGGAACTGACTCCAACTCATCACATCACACTCCGATGAGCGTGTCAGAGTAGAATGGGGCTGCACAGGGATTCTAGCAGCTGATCTTTCCAAGTAGATCAACAGGCCCTTCTTTCAAGATGCTGCCAGGTAAGTTTGGACCTCCAGCCTTTCAGTTCGCAGTCACGCAAGTTCACTCCACTCACCAGCCAGGGACCCTGAACTAACGAACAGCATGCAATGATACTGGTGATAAATAATAACAAAAATAAATAGTGATGTCAGACAAGTCCCTTTCTTACAGAAAGGGGCTAATCTTCCACAAGGGTGCAGCTGTGTGGGAGTTCCCGTTTCCTTTGTGGTATCACAGATGCAGAAGGAATTGCTTCTGTTAACTTTAAAGACATCAAAATGGAAAGCTTAATTATTCAAACGCTGTTCATCAGTAAAAGAGCTCTGGTGGCACAGTGGTTAAAGCATTCGGCTGGTAAGCCAAAAAGTTGGTGGTTCAAGCCCACCAGCCACTCTGCAGAAGAAAGATGAGGCAGTCTGCTTCCATAAAGACTTACAGTCTTGGAAACCCTACGGAGAGGTTCTACTCTGTCCTCTAGGGTTGAAGTGAGTCAGAATGGACTCCTTAGCAGTGGATTTGGATGTTTCTTTTTCTTCATCAGTAAGAAGCCATACATTTGTATCCGTTGAAACAAACGGGTTGTGGCTCTGGACTTGTGAGCTGTGTTTATTCTCCTCAGCAACACTCTCCCCTTGGCTCTGGGCTCTGCGCTCCCTGGGCTCCTTCTTTGCCATTAGCCGTTTCCGCCTTTGGTGTGTCCACCACTGGGGGCCTTTGAATGCTGAGTCTCTGGGTTCGGCTTTGCTCTCACTCTCCAATGCAGCTCTCCTCTCTTGCTAGGAGACATGTGCTGGTCTTGTAGCTTGGGTCCGGCCCTTCCTCTCCAGCGTTGGCCAGCCCCTGCTCGGAGATTCTCTCACCCTCACATACCTGGATCTCCAAGAGGCCTCCTGCAGCTGCTGGCTCCCAGCACTTTCCATCTTTCCCAGTTCTTTAAAAACACCACCTTCTAACCCTTTCTTTGGCCCTGAAAGTAGGTGTTATCCACAACACTGGTCATGCCCAGTCTCACCGGAGGTGGGAGAGAGGCAGAGCTCTAAGTGCTATGCTCAGTCAAGGGCGTTAGTGAGAAAAAGAACCATGGGTCATCTTCTTGTGTGGGTTGGGGTGTTTGCTTTTGGACCTAGCGTCTCTGTGGTCCTTGCAAACACAAAACTGGTCTGAGCCTCCCAGCCACCAGGTGCTCTGGGAAGGGCCTTTGATCAGCAACAGCCTCTCTACAGCCCAAGGAGCAGGGTGTGGGAGTCACTGTTGAAGACCAGCCCCATCTGTCTCAGCCCTTATACAACAGGGATATGGCCAGGACTCTCCAAAGCCACAGGGAGGGCAGGTCTCGAGGGGAACAGAGGCCCAGGTTCCACAAGGAGGCACTGCAGGGGAGGTCCCAAGGCTGATGGCCTGGCGTCAGGGCTCAGAGTGCATTTTTAATAAATTGGGGAAAGCCACTCTTAAATAAACATCATTTGCAAAAGTGTCACAATCTGCAAAGTTTCTGGGGCAAGTATCCTACTCAGTGCTACAAACAGAATTATTCAAAGGTCCTATATCTTCCTCACCCCCAAAGAGGTTTGTAAAAAACAGTGGGCTTACAACCAGAATCTATCAAGTGTGATGGTTGGAGACTGTTTTCAGAGCACAGCACGTGTCAAAAATCACCTACAGTGCTTTGTGCTTTGAACATGTGATTCCCAGGATCAAATGTGTTTTGAATACCGCAATCCTGTCCCTGATGGTTAAAGAGCTCAGCAGCTAACTGAAAGGTCTATGGTTTTAACCCACTCGGGTGTGGTAGTCTGCTTCCTTATAGATTTATGCCTGGGAAACCCTGTGGGGCAATTTTACCCTGCCCTCTAGGGGTGCTGTGAATTGGAATTGACGCCACAGCAACAGCTTTGTTTGTTTTTCATTTTTGGCCATTCTTGAAAGGAGACATTTTGTGTTTATACCCAACAGCTATTTAACTTCAAGCTGAATCCACAGAGCATGGAAGTTGTTACTCCTGGTGATGGGTTAGATTTGCCCGAGAAAAGTGAGTCTATCATGGCAGGTGCTTCAGAAGCAAGCCCCTCCCTGCAGCCACAGCTTGACAGTCACACGTGTGAGCCTGAGAGCCCTGGTCAAGTCAGCAGCAGTGGATGGCGTTGCCTGTCCTCATGCCCACCTTCCATCCTTGGCATACACATTCCCTTGAGGTCCTCATCAATGCCATAACAGGTGACCAGTCACCCCCCCCCCAAAAAAAAAAAAAAAAAAAACACCAAACCCACTGCCATAGAGTCAATTCCAACTCATAGGATGAGTAGAACTACTCCAAAGGGTTTCCAAGATACAAGTCTTTTTGAAAGCAGACTGTCTCATTTTTCTCCAGTGGACCAGTTGGTGGGTTTGAACCACCGACCTTTTGGTTAGTAGCTAAATGCTTTAATCAGTATGCCACCAGAGCACATCACCACTATTATCAGACTAGATAAAAAAACAAAACAGTTGACATCAAGTTGATTCCAACTATGAAATTCCCTACTTGACTTTAAGACCCAAAATCCCTTCCAGGGCACCCCAGTGCACTGAGCTCCCCAACATGTCCCAGAACTCCCAGGCTCCCTCTTGACACCCCAGAATCAGAACATCCAGGAGCCTGCACCCTCTTCACTGGACACCCAATAGTCCATTCCCAAGAAGACTTCATTCACACAGAGACCCTCAGTTGACAGTCAAGAACTCATATATCTGCCACCTCCCCCATGTGGAGCGTAATGAAGTCAGATTCCATAAGGGAAGAAACCATGTATTATTCCTCCAAATTACCCCCATTACACCTAAAACAGTACATAGCTATAAAATAGCACACATCTAAGATGGCGACATTGTATCAAGTCAGTTCCAACTCATGGAAACTCCGTGTACAACAGAAGGAAACCGTGCCGGTCCTGCCCCAGCCTCACAATCGTTGCCAGGTTTGAGCCCATTGTTGCAGCTACTGTGTCGATCTGTTCCACTGAGTGTCTTTCTTTTTTACTGACCCTCTGCTTTACCAAGCATGGCGTCCTTCCCCTGGAACTGGCCCCTCCTAAGAACATGTCCAAAGTATGTGAGACAAAGTCTCCGAGACTGAGGAACATTCTGCCTGTACTTCTTCCAAGGCAGATTCATTCATCCTTCCAGCAGCCCATGGTATACTCAATGTTCTTCACCAACGTCGTAATTCAAGGGATCACTTCTTCTTTGGTCTTCCATATTCATTGTCCAACTTTTGCATGCATATAAGGCAATTGAAAGGAGAATGGCTTGGGTCAGGTCCACCTTAGTCCTCAAGGTTACATATTTGCTTTTAAACACTTTAAAGAGGTCTTTTGCAGCAGATTTTCCCAGTGCAACATGTTTGATTTCTTGACTGCTGCTTCCATAAGCATTGATTGTGGATCCAAGTAAAATGAAATCCTTGACAACTTCAATCTTTTCTCCATTTATCATGATGTTGCCTATTGGTCCAGTTGTGATGATTCTTGTTTTCTTTATGTTGAGGTGTAATCCATACTGAAGGCTACAGTCTTTGATCTTCATCAGTAAGTGCTTCAAATCCTCTTCACTTTGAACAAGGAAGGTTGTGTCATCTGCACACCAGTGGTTGTTAATGAGCCTTCCTCTGATCCTGGTGCCACATTCCTCTTAATATACTCCAGCTTCTCAGATTCTTTTGCTCAGCATACAGATTAAATAACTATAGTGAAAGAATACAACCTTGATGCACAACTTTCCTGATTTTAAACCACAAAGTATCCCCTTGTCCTGTGTGAATGACTGCCTCTTGGTCTATGTACAGGCTCTGTATGAGCACATTAAGTGTTCCAAAATTCCCATTCTTTGCAATGATATCCATTGTAAATATACATCTATAATGGCACCATTATAAAATGGCAGTGTATATAAACACAGATGACTCTCCTTCATCATTGCAGTTCTGGTCTATAAAGTCCCCACTAACACTGAATAATAAACACCAAGCCAGCCTTCTTCCACCTTACCTAGGAACATGCACATCAGACAACTAACATTTTTTACTGCTCTGCACAAGCACAGCTGGAGCTCTGGTGGCACAGTGCCTAAGGCATCTGACTGCTAACCAGAAGGTTGGCAGTTGAAACCCACCAGTCGCTCCATGGAAGGAAGATGAGGCAATCTACTTCTGTAAGGATTTGCTGCCTTGGAAACTCAGTGGGAGCTGCTGTGAGTCACAATTGACTTGGCGGCAGAGGGTTTGACTGGTTTACTGCACATGCACATATCTGTGAATGACCACAAAAGCACCATGGCTATCAATTTTGGAGTTACAAATACATTTTACTGAGTAAGTAAATCCATGTATATGTAATCTGTGAATGACAACTGATTGTATATCAACAAGAAAAACTTGTCCAAACAATCTGCAGCCATAAAACCACCGAAAGGAGAGCACACGGCTGAGAGGTGAAGGCAGACCAGGAGATCAGTAAGGACATCTGAGAAGCAGTAGCCCAGGCACCTAACTGGTACTTCACATCAGCTCCAGTGGGGTTCCCGGGGTTGCCAATGGCCAACACGCTCAGCTGCTCACTGGAAGCTTGGGGTTCCAGTCCACCCAGAGGCACCCCAGAAGGAAAGCCTGGCGCCCTGCTTCTGGAAAGTAGATCACCAGCTGAAATCACTGAAACCCTGGAGCACAGTTCTGGGCCAACACTGCGGGCGTGGCGCGCAGTTCTACGCTGACACACCTGGGTTTGCTGGAGCAACGTCAGTTAACCCTTAGTGCGTCAGAAGTAGACACCCCTGGTAACCGCCCCCCAGATGCCCCGAGGCCCCTCCGCAGCTCCGGGCTCTCACTCCAAGTTCTGAATGCTTTGCTGATACTGGCTGACATCTGGGACCTTCCTGGGCTCTGCAGAGGGCCCCCACCCCCACCACATACAGCCTGAAGTCCTGGACTATGCTGGGAAGCGGGTTAATCTTGAAGTACTTTCACACCAGGACTACCACAGGTCCAGACTTAAGCTGAGTGCCACAAAAGCCATGGCCTCATCTGGCTTCTCCTCTGTCCGTCCTGCTTCCCTCACTGGTCCCTCCTGCACCGATCCTTACTTCCGGGTGCTTCTGGGAGAGCCCTGCCTACAGCACAAGGTTAAGACTTTGATTTAGCTGGTAACGCCTTTCTGCAGCCTCTCCTGAGGGAACCACAGGTGGGTGGGCAGATGGTGAGCATCAGGAAATGAGCTGGATCCCAAGCTTGCCTGCGGAAATTCTAGGAAAGCTGAGCGAGGAGAAGCACAGTGGCTGAGGCAGACGCAGCCTGGCGTCACAGCCAATGGCCCCTGGCAGACTTAGGAAGTTGATTAACAGTAGAGTTGGCCCAGTAGTTTCTGTATCTCCCTTAAAATCATTCTGAGAAATAAGACCATATGGCTTCTTAATAAAAACCATAAAGCCACTTAACCGTAGCTTTCCATAAACATACATCACTTCCCCAAAGCATCTTCCCCTTCTCCTCCTGAGTGAACTGGGGGTCCCCGTGGGAGGGCGTTGCTTCCTCAGGTTGGACACAAGCAGAGCAGGAACTCAGCTTCAACGAGGTGCTCCAGGATGCAGCTGGGGTCAACACAGCTGCTGTTATTATTGATTATTGCTAGAAATCATTGACGATCAGCAAAGGAGCCCATGGCCAGAGCCCTCATGCCTCGACCGGAGCTGGCCATCCCTGCAGGCAACATGGCAGAAGCTGCGCTGAGCCACTCTCTTTGTCCACATTGAGAATACCAGTGGTCACTGCACTGAGCATTGGTGGAAACCGTAGACCACAGCACAGCCGAGGACTCCAAGTGCCTTGTGTAGTTTAATCAGGGGATGCTGCTGTCCCTGCCTCCCTCAGCATAGCTCTCGGAAGGAGCCATTAATTCAGCAGAAAGCAGAGGCCAGTCTAAGTCATTCATTTAAACTGGTAGCACTTAAGTTCTCCTTTCCTAACGTGAGGCTAGTGCAGAGTTCCATGAATTCTTGTCAGTTCTCAAAGTCTATTAAACATCTGTGTTCATGCAGATGTTCACTTCATGTAAAAGTTGAATTGTGCACAATGTGCTGGGTTTTGATAATTAGTTTATGATCTGAGCAGAGAATGAACAAACGTTTGCCACCAATCTGACCCTGACTCACGGCATCTCTCTGTGCTCCGTGGGGTTTTCACTGGCTGATTTTTCAGACGTGAACCATCAGGCCTGTCTTCTGAGGGGGACTCAACCCTCCAACCTTGCGATTATCAGCTGAGCACTTAACTGTTTGAGCCACCAGGGATGCTATGTAACATGGTGAAATTCTGAAAACAGTTTTAGGTCCAGACTCTGATATGTTGTTATTCATAACAGTTTCAAAGTGATATTCTCATCATCCACACACATGTTCTAAAGGTTTTCATTGAAACCTGTTGAGTAGAAAGCAGATAAACCTTGAAAACATTGTACTCAGTGAAAGCAGCCAGATACCAAAGGACTTGAGGTGGGAGAATGGGCAGTGACTGCTAATGGGTACAGGGTCTCGTTTTGGGGTGATGAAAATGTTTGGAATTAGACAGAAGCAGTGGTTGCACTGCTGTGAATGTAGTAAATGTTACTGAACTGTATACTTTAAAATGGTTCACTCTATATGATTTTACCTTAACTGAAAATGTAGAAAACAAAAGATCGCTCAGTTCTCATAAGAACCCTTCAGTATGAGATTTTCAAAGACTCCCCTACTATCAACCTGAAGAAACATGCTAGTTTTGCTTCACTTGGTAACCCAGAACAGAATTATTCCATATTAGTTGTAATAAATCCCCCAGGAGTTTGATATTAACAAGAACAGAAAACACAATGTACTCAGAATATTAGAACTTAGCGGGGAACCTGTTGTAAGTGCTGTTGTCACAGGGCCAATGTGGCTAAACTGATGTTGCTATTGAAAGGCAGTCCTGAAGTGAAACTTAGATCCAGATCAAAAGCAACATCTCTGCAGCATTCATTTGAAACTCAAAGCAGTGCTTCACAGTCTTAGGCTTTGAAATGAAAACATTTTATGGAATAATTATGTCTGAAAAGTGAGTAATGCAAATTTATTTGAAAGTGTCTAGATATCTGAATTACTTGTGTATTGTAGATCAAGTATGATTTTGTTACAGAATTACCCTAGAATTGTTTGGTCTATAAATTCAGTGCAATTGCAATCAAAATCCTAGTGGTATATCTTTCAGAAATTAGTGAGCAGGTTCTAAAATGTATTTGGAGATACGAAAGACCTAGAACAGCCAACACAGAACAAATTTTGCAGACTGATCTTCACGACTAGAAGAGTAAGATAAAGCCACAGCAATCCAGACTTTGGTATTGACAAAGAACAGACAAATGGGTGCATAAGCCAAGATGAGTCCTCTAGCCCTTGTTCTTCCCAGGTATGCAACAAAGGCACACTAGAAATTCGGAGAGGAAAGCAAATACCACATCAACAGGGTCTCCAAATGGGAAAGCAATAAGCCTCGACCCTTCAAATGCTCCTAACACAAAGCAGATCACAGACCTCAATGTAAAGGGAGACTGTACAACTGCAAAATGCTGAAAATGCTGTCATGACTTTGAGGCAGGAAATATTCTTCCACAGCTGACTGACAGCATGGCTAGCCTGAATCTCCAGCTCCCCTCAACGGCCAAGCTGATACCCCAAGACCAAAGCCCCAGCCTAGATCACATTGTTAGACCACTCAGTGGCCAGCCTCCACCTTAAATAAAGACATTTCTGTTGGAAGTGACACTAGGACCTAGAGCTCAACTCCCAGAAGCCAGGACAGGGCAGATGCCTCTCTGGGAAAAAGGTTAAGTTTTTACTCCACAGAGACCAGAGAGATGAACTAGGGAAGGAGAAGGCATTTGCAATTACATATCTGTCAAAGAACCCATAACCAGAACATGCTAAGAACCTCGATAAATCAGTTCGGATATGTGAGGCACCATTGGTGAACCGTCTGTTGAATGATTGCATGACTAAGTCCTTAATCCTACATGCCCACCCAGTTCTGACACAGCAGCTCATCGGAATCAATGGCACACATTAAATGGGGATACACAAAGAAACAATAGCCACCACATTCACTTGTCCCACGAAGAGCAGTGTCTGGCCTTTACCCAGCCAAGGAGGAAACAGCACAGTTTCCCCTCCCACCCCACTGAGGGAGAGCATTCTAAGGATGCTGCCCAGAGACTCTGGAGAGAGGTCAGGGAGTGGACAGAGTTAGACATGACACATGTCACATACACACCACACACACACACACACACATGCACACCATTCTCACACACATATATGCACACACTCACACACATGCACACTCACACACTCATGCATGCACGTGCACATGTGTGGTGTGTGTGAGAGTATGTGCATGTGGGTGTGTGAGTGTGAGTGAGAATGTGCATGTATGTCGTGTGTATGTAAGTTGAGAGTGTGGTGTGTATGTGAATGTGTGAGAATGTGTGTGAGTGTGTGTGTATGGTGTATATGTGTGTATGTGCATGTGTGTGGATGCATGTGGATGTACACATGTAGGAGTGTGTGTGCACATGTTTGTACACACAAGATGCCATTGTTTCACCAGCTGGTGCTTTGGCCCTTGGCAGGGCTGCCTTGAGGAGTGTGGTGATTGAACATTCCTGGAACTGTACTCTCCCTCTGCTGCCCTTAACCAGTGACCGTTGGATGAGGACTTTGAGGGACAGACCTTGGAGCCCCGGCAGGGTCAGGCTGAAACTTTACCTAGGGACTCTGTGTGAAATCCAGCCTCACCGGGCTTCTCCCATCTTTCCCTGTCCACCTCTCCCATTCTTTACCTGTCCTGCCTGGGCACATGTCCTTGATAACCATGTGCCACACACCCAAATGTCAGACTTGAACCAAGAGGACCAGACCCCAGACTGTCAGTGGGATGCAGGTGACTGGTCCTGCATAGAGCATTCTGAAATCTCTGTGACAGTGAATGGTGAATCTAGTTTTTCTGTTTTTGTAATTTCCCTGATCTCTGTAAAATAAACCAAAAGAAATGTGCTGAGATTCAAAACCATTTAGACAAATGTCTAAAGTGCAGGCTTATCGTGCAGGGAGGTGTTATGTGGAACACAGCACAAGGTGGTTTCTCACCAGTAGCAGTCAGAGGGTGCACACTGCTGACAAAATATTTGCACACATCCCTCTTGGGCAGGGATTCCATCTAACATGAGGGTGGACAAAGGACTTTCCTTTCAGATGCTTCAGAATGGAAGCAAAGCAAGTAACATATTTCCTTTCTTTTTTAGTTTGTTTTAGTTGGCATAACCTGTAACAATTTCTGCAGTGTTGAAAAGAGTGCAAAGAAGGATGGAAATATCCATAAAGTCTAGGCAGATTGTAATTCATCAAAATGCAGACAGTGAGAGAAGAAAGCGTGAAGACAACAGCCAGCGTGACAACAGCTTTCTGTCCTCTGTTGTTGACATGACTGGGATAAGTGACAGGGGTTTCTTGATGCTAAGTGAAAGCCAGCAAAGATCGGATTCCCCCACAGAGTCACGCAATGTCCCTGATGCCCCTCCAGGTTTGTGTTGTCCTGGCTATCAACACACCCTGGTGGTCTACCTTCACTAGGACTCAGCAGCTTATAATAACCAGGAGGCAGACAATTGTAATGGTGGCCCCATGGCCTCTCTACACATGGACATAACAGGGCCTCCAGTCACCAACAGCTGTGGCCTTGTGTGCACAACTCTGACCCTGTTCCAGAGCCTGGGGGACCTCCTCACCCAGCCAGTCTCACTGGTTGTGAGGAGGAGACATGTCCGACTGCTCGTGGGCTCAGAAATGGGCCATGAGGAGCAAACACTCCCTCCACTTCAGTCCTGTCCACCACTCCCAAGTCTCAGAGGCCTGGAGGAGAGCAGGCTCAGGGGCAGCCTCTAGCCTCGCTAGTGAAGAAATCTCACACCAGACTCTTCCATTCCCTTTGCTCTTCCCACAACTCCCATTCCCCAGAGTGCCTGACTGGGCTGCCTCACTGTTGTCTACATGGGAGGCCAACTCTTCAACTGTACAAGCCACCTGACAGCCTTTGGTGACCCAGGGCCCAGAGTTTGTGTCTTTACTTTGCCTGGAGCTCAGACCTCACAGGCAGATGTGGGGTCAACTGCTGTCCACACAGACCATAGATAGCAAGGCAAATAGCTTAGAAAGAAGTGAACCCCCACTCCCCTACCCCAGGGGCCATTTTCTCCACAGTAGCCATGCACTTTCAAACACCTAAGCGAGACAAACTTGTTTGTCAGTTTGTTGTATTATTGTGGCTTCCGTGTTGCTGTGAGGCTTGAGGCTGTGTCACTGGTGTTTCAAGTGCTGGCAGGGTTACACATGGTGCACAGATTTCAATGCAGCTTACAGACCGAGACAGGCAAGGAAGAAAGAGGCTGTCCACTTCTCAAAGAATTGGCCCCC
>NW_006921593.1:18153284-18156079 GCF_000298275.1 Orycteropus afer afer
TTCTGGTTTTCAGTCATTGGTGTATCAAATCTATTCTTTAGATGGTCTCTAAATTCAGGAGGGATACTCTACAGGTCATATATTGTCTCTTATGGACTTGTTTTAATTGTCTTCAACTGCAAGTTGAACTTGCATATAAACAGTTGATGATCTGGTCCACAATCAGCTCTTGGCCATGTTTTGCCTGAAGATATTGACCTTTTCTATCTCCTCTTGCCACAGATGTAGTCAATCTGATTTCTGTGTACTCTGTCTGGAGAAGTCCACGTGTATAGCTGCCATTTGTGTTGTTGAAAAAAAGGTGTTTGCAATTAATAAGTTGTTGGTCTTGCAAAACTCCATCATGCAATCTCCAGAGTTATTTCTGTCGCCAAGGCCAAATTTTCCAACTACTGGTGATTCTTCTTTGTTTCCAACTTTTGTATTCCAATCACTAGTGATGATAAGCCACACATCTTGAATGCATTTTCAGTCAATTTCAGACTGCATAAAGTGATAAAAATCTTCAATTTCCTCATCTTTGGCTTTGGTGGTTGGTGCATAAATTTGAGTAATAGTAGTATTAATAGGTCTTCCTTGTACACATATGGATATTATTCTATCACTGACAGTTTTAGGATAGATCTTGAAACATCCTTTGCGATAATGAATGACATGCCATTTCTCTTCAATTTGTCATTCCCGGCATAATAGATCATATGGTTGTCTGATTCAAAATGTCCAAAACTGGTCCATTTCAGCTCACAAATGCCTAGGATATCAATATTTATGTGTTCCATTTCATTTTTGGCAACTTCTAATTTTCCTGGATTTGTACTTGGTACATTCCGTGTTCCAATTATGAATGGATGTTTGCAGCTATTTCTCCTCAATTTGAGTAATGCCACATTAGCACATGGAGGTCCTGAAAGACTTACTTTATCCATATCATTAAGGTTGGTCCTACTCTGATGAGGCAGCTCTTTCCCAGTCCTATTTTGAGTGCCTTCCAACCCAAGGGGCTCATCTTCCTGCACCATGTCAGACAATGTTTCCAAGCTATTCATAAATTTGCCCAATAATGTATCAGACAGTGTTTCTCTGCTATGTATAAGTTTTTCCCTGGCCAATGTTTGAGAAGTGGATGGCCTCCTCCTTCTTCCTAGTCTGTCTTAGTCTGTAAGCTGTGTTGAGACCTGTGCACCTTATGCAACTCTGCTGGCATCTGAAACACCAGTGGCACAGCCTCAAGACTCACAGCAATGTACAAGCCCCACAGGATGACAAATTGACAGACAGGTTTGTCTCCCTTAGCTCTTGGAAACCTCTGTGCCCACTCCTTACCTAATTCCTACCTGACACCTGCCACTTTTGTGGTCCCTGGACACTCCCTCCCTTTCCTGGCTCTAGGGAGCTGGGGCCTGCTTTGCCTCCTGTCCTTTTACCTGGATATCCTGCTGCTCCTGAGGTCCCTGGCCTCTCTTGCTCCCTCCCTTTCCTGGTTCTAAGGGGCTTGGGGCCTAGCCTTGCCTCCCATCCCTTACCTGGATCCTGCCACTCCTGATTTGGATCCCATACCTCCCGTTATGTACACTAATCCTGCTAACTAATGTAACAAAGGAAACTGATTTACCAAATGGGATTATAACCACAGGAATAGAGGTTAGGATTTTCTACATATATTTTAGGAGGAAATGATTCAATCCATAGCATTAAGTTTGTCCCAAATTGTATAGGGCAGTTCCCTGTGTATGGTTTCCCCTTGAATAAAAGTGCTTTCCTGATTCTACTGGATTTTTCACAAGATGTAAATCCCTCACTCACTCACCTGACAGAAGTCACCTTCTAAATTTTGGCCACCTTAGAATCCATTTTCTAATCCTATTTCTTCATTTCCACATCTTGTGTTATGGAGGCTTAAACATTCATTTTACCCATTTATGCACATAAATCTGAATTAAAATTTAGCATCAATTATGGGTGATGAGCTATCATGGCATATTTAATAAGTATTCATGCCATCAGGAACTATGATAACTTGTTTATTTTAATTTCAAAAGAAATACGGTGTGAGTGAGTTTCTAAAATTTGCTGTACTTGGGAGGTAGTGGTGTGTCCGTGTGTGACATTCTACTGAGAGCACAGTGAATTTGATGTAATTTTAATTTGAAAAGTTTACATGAAGTAGCAAGAAAACTCTGATACTCGTTTCTGAGATTTGCTTGAATAGAGGCCATTCCTGCAGAATCACACAGCAAAGCTGTGCAGCTGCCCTGTGTGCCACATCGGGATCTGGAAAGTCAAGTCCCTTGCCATGTCATCTGAGTCAAGAATGTTCATCTTAAGAGTTAACTTTTGCATTAGTTTTCCATGAGCGGCACTATATTTGGATTAGAATTAGGCCTAGTCTCTACATAAACACACATGTTGACTTGCACAAGGGGACAAGGCACTCTGAGAGTGTCTTAGTCTCCTATTGCTGCTATAACAAAAAGCTGCAAGTGGGTGGCTTTAGGGAACAAAAATGTAGTTTCTCACGGTTTCAGAGGCTGGTCTTGGACATGTCAATTCCTTCTTTACTGGTAGCCTCTCTATGTCTATTCAGGTCTTGCCATGACTCAGACAGGATAGGTTCAGGACTCACCTAACATTGGTATACCCTCATTAGCATAACAAAAGAACATGACTCCCCCAGGTACAGGGGCCAGGACTTTAACATATATTTTGGGAGACACAGCTCAATCCATAACACACACTTGCTTTATATCTTACTGAGCTTGTCCCATCCTGGGTACTGTACTGTGCTCACTGGGACC
>NW_006921593.1:18157094-18159299 GCF_000298275.1 Orycteropus afer afer
AGCTAAAGCAAATGGAAGAAATGACAAGATAAAAGAGCTGAACAGAAGATTTCAAAAAGCACCTCATCCAGACAAAGCCAATTATTATAATGAAGTGTGCAAAGACCTGAAGTTAGAAAACCAAAAGGGAAGAACATACTCAGCATTTCTCAAGCTGAAAGAACTGAATAAAAAATTCAAGCCTCGAGTTGCAATACTGAACGATTCTATGGACAAAATATTGAATGATGAAGAAAACATTAAAAGAAGATGGAAGGAATAAACAGAGTCACTGTATCAAAAAGAATTGGTCAATGTTTGTCCATTTCAGGAAGCGGAATATGATTGAGAACCAATGGTATTGAAGTAGAAGCTGCAGTGATGGAATTGGCAAAGAACAAGGCTCCAGGAATTGACAGAATACCCCTTGAGATGTTTCAACAAATGGATGCCCCACTGGAGGCACTTACTCGTTTATGCCAAGAAATTTGGAAGACAGCTACCTGACCAACCAGCTGGACGAGATCTGTATTTGTACCCATTCCAAAAGGGAGATGATCCCACAGAATGTGGAAATTATAGAACAATATCATTAACATCACACACAAGTAAAATCTTGCTGAAAATAATTCAAAAATGTTTGCAGCAGTATATTGACAGGGAACTTCTAGAAATGCAAGCTGAATTCAGAAGAGGACATGGAACAAGGAATATCATTGCTGATGTCAGATGGATCTTGGCTCAAAGCAAAGAATATCAGAAAGATGTTGACTTGTGTTTTATTGACTATGCAAAAGCATTTGATTGTGTGGATCATAACAAATTGTGGATTACATTGAGAAGAATGGGAATTCCGGAACACTTAATTGTGCTCATGAAGAACCTGTACATAGACCAGGAGGCTGTCATTAGAACAGAATAAGGGGACACTGCCTGGTTTAAAATCAAGAAGAGAGTTTGTCAAGGTTGTATCCATTCACCATACTTATTCAATCTGTATGCTGAGCAAATAATCTGAGAAGCTGGACTATATAAAGAAGAGCATGGCATCAGGATTGGAGGAATACTCATTAACAATCTGCAATATGCAGATGACACAACTTTGCTTGCTGAAAGTGGAAATGACTTGAAGCCCTTACTGATGAAGAAGAAACACTACAGTTTGCAGTATGGATTACATCTCCACATAAACAAAATGAAAATTCTCACAACTGGATCAATAAGCAGCATCACAATAAATGGAGAAAAGATTGAGGTTGTCAAGGATTTCATAGTGCTTGGTTGCACAATCAACACCCATGGAAGCAGCAGTCAAGAAATCACATGTCATATCGCACTGGGGAAATCTGCTGCAAATGACCTCTTTAAAGTGCTGAAGAGCAAAGATGTCTCTTTAGAGACTAAGGTGCACCTAACCCAAGCCATGGTATTTTCAGTAGCTTCATATTCATGTGAGAGCTGGACAATGAACAAGTAAGACTGAAGAAGAATTGCTTTTGAGTTGTGGTGTTGGCAAAGAATACTGAAGGTACCAGGGACTGCCAGAAGAACTAACAAATCTGTCCTGGAAGAAGTGCAGACAGAATCTTCCTTCATCTCAACTACTTTGGTCATGTTGTCAGAAGGGACCATTCCCTGGAGAAGGATATCATGCTTGGTAAAGTGGAGGGTCAACACAAAAAAGGGAAGGTCCTCAACAAGACAGATTGACACAGTGGCTACAATGATGGGCTCAGGTATAGCAGGGATTGTGAGAAAGGCACAGAACTGGGCAGTGTTTCATTCTGTTGTACGTAGGGTTGTTGTGAGTTGGAGCCAACTCGATGGCACCTAACAACAATGACAACAACCACTTTATGAGTAAGGCTGTGATATGTTTGTTTCATACCTATAGCACTATGTGTAGATCTTTAAATCAAGATGCCCCAATGTTCCTGTAGAAGTTATGCTCAGGTAAGTTTTGCAAAAAAATTTAACACATATTTTTTTGTAGCTCAAAACAGAAAGACACAAAATATATGAGCCAGTATTTCCAGACCCCAGCTTCTGGGGCTGCAACTTGTTGTTGTTATGTGCCGATGAGTCAGACACAACTCATGGCGACCCCTCCTTGGGTTTCCGAGGCAGTATTTCTACGGAAGTAGATTGCCCCATCTTCCTTCTGAGGAGTGGCTGGTGGGTTTGAACTGCCAGCCTTCTGGTTAGCAGTCAAGTGCCTTAGGCACT
>NW_006921593.1:18160975-18166450 GCF_000298275.1 Orycteropus afer afer
AATTGACAGAATTCCCATTGAGAAGTTTCAACAAATGGGTGCCACTCTGGAGGCACTTACTCGTCTATGCCAAGAAATTTTGAAGACAGCTAGCTGGCCAGCTGACTGAAAGAGATATATAGTTGTACCCATTCCAAAGAAAGGTGATCCCACACAGTGTGGAAATTACCGAACAATATCATTAATATCACACGCAAGTAAAATCTTGCTGAAGATAATTCAAAAACAGTTACAGCAGTATATTGACAGAGAACTTCCAGAAATGCAAATTGGATTCAGAAGAGGACATGGAATGAGGGATATCATTGCTGACGTCAGATGGATCTTGACTGAAAGCAAAGAATACCAGAAAGATATTTATTTGTGTTTTATTGACTTTGCATTTGATTGTGTGGATCATAACAAATTATGGATAACATTGAGAAGAATAGGAATTCCAGAACACTTGATTGTACTCACGAGGAACCTATACATAGACCAGGAGGCTGTCATTCAAACAGAACAAGAAGATACCACATGGTTTAAAATCAGGAAGGGAGTGCCTCAGGGTTGTATCCTTTCACTATACTTATTCAATCTGTATGCTGAGCAATTTGAGAAGCTGGACTATATAAAGAAGAACATGGCATCAGGATTCAAGGAAGACTCATTAACCATCTGTGATATGCAGATGACACAACTTAGCTTGCTGAAAGCAAAGATGACTTGAAGCACTTACTGAGGAAGATTAAAGACAGTATGGATTACATCTCAACATAAAGAAAACAAAAATCCTCGCAACTGGACCAATAAGCAGCATCATGATAAAAGGAGAAAAGATTGAAGTTGTCAAAGATTTCATATTACTTGGTTCCACAATCAACACCAATAGAAGTAGCAGTCAAGACATCAGATGACGTGTTGCACTGAGCAAATGTGCTGCAAAGGACCTCTTTAAGGCACTAAAGAGCACAGATGTCTCTGAAGATTAAAGTGTGCCTAACCCAACCCATAGTATTTTCAATGACCCCATATGCATGTGAGAGCTAGACAATGAATAAGGAAGACTGAAGAAGAGTTGATGTGTTTGAGTTGTGGTGTTGGCGAAGAATGCTGAAAGTACCATGGACTGCCAAAAAATTGAATAAATCTGTCCTAGGAGAAGTGCAGCCAGAGCAGTCCTTGGAAGCAAGAATGGCCAGACTTTTTCTCACCTACTTTGATCATGTTGTCAGAAGGGACCATTCTCTGGAGAAAGATGTCATGCTTGGTAGAGTGGAGGGTCAATGAAAGGGGGAAGGCCTCCAATGAGATGGATTGACACAGTGGCTGCAATGATGGGCTCAGGTATAGCAAGGATCGTGAGGCTGGCATAGGGCTGGGCAGTGTTTCATTCTTGTACATAGGGTCGCTATGAGTTGAAGCCAACTCGACAGCACCTAACAACAACACAACATTCAAACTGTATGCTAAGAAGCTGGACTACATGGAGAAGAATGCAGCATCAATACTGGAGGAAGCCTCGTTAACAACCTGTGACACGCAGGTGACACGAGTGACACAACCTTCTTGCTGAAAGTGAACAGAACTTGAAGCACTTACTGATGGAGATTGAAAACCTCCAGCCTTCACTATGGATTACACCTCGACATAAAGAAGACAAAAATCCTCCTGAGTGGGCCAATAAGCAGGGGTTTATTATTATTAGTGTGATTTGAATGAAAGTTTACAGAGCAAATTCATTTTCCATACAACAGTTTATACATATTTTGTTTCATGACATTGACTGCAATTCCCCACAATGTAACAGCTCTCCTCCCACTTCCTGTAGTTACCTCTTCCCTGTGTCCTTCTTTCCTATGCAATCCTGCCCTCTGAGTTATCTCCCTGTGCAAATACTGCCCTTCTGGTCTCCCATGGTTGATTGTCCTAAGGAGCGTACCTACCTGGTGTAAATTTACGTGCCTGTCTATTGTTTGGCTGGAACCCACCACAGTGAGTTCAATTCCAGGTCAAAAGGGTAACTAGGGACTATAGTCTTAAGGGGTTTCACCAGTCTCTATCAGATCAGTAAGCCTGGTCTTTTTTATGATTTTGAGTTTTATTCCACATTGTTCTCCCGCTTTATCCAGGGTCTCCTGCACTGATCCCTTTCTGAGTGGTTGACAGTGGTAGCCGGACACCATCTTCTGGTCTCACAGTCATATACGCTGAGATTCACATGGTCCATGATTCCCTTGAACTAATTGTTTCCATACCTCTTTGGTTTTCTTCAATATTCTTTGCTTGGACAAGGAGAGACCAGTTGTTACATTTTAGATTGCTGCTTGCAAGTTTTTAAGATCCCAGTTGCTACTGACCAAAGTAGAATGCAGAAAAATGTTTTGGGGTAGTATGTTATGCCAATTGAGCTTGATGTCCTCTGCAACCGTGGTCTCCCAAGCATGGGCTCAACAACTCTGTCCCTCAGCATGGTTGGCTGTGGCTAAAAAGTTAGCATAACTTTGCCCCCGTTTGCTCTATTATATATATAGACATTCTTAAAACACATACAAGTACATATGTAGAAATACTGTCTGGCACACTTATATATGGTCATGAGCATGTTCCCTTTTGCCTATACATACCTAATCATTCAGCCTGTATATCCACCTGTAGATTAATGTTTATTATTACTGATAATGCAGTGTTGTGTATGTGAAAGTGTTTATCTTTGTTGTTTGTACCTCTTGTGCACCTCTCTGTGTCTTCCTTTTTCTTAGAAGCAACATCATTTTTAATGAAGAAAAGATTGAAGTTGTCAAGGATTTTATTTCACTTGGATCCACCCTCAATGCCCATGGAATCAGCAGTCAAGAAATCAAATGACATAGTACATTGGGCAAATCTGCTGTGAAAGACCTCTTTAAAGTGTTAAAGAGTCAAGATGTCACTTTGAGGACAAAGGTGCATCTAATCCATGCCAAAGGATTTTCAGTCACCTCATATGGATGTGAAAGCTGGACAATGAATATGGAAGACTGAAGAATTAATACATTTGAATTATGGTGTTCAGGAAGAATATTGAATGTGCAATGGATTGTTAAGAGAATAAACAAATCTGTCTTGGAAGAAGTGCAGCCAGGATGCTTCTTGGAAGCAAGATTGGTGAGACTTCATCTCACATACTTTGGACAGGTATCAGGAGGGATCAGTCCCTGGAGAAGGACATCATCCTTGGTAGAGTAGAGGGTCAGCAAAAAAGAGGAAGACCCTCAATAAGAAAGACTGACACAATGGCTACAACAACGGGCTCAAACAGGGAAACAGTTGTAAGGATGTGGTACAGGACCAGGCAGTGTTTTATTCTGTTGTACATAGGATCACTATGAATTGGAGCCGATTCAATGGCACCTAACCAAAAAAATATATATATTGACTAAAACATCTGCATACCTGAGTCAGGTCCTCTACACTATTCCTAAATTTGTTTTGCCTTGTCCCTCAGTTCCTGATATTTTTAAAATCCCGACTTCAGTGGTAGGTTTCACAATTTCCTTTTGTAGTTCTCAATGACTAATTTTCCTTTATTTACTTCAATAGTACTAGTTACACAGTGTAAGATGCTATTTTCTCTGGCAAATTACTTTGTTGTTGTTGTTCTATGGTCACCAACTTCATCTAAAGTATCTCTTATACACCTTATTGTTTCTCTGAATTCAGTTCCCCCAGCTTCCTGTCACTTAGCACCTGCCAATCATCTTCTCCCACCACTACATCTCCACCCTTCCTGTATATGTGTTTTATGAGGGTCTCTTATCAACATACAGCGTTTGACTGCTAACCAGAAGGCTGGCAGTTCAAACCTACCAGCAACTCCGCAGAAGGATAACTGGACAATCTACTTCCGTAGCAGTACTGCCTCGGAAACCCAAGGAGGGGTTCTATGAATCAGAATCAACTTGATGGCAATGAGTTTGGTGTTTTTGTTTTTGTTTTCTTATCAACTAACCTTCTTCCGAAGGATATACTTTAGGTGTTTTCACTGAGGGTCTGTTGATGGCAAACTCAATATTGGGTTTCCTGAAAATGTCTGCATTTTGCCTTTGTCCTTGAGAGATACTTTGATGGATGCAGGATGCTGTGTGGTGAATAAGTCTCCTCCCTCAGGTTAAGTAGGTTCTAGCTCTGCCCTTGCCTCATCGCTGGTGCTGAGAAACCTGCTGTCCCCCTACTTGCCGTTCATTCCCAAGGGACGTTCCTTGTTTCTCTTGCTGTTTTCAAGAGCTTCTGTTGTCTTTGCTGTGCTTCTACTTCATTAAGGTACATCTTTCTTTTGACAGTGTTTTATCCAGTATGGCATATCCAGTCACTCTTGCTCATTTCCCCACTTCTCACTGACAGAATCCTAGTGTCCATACAATGCCGAAATCCCAGGGTCAGGTTTGTCCTCAAGCCAACTGTCCCATCTCTGTGTGCTTTAGCTTACTGTTAGGGCCTTGTGTTGTTGTTGCTTTCATTGTTGCTAAGTGCTGTCAAATCAGCTCTGACTCACAGAGACCCCGTGTACAACAGAACAAAACACCACCCGGTCCTGCGCCAGCCTCACAATCCTGCAATGCTTGAAGCCATTGTTGCAGCGACTGTGCCAATCCATCTCACTGAGGGCCTTCCCCTTTTCTGCTGACCCTCCACTTTACCAAGCATGACATCCGTCTCCAGGGAATGGTCCCTTGTGACAACATGACCAAAGTAGGTGAGACGAAGCCTGGCCATTCTCACTTCCAGGGAGCATTCCGGCTGCACTTCTTCTAGGCTGATTTGTTAGTTCTTCTGGAAGTCCGTGGTACTTTCAGAATTCTTCACCAACACCACAACTCAAAAGCATCAACTCTTCTTCAGTCTTCCTTATTAGTTGTCCAGCTTTCACTTGCATATGAAGCAATTGAAAGCACCATGGCTTGCATCAGGCCCACCCTAATCTTCAAAGAGACATCTTTGCTCCTCAGCACTTTAAACAGGTCTTTTGCAGCAGATTTGCCCAGTGCAACAAGTCATCTGATGTCTTCACTGCTGCTTCCTTCGGTGTTGATTTGTTGTTGTTCCACAACCAAGTAATATGAAATATTTGACAACTTCAATCTTTTTTCCATTTATCATGATGCTTATTGGTCCTATTGTGAAGATACTCATTTTCTTTATGTTGAGGTGTAATCCATACTGCAGACTGTAATCTTCAATCTTCATCAGTAAATGCTTCAACTCATCTTCACTTTCAGCAAGCAAAGTTGTGTCATCTGCATATCACAAGTCATGAATGAGTCTTCCTCCAATTCTGATGCCTCGTTTTTCTTCCTATATTCTAGCTTCTCAGATTATTTGCTCAGCATACAGATTGAATAAGTGTGGTGAAAGGATACTACCCTGATACACTCTCTTCCTGATTTTAAACTATACGGTATCCCCTCGTTCTGTTTGAATGACAGCCTCCTGGCCTATGTACAGGTTCCTCATAAG
>NW_006921593.1:18166550-18172756 GCF_000298275.1 Orycteropus afer afer
GTGGAGTGGCTGGTGGGTTTGAACTACCACCCTTTTAGTTAGCAGTCAAATGCTTCCCAAGTTCATAGTCTCCAATATTTTCCTCTAAAAGCTTTTTTTGGGGGGAGGGCTTCCCCTTCACCCAAGTTAATATGTATCTAGTTAGTGGTTTATCCTCCCTTCCCTTCCCCCCACCCCAGTAACCATTAAAGAGTATTTCTTTATGTATGAAACCCTTCCCTTGTATTGCAAAAAAAAATAGTAGTATCATATAATATTTTTCCTTTGTGATTGACTAATTTCACTAAGCATAATGTCCTCTAGGTTCATCCATGTTATGAGATATTTCACAGATTCATTGTTATTCTTTCTCTGGTTAGATTTATTCCTAGGTACCGCTCTTGTTACATGGTTACTGTAAATGGTGTTGCTTTCCTGATTTCCTTTCCAGAATTCTCTGCATTAATGTAAAGGAATCCAACTGGCTTTTGTATGTGGATCCTGTACCCTGTCACTTTGTTGGAATTTTCAATTAGTCCCAGTAATTTTCTCGCTGAGTCTTTGGTATTTTCTATGTACAGGATCATATCATCAGCAAATAGAGATAATTTTACTTCTTCTTTGCCAATTTGGATGTCTTTTATTTCCCTTTCTTGCCTTATTGCTCTAGCTAGGACTTCCAATACAGCACTGAATAGGAGTGGTAATAAAGGGCATCCTTGTCTGGTCCCCATTCATAATGGGAATGCTTCAATCTCTCCCCATGGAGAATAACATTGGTCATTGTTTTTGTATATATGCCATTAATTATATTCAAGAATTTCCCTTCTTTCCTATTTTGTTCAGCATTTCTCTCAGGAGTGGGTGTTGGATTTTGTCAAATGCCTTTTCTGCATCATGTGGTTCTTTTCCTTTGTTTTATTTCTGTGGTGGAGTACATTGATTGTTTTTCTAATGTTGAGTCATTGCATACCTGCTATGAATCTCACTTGCTCAAGATGTATTATTTTCTTGATATGTTGTTGGGTTCTATTGACTAAGATTTTGTTAAGAAATTTTGCATCTATGTTCATGAGGGATATTAATCTCTAATTGTCTTGTTTAGTGGTGTCTTTGCCTGGCTTTGTGTCAGGGTTATGCACACTTCATGAAATGAATTTGGAAATATTCCCTGCTTTCCTATATTCTGCAATAGTTTGAGTAGAATTAGTATCAGCTCTTCTCTGAATGTTTGGTACAATTCTCCAGTGAAGCCATATGGGCCAGGACTTTTTCTGTGTGAAAAGCTTTTAAATACCAGATCAATTTCTTTCTTTTTTTTTTTTTTTTTTTGTTACAGGTTTGTTCAAATTTTCTGCCTCAGTCTGCATTAGTTTGGATAGTTAGTGTGTTTCTATAAATTTTCCCATTTTTTCTCAATTTTCAAATCTGTTGGAATACAATTCTTCATTGTATCCTGATATTATCCTTTTTAGTTCAGTTGGTTCTGTGATGATGTTCCCCATTTAATTTCTTATTCATGTGATTAGCATCTTTTCCTTATTTTCCTTTCTTAAATTTGCCAGTGGTCTGTTGATTTTATTAATCTTTTCAAAGAACCAACTTCTAGTCTTGCTGATTCTTTCTATTGTTTTTCTCCTTCATTTATTTCTTCTCTAATCTTTATTATTTCTTTTCTTTTGGAAGCTGTAGGATTATTTTGCTGCTCTTTTTCTAATAGCTGATGTTGGATTAAGATGTTAATTTAGGGTCTTTCTTCTTTTCTGATGTGTGTATTTAT
Source organism: Orycteropus afer afer (assembly GCF_000298275.1). NCBI lineage: Eukaryota > Metazoa > Chordata > Mammalia > Tubulidentata > Orycteropodidae > Orycteropus > Orycteropus afer. The sequence continues at coordinate 18,168,310 of NW_006921593.1, forward strand.
TCTTAAAAATTGCCCTTTGAATAATGTTTTTGCTGTGTCCCAAAGATGTTAGCATGTTATTTTCTCATTCTCACTTGATTCAATATTTTTTTTTTTAATTTCACTTTTTATTTCTTCTATTACCCAATAGTTTTTAAGCAGGGTTAACCAGTAGGGTTTTACAGGTTAGTTGCCATATTGAGTGATAAATGAATTAGAACAAACCTTCTTCAAGTAAACCACAAGAAACCAACAGGTATTAACAGCAAAGCAAATCATTTCTATCTCAAGACTTAAGGAAGCACAGTTTGCAACTTAGCCGGTCGTCTTCCTGCCTGCATGTCCCTTTTCCCTAATCCTGTTGCAATTCTAAGGTCTAGTTTGCATCTCCACCAAGGGCAACCTTCCCAAGTGTGCAGATACCATGACCTATCCTGCCTGCAAGGCTGGGCACAGGCTGAAGTTCAGCCCCTTAGAAGGGAAACAGAAACAATGCTAGGTGTCATCATTGAGTGCAAATGAATCAAAGGTATTGTTTGTCTTTAAGTATGTAAGACACAATAAGTAATCAACTAATTCAAATTCATTAAAACCAATTTAGAGAGCAATTTAATGCATTCTCTTTAAACTGTGCAGTGCATTTCTTAATTCACTGAACTTTATGGTTTGATGTGGGATTGTTAAAAATACCTAAAACTCTTGAATCTATTTGTGTCATACTGAAGACAAGTCCAGAGTTGAAGTTCAACAAAATTATTATCCAAGTAATGAGAAGCAGGGGAAGGGCTCCCTAGGGCATAGAATGAACTGTGACTCCTCCAGAAAGGGAAATCACACGAGAGCTTGTAAAAAGACTCAGTGTGGTCAGTCATGAGAGCATGAGGAAGGCAATGTGGACAAGATGCAGATGGCCACAGGTGGCCACAGGAAGGGGTAGGGAGACATGACATGTCCCTGGCCTTACTGATTCTCCACACTCCCAAAGCCACTTTTGCTGAAATTTTGACACTTTTGCAATTCTTTCCAAATAGCCAGATTTCACTTCTGATCATTATTCCTATTACATCTTTGTTGTTTTCTACTTTAGCTTTATCATCACTTTCCTTCTTTAAAATCTTAAATTGGTTACTAAATACTTTTGAACATTCTTTTTTGTTTTATTTTCTTAGATAACTAAGCCCTTGAGGGTACCAACTAGCTGTGACCCACAAGCTTTTACAAGCACTTTCATGAACATTCTCTGTATCTTTTCATTTCCATTTTGATTTCACTTTAATATAATTAGTACTTTGAATGGCTCTTTTTTCACTTTCATTACTATGGAAGTGTGCAGTCAATTTTTTGTTCTTAACTTTTATTTTGTTGAAACATAAGCACAGAACATAATCTGTATGATGATAAAGTCATTTATTTAAAACTTGTTGAACTTTGGTTGTGACATTATAATTGGTGAGTTTTTACTGAGATTCCACATGTGCTAAACAAAATGTTACATTGCTAATTGACCAGTGAAAATGTTATGAATACCAGCAGAATATTATCTGATATAATCCCAGAAGATGAGCCCTGAAGGTTGGAAAGCACTCAAAATAAGACTGGGGAAGAGCAGCTACCTCAATGCAGAGTTGACCATAATGACATAGATTGAGTAAAACTTTTGGGACCTATATTTGCTGATGTGACACAATTCAAAATGAGAAGAAACAGCTACAAACATCCATTAATAATCAGAACATAGAATGTATGAAATAGGAATCTAGGAAAATTAGAAGTTACAAAAAATGTAATGAATTACATAGAGATTGATATCTTAGGCATTAATGAACTGAAATAGACTAGAATCAGCCATTTTGAATTGGACAATAACATGGTCTACTATGCCAGGAATGATAAATTGAAAAAGAATAGCATCACATTCATCATCAAACAGAATATTTCAAGACCTATCCTGAAGTATGTTGTCAGTGATAGCATAATATTCATACACCCATAAGGAAAACCAGTTAATATGACTATTATTCAAACTTATGCACCAATAACTAATGCCAAAGATGAAGAAACTGAAGATATTTACAACTCTGCAACTGGAAATTCATCAAACATGCAATCAAGATGCATTGATAATCACTAGTGATTGCAATGCAAAAGTTGGAAACAAAGAATGATAGGTAGTTGGAAAACATGGCCTTGGTGTTAGAAAGGACACTGGAGATCACATGATAGAATTTTGCAAGACCAACAACTTATTCATTGAAAATACCTTTTTCAAACAACATAAATAATGACTATATATATGGACCTCGCCAGATGGAATACACAGGAATCTGATTGACTACATCTGTGGAAAGCAATGCTGGAGAACCTCACTACCATCAGTCAGAACAAGGCTGGGACCCAAGTGTGGAACAGACCATCAACTGCGCATAAGCTAGTTCAAGTTCAAGCTGAAGAAAGTTAAAAGAAGTCCAAAAGAGCCAAAGTACAGCCTTGAGTATATCCCACACAAATGTAGAGACAATGTGAAGAATAGATTTGACACAGTCAACACCAATGACTGAAGCTAAGACAAGGTGAGGAAGGAAATCAAGGACATCATCCATGAAGAAAGCAAAAGGTCATAAAAAGACAGGAAATACCAAAATGGATGTCACAAGAGACTCTGAAAATTGCTCTTGAATGGAGAGTAGCGAAAGTGAACCAAAAAACCGATGAACCAAAAGAGCTGAACAGAAGATTTCTAAGGCAGCTCGAGAAGACAAAGTACAGTATTCTAATGAAATGTGCAAAGACCGGAAGTTATAAAACCAAAAGGGAAGAACAACCTTGGCATTTCTCAAGCTGAAAAAACTGAAGAAAAAAAAATCAAACCTTGAGTTGCAATACTGAAGGATTCTATGGGCAAGATACTGAATGATTCAGGAAGTGTTAAGGGAAGCTGGAAGTAATACAGAGAGTCACTGTGCCAAAAACAATTGGTCAATGTTCATCTATTTCAGGAGATAGAATATGAACAAGAACTGATGGTACTGAAGGAGGAAGTCAAAGCTACACTGAAGGGGTTGGTGAAAAACAAGGCTCCAGGAACTGAAGGGATACCAATTTAGATGTTTCAACAAATGCATGCAACATTAGAAACACTCGCTCATTTATGCAAAGAAATTTTGAAGATACCTACCTAGATACAGACTGGAAGAGGTCTCTATTTATGCCCATTCCAAAGAAAGATAATTCAACAGAATGTGGATATTGTTGAATAATATCATTAATATTACATGCAATTAAAGCTTTGCTGAAGATAATTCAAAAATGGTTGCAGCAGTACATCAACATGGAACTGCTAGAAATTCAAGCCAGATTCAGAATAGGATGTAGAATGATGCATATCATTGCTGACATTAGATGAATCTTGTGTGAAAGCAGAGAATACCAAAAAGATATTTATCTGTGTTTTATTAACTGTGCATAGGCCTTTGACTGTGTGGATTATGACAAATTATAGATAACATCATGAAGAACAGAAATTCCAGAATACTTACTTGTGCTCATATGGAACCTATACATGGGCCAAGAGGCAGTGTTTCAAACAGAACAAGGGGACACTGCATGGTTTAAAATCAGGAAGGGAGTGTGTCAGAATTTATCCTTTCACCATACTTATTCAATATATACTAGTCTGTCAGTTTGTCATACTATGGTGGCTTATGTGTTGCTGTGAGGCTGGAGTTTATTCCACTGATATTTCCAGTATCAGCAGGGTCACCCATGGTGAACAGGTTTCAGCAGAGCTTCCAGACTAAGACAGACTCAGAAGGAAGGGACCATCCACTTCTCAGAGAATTGGCCAGTGAAAACCTTATGAATAGCAGTAAAACACTGTCTAACATGTTACTGGAAAACTTTATGAATAGCCCTGAAACATTGTCCAATATAGTGCCAGAAGATGAGCCCCTCAGGTTGGAAGGCACTAAAAATACATCCGGGAAAGAGCTGCCTCCTCTGAGTAGAGCTTACCTTAATGATGTGGATGGAGTAAAGCTTTCAGACTTCCATTTGCTGATGTGGAATGACTCAAAATGGGAAGAAACAGCTAAAAAAACATCTATTAAAAATCAGAACATGGAATGTACAAAGTATGGATCTAGGAAAATTGGAACCTGTCAAAAGTGAAATGGAATACATAAAGATCAATGTCTTAAGCATTGGTGATCAGAAATGGACCAGTCTGGGCATTTTGAATCAGAAAACCTTATGATCTACTATGCCAGGAACACAAATTTGAAGAGGAATGATGTTGCATTCATCATCAAAAAGAATGTTTCAAGATCTATCCTGAAGTACAATGCTGTCAGTGATAGAATAACATCCATACTCCTACAAGGAAGACCAGTTAATACTACTATTATTCAATAGTTGTTGTTGTTGTTGTTGTTGTTGTTGTTATGTGCCATCGAGTCAGCCCCGACTCATA
>NW_006921593.1:18179851-18241947 GCF_000298275.1 Orycteropus afer afer
TAATGATAGCCCTCATTCCACATCCTCTTCTGAATCCAGCTTGCATTTCTGGAAGTTCTCTGTCAATATACTGCTGCAACCATTTTTGAATTATCTGCAGCAAGATTTTACTTGCATGTGATATTAATGATATTGTTCTATAATTTTCATGTTGTATGGGATCACCTTTCTTTGGAATGGGTATAGACATGGATCTCCCCAGTCAAGTTGGCCAGGTACCTGTCTTCCAAATCTTTTGGCATAGCCAAGTGAGTGCCTCCCACACCGCATCTATTTGTTGAAACATCTCAATGGGTATTCCCTCAATTCCTGGAGCCTTGTTGTTTGCCAATTCCTTCAGTGCAACTTGACATCTTCCTTCAATACCATTCGTTCTTGATTATATGCTACCTCCTGAAGAGTTTGAACAGTGACCAATTCCTTTTGATACAGTGACTCTGTGTATTCCTTCCATCTTCTTTTGCTATTTCCTGCATCATTAAATATTTGCCCATAGAATCTTTCAATATTGCAACTTGAGGCTTGAATTTTTTCTTTAGTTCTTTTAGCTTGAGAAATGCTGAGTGGGTTCTTCTTCCCTTTTGGTTTTCCAACTCCATGTCTTTTCACATTTCATTATAATAATTGACTTTGTCTTCTCTGTTCAGCTCTTTCATCTTGTCATTTCTTTGGGGCCTTAGTTCACCTTTATTCTTAATTTTTTTCTGTGCTTAGCAATCTCTTACACTGTCTTGTGCATTAAGCCTAGTGTTTAAACGTAGGTTTGTGGTAATTGATTCAGCAGCTGAGAATTAAGGGTTTTCAGGCACATATAATACCATCTGCCATGGTAGAAGTGTGGATTGTTAAGAACAATATTATTAAGAGCCATTTTGATGTGAAAACACCAAGCCTCAGAGTGTTGTGTTGGCTAACTCCAGGAGAGGTGCTCGTACACAGCAGATCTGGGATTGTAGCTCTCAGGGTTCCTGCAGGGGACCCAAAATCTTCTCCTGTCCTTATCACACATCTCCCAATCCCCACTAGAGCAGGGGAAGGAACTCAAACCTGGGCATTTGCAAAAATCATCTGGAATAACAAGTAAGAATTTTATTTTAATTCTCAGATTTGCCATACTCGATAATATACCATGTGTATATTTGTAATATCAACATCATAGTCATATTCCTCACCATGAAAACACACCATGTACATCTTCCACAGTGTGTCCCATGGCATAGCATTCTACTTCCCAGTGGCAGTCAGAGCTATATAGGTTTGAGAAGTTCAAATGTGGTACTTCTTGAGAGTATGAACATTCAAAAAAAAAAAAATATATTCCAGAATTGCATAGAACTTAAAGAAAAAGGATAAATCTAACTTCAGTCCCAGATACTGGTGAAAAGAGAGTGGTGCTTCCCTAGTGTCCGGACAGACTTCCTAACACACCTGAAGTAATGTTGTGTAAAAAGACACATATTTCAGAGCACAAGAAGGCAACCTATGTGCTCCCTAGGTTTTCCTCGCACCACCTCCAACCTGCTCCTAAGGAGTGATTTTTGAAAGACTAGGTAGGCTAAAGCCTCCAAGATGGTGGTACCTGATCAGGCTGTGCACAACATCAATACAACTAGCCAAATGTTGTCAAGTCAACTCCTACTCACAGTGACCCCATGTCTGTCAGAGTAGAACGGTGGTCCATAGGGTTTCCATTGGAAGTGTATCACCAAGGCTTTCTTCCAAGGTGCCTCCAGGTACACTCAAGCCACTGACATTTCAGTTAGCGGCTGAGTGTGTTAACTGTTCACACCATCCAAAGACTCCAAAGACAACCTCCAAAAAATAAACCAAAGCAGTTGTCATAGAGTCAATTCTGACTTATAGTGATCCCATAGGACAAAATAGAACTGTCCCATAGGGTTTCCAAGACTGTCAATCTCTACGGAAGCAGACTACCACATCTTTCTCCCATGGAGTGGCTTGTGAGTTCGAACTGCAGACCTGTCAGTTAGCAGACAAGTATTTAACCACTGCTCCACCTGGGTTCCTAAAACAATCTCAGCACCCCCTTTGTTATTTATGGAGGACACCCTGAAGCACTGGAATAAGCATCATTTTGATGAAACATTATATATGTTCATATTTTAAAGTTCATCAGAGTAGTGATGGCAGGAAGAACAATTTATCAATGAGTTAATATAGGGACAAACCCAAAAACCAAACTCATTGCCATCAAGTTGATTCTAACTCATAACAACCCCTATTGGGTTTTGAAGGCTGTAAATCTATATGGAAACAGAATGCCTCATCTTTCTTCTGTGAAGCAGCTGGTGGGTTCAAACCACTGGCGGTTTGGTTAGCAGCCACATGTCTTAACCACTAGACCACCAGAGCTCCTTGATGTAGAGACAAGGACTGACAAAATCTTCTCTTATTATACTGTTCAATTTATACCAAAGTTAAGGCTTTCAGGGATCCATCGATTTTCATTGTAGATGGCATACTTTGGCTGATTTTTCTTACTTTCTCACTACTAAAATCTTATGGAAGAAAATGCATCAGGACTTTAAACTTTTATACTCTCAGTATCATTTGTTCATTCTAATAACTTAGAATATTTTAATGAACTAATTTTAGATAAAGCATAGGTAATATGAGTGTGCAAGATTATTTTCAAATCAACCATATATACTGTATAGTATACTATACTTGTTGTTGTTGTTGTTATGTGCCATCGAGTCAAACCCGACTCATAGCGACCCCTCCTTGGATTTCCGAGGCAGTATCACTACGGAAGTAGGATTGCCCAACCTTCCTTCCGAGGAGTGGCTGGTGGGTTTGAACCACCAGCCGTCTGGTTAGCAGGCAAGTGTCTTAGCCACTATGCTACCAGAGCTCCCAATAGTGTAGAAAAATATGTGTTTTCAGACTTCCACTTTACACTTTGCTACATGTCACATAATTGCAGAAATATCTTCTAACACCAAGTTCAGTCCACAGACATAAAATCCAGATTCACATCTTTGTGGAAAGATCAAATGCACTTTTCTCTTTCCTGACACAAAACCGTAAGGATGATGTGCATTAAATTCTGTTCCTTCTGTTCCACTTCTGCTCTGACCCCAGGAGCACATGAAGCAGTTCTCCCTCGGACCCTGACCTGAGCAGTCAGCCCTCACAAGTTAAAAGACACAGTCCTTCAGACTGCCAAGTCTGCCCAAGACCTCCAACAGCAGGGGTAAGGGTCCCCAGGCCCCTCTAACTTCTGACCTGCTGCTCCCCTTACTCTCTCAGGTTCAATAATTTCCTCAAACAATGTACAAAGACTCATGAGAAGTGCTTTACTTACAACTAGCGTTTTAGTAAAGCAGGAAGGGTAGATGAAGAGATGCACAGGCTGAGGCCTGGAGGGCTGCCAACAAGGATCGTCTCCTGTGCTGTCTTCCCACATGCACCGTATCCATCACCAACCAGGAAGCCCCGGAGCTTCCGTGTCCAGAGCCTTTACTGGCCCCTCATCATGTAGGCATGATTGATTGAATCAGTCCAGCTCCACTGAGACTGGCTGATCTCCAGAGGTGGTCTTTCTGGCATGGCCAGCTTCCACCTGTGTCACTCATTAGCATAAACTCTCAGGTATGGTCTGGAGGCCTCTAGATAACAAGGTCACCTCAAGTACTCAGAAATATCAAGATTTTAGAGTTACTGCTCAGGAATTAAGAACAAAGAGGAAATTACTTTGGGTAAAGTTAATGTAAGTTTTCTTTAATTAATTATATCAGTGACCTAGGGAAAATATTCAAAAGGTTTGTTCACTACAATGCTTGAGGTTTCAGTTTGAGAAGCATTGCTCATCTGAAAGCAAAACTTCCCCTGTTCTTTTCATGATTCCTCTATACACATTCATTTATTCAGACAGATGATGTAACTTATTGCAAGTTTTTGTTCTTAGTGAACTCTTTCTAAACAAGCCTTTGTGCTTTAATGAGAACTATTTCTAGCTGTACCAAATTACTTTGCCCCTAATGTCTTCTAAATCCTATAAAGGTCAATGCGAACCTAGGCAACAAGGACTGAGCCAAATTAAATCTGCATTTAGAGCTTGTATAGAGTATGTAAAACAGAGTAATGGGATCACAGCTTTTCACCTAAAGTTTTGTGGAAAGTCAGCTGGAGAAAAATTAGGTGATACAGAGAACTGGGTGTTAGGTCTTAATCAAGTGGACCTTCCCACTTAGCTTTCAGGGAGAGACGGCAGCAGCATGATTTAATGTCCCATTTAGGGCATTGATTCCGTGCTAATAGCATGGGTCGATTGAGGCTGTGAGAGAAAAATATTCTCACTTAACGAAAAACAATGGACAGCACCAATGCATGATGTTAAATGGCCAGTAATTAGCAATCGAGAATTAACTCAGGGCAACAGCACCTAGCAATGACCACCATGCTCCTGGGCCAACGAGGCAGGACCCCCAAGGGGTGGTCAGGGTCTGAGCAGGTCAGAGCTGGGAACTTGCACTGACATCTTGTGTCAGGAAGGGACAGTGAGAAGGACAATTGCCAAATGAAACAGCTGCTCTATCAGTCACTCGTTGATGGCAGAGTTGAAGTTAAATCAATTGAGCTGTGACTTTATTTACAGTATCAACCTGCAGGAACCACAAAACAGAGGTTTCTTTTGGCAGAAACTGAAGGTCAGGCGTTGGCCTTTGTTGACCTTTCTGTAAGGTTCATTTAAATCATGACTTCTCCAAATAGCATTAGGAATAGCGAAGACCAGTGTCACACCAGAAATCCCTTGCATCTTACCCTTTGTGTTGCTGAATGAAGGGGGCAGGTCTCTGCTTCTCCCTCCAAGACACAAGTCTATTTATACTTAGAGAAACATCTGAGCTGTAGAATGTGATGTATGACTGTGTTTTAACACTCCTCCAAATAAGAGCAGCCACCATTAGACTAATTATCCGGTGTTTCATGGGGATGTGGAGATAACCAAGTGGAGTCTCAAATAAGGTGATGAATAATTCATGGGAACAACACAGAAGCTAAATCACAGAACAACAGCCTCAGTGTTTAAATCCCTGCTCCGAGTGCAAACGATCCCTGCAAATACTACCGATTTAGTCTCACAAATGGGTAGATAAAACACGATTGTTAAAGGGAACAAAGCAGTGTAGGGCCTGACAGAATGACAGGTGTTTCCCACTCATGCCGTTTGATCCATTGTACAGCTAAGGAAGAGAAATTCCAGGAGTGGAAGCAGACATGACACAACCCACCAAGAGTCCGTGTATGAACCGAGCCACTTCACACTCTCTGCTAATGAGAGTTCTTCATGATCCAAACAGCCTGGGCCCTGGTCTGGAGTCCTAGTAATCAGGAGAGAAAAACAGATTCTCTTTGTTAGAATCTGTCATGCTAGCATGGACAACTCCTTTAAAGTGCACAGAAGGAGGCATTGAGTCCAAACAGTATGCATGGAGCCCCTTCCCCTCCTATGGGACGTTGCAGTGGAGACTACACAGGTGAGCTAGCTCAGGAAAGTGATGCTACGCGTCCCAGAATCCCCTACCCTGTGAAATACCAGGTTAGAGTTAAACTAAAGGTGACTTGGCTCAAAATTTGAAAGGGGACATTAAGCCAGTAGCCTTCTCTCTGAAGGTCATGCAGTTGGAACTGGACACAGATGGCGGGCAACGGTGCTGCTGTTGCTCTCTGCTCTATCTCCAGCTTCTCTTACCAACTACTGACCCACCGTAGCCCCACACCCATCACAAATGGCCAGCTGTGAGCTCCCTAGGCAATGACTCCATTAATCTCAGCTCCTCGTCACAGTCCCACGTGACTATGATGAACTGGTGGATGGCCTCTGGTCCTCCACCTGCCCCTCAGACACTCACTGCTCCAGGTCTTCTCACCAACAGGTGAGTGCCAATAGCTCTGTCTCAGCTCACATGACTCATTATGGTTCGGCTCCCCACATTGGACCCTGATTGAAACCATATTTATTGTGGAACATTTAGAAAAAGAAATTGCCCCCTCTTTCTATTACCATTAACATTTTGGAATTCTTCTTCATCTACATGTGTGTGCGCACCTGTTTGCAAATACAACATGTCATCCAACTGATACCCAAGACCGGGAAACAGGCATGCTTTCCTCGTCTTAATCTGCAGGACACGCAATAAAGTCAGCAGTTATCAACCTCTAAATAAGGTAAGCTGGTTTAAGGTGGAAACGTTTCTTTTTATTAGTAATGTTTCTAGATAAACAGATGTTGTTAATTAACATTAATTTGTTTTTATCTCTCTTTTTTTCTACCTTTATTTAAAGAAATCTTTACCATCCTAAAGTTATAAATGTATTCTCATGCAAAGATTTCAGATTTATCAATTTGTTTCCTTTTAGTGCAGACAATTTTTCTTTAAGTATTTTGAATCTATATTATCAGTGGCATCCAAATTTTAGGTTTGTATTCATTCCTATTGAATTACGCCTTTTATCGTTATGAAATCCTCCTCTTTATATTTAGGTATTTATCTTGGCTTAAGTCTGGTACTAATGTCATGAAGCCAACTTTCTCCTGCTTCCTTCGTCTGTAACCAGCCTTTCCTCCTCTCAATGGTGTTTTTAGAGAAACAGAAGCACGTTCCCCATCAGCTCTGGGCTCCACCTTGAGGGAGGGATGGCCTGAAGACTGGGCGGCCTGGCCTGCAGGCTGCAGTGCCAGTAAGTGCTGGCAGTGATGTCCAGTCTTCCAGCATGTCTGTCCCTGTGTTAGGGACAGTGCCTTGAAAGCCAATCAGCCACCAAGGTGAGGAACCTGTGGGGCTCTGGGCTTTCCTCCTGGTGCTCCTGACCACCGTTCTCTGTTACTCTGGGGTGCGAGGAGCAGGTATTGCATCCACAGCCAGGGCCCAGAGGGCTGGTGGCCCAGAATGGAGCCATCAGGTAATGTTGCTGCTCTTGTTAGGTGCTGTTGGGTCAGCTCCAAGTCATAGCAACCCCACGTACAACAGAACGAAACCCTGGCTTGTCGTGTGCCATCCTCACAGTCCTTGCTATACCTGAGCCCATCATTGCAGCTGCTGTGTCCATCCATCTTGTTGAGTGTCTCCCCTTTTTTCACTGGCCCTCCACCTTACCAAGCATGACATCTGTCTCCAGAGAATGGTCCCTTCTGACAACATGACCGAAGTAGGTGAGACAAAGCCTGGCCATTCTCTCTTCCAAGGAGCATTTCTTCCGGGACAGATCTGTTCCTTCTTCTGGCAGTCCAAGGTCATTTATGCGTTCTTCACCAACACCACAACTCAAAGGCATCAATTCTTCTTCAGTATCCCTTATTCATTGTCCAGCTTTCACATGCATAGGAGATGATTGAAAACACCATGGCTTGGGTCAAATGCACCTTAGTCTTCAAAGTGACGTCTTTGCTCTCTAACACTTTAAGGAAGTCTTTTTGCAGCGAACTTCCCAATGCAATACATCGTTTAATTTCTTGATTGCTGCTTCCATGGGCATTGATTGTAGATCCAAGTAAGTTGAAATCCTTGACAACTTCAGTTTCTCTTCCTTAAAAGTGATGCTGCTTATTCATCCAGTTGTGAGGATTTTTGTTTTCTTTATATTGAAATGTAATCCACTGAAGGCTGGGGTCTTTGATCTTCATCAGTAAATGCTATGAGTCATCTTCACTTGCAGCAGCAAGGCTGTGTCATCTGCATATCACAAGTTGTTGCATCTTACTCTGATCCTGATTTTGTGCTCTTCTTCATATAGTCCAGTGTCTCCGATTGTTTGCTCAGCATAAAGATTGAATAAGCATGGTGAAAGAATACAACCCCGACACACTTCCTGATTTTAAACCATGCAATATCCCCTTGTTCTGTTTGAACTACAGCTCCTGGTCTATGTACAGGTTTCTCATGAGCCTCATTAAGTGTTTTGAATTCCCATTCTTCACAATGTTATCAATAATGTATGGTCCACACAGTCGAATGCCTTTGCATAGTCAATAAAACACAGGTAAACTCCTTTCTGGTATTCTCTGCTTTCAGCCAAGATCCAGCTGACATCAGCAATGATATTCCTCATCCCACCTGTCTGTCAGACATTCCACTACTTTCTTCTAGATTTATACTTTCATAACTTTAGGTTTTAGATGTGAGTCTATTGTCTATTTGAGTTAATTTTTATACAGTGCAAAGTATGGAATTCCTTTATTTGCATACAGATATTCAATTGTTCAGCACTATTTGTTAAAAAGACTATTCTTTTTCATGGATTTGCCTTGTCACTGTTGTTGAAAATATTTGGATGTATTCCAGAACTCTATATTCAGAACCATCTAAATGACTCCTGTTTGTCCAATAACCCCTGTCTTGGTTACTCTAACTTTTATACCAAGACTTGACACTGAGTAATATAAATCTTCTGACTTTGTTTGCTTGTTTTATTTTTGGTCTAAATCACTTTGGTTATTCTAACACCTTCATCTTCCCTTATGTATTTACATAGAGCTTGTCAGTCATTGAAACGGAACAAAGGGCTATTGAATGGTTTAAAGTAAGGAAGTTGTGCTTCAGGGTTGCATCCTTTCACCACATTTATTCAATCTGTTTGCTGAGCAAATGATCCCAGGACTGGGCTACAAGAAGGAGAATGAAGCATTAGGATCGGAGGAAGGTGTTAACGATCTGCAATATGCAGATGAAACAACCTTGCTTGCTGAAAGTGAGGATGACTTGAAGCACTTACTGAGGAAGATTGAAGACTGCAGTATGTACTGTGGATTACACCTCAACAGAAAGAAAACAAAAATCTTCATAACTGGAGCAATAAGCAATATCATGATAAATGTTGAAAAGATAGAAGCTGTCAAGGATTTCATTTTACTTGGATCTGTAATCAATGTCCATGGAAAGAACAGTGGAGAAATGAAAAAACTGAATGCACTGAGAAAATCTGTTGCAAAAGACCTCTAAGTGTTCAAAAGAAAAGAAGATACTTTGAGGACTAAAAGGCACCTGACACAAGCTGTGGTATCTTCCCTTCCCTCATGTCATATGCATATGAAAGCTGAACAATGAATAAGGAAGACTGGAGAAGAATTGATGCATTTGAATATGGTGTTGGCAAAGAATATTGAATATACTATGGAGTATACAAACAAATCTGTCTTCGAAAAAGTACAGCTAGAATGATCAGCAGTGAGGATGCCAAGACTTGTTCTCGTGTACTTTGCACAACTTATTAAGAGGGATCAGTCCCTGGAGAAAAAAACGTCATGCTTGGGAAAGTAAAACAAACAAACAAAAAAAAAACCTCACTACCATTGAGTCAATCCGACTCATAGTGACCCCTCCATGGGTTTCCAAGGCGGTATCTCTCCAGAAGTAGATAGCCCAATCTTCCTTCCCAGGAGTGGCTGGTGGGTTCAAACTGCCAGTCTTCTGGTTAGCAGTCAGATGCCTTAGGAACTATGCCACCAGAGCTCTGTTGGTAAAGTAGGGAGTCAGTAAAAAAATTGAAGAGTCTCTGTGGCAGTCAAGTTTGTGTGTCACCTTGGCTGGGCCTGGTTGAGTGGCTGGGCAGCTGGACGTAGTTATTCCCCATGGTGAGGCTGGCAATTAACTCCATGATAGAATCTACTGCAACAGCTGAGTAGTTGCCTTAGGGATGTGATCTTCTTCCCCTATATAAGAAACAGCTTTGGGAATGGTCTCTAGCTTATGGCACACTTGAACCCTGCATGTAGCCATGTCGTTGTTCAGCAGCCTGTCATGCTCTGTCAATCCTGGAACTTTCAATGGACTTGAATTAATGGCCTGCCATATGGTTTGGTAACATTGGGACTGTGGCTTTTCACTTGTCAACCTTGGGCTTGTCAGTCTCAGCAGCCAGCAACCAGCAACTGAAGAAAAGCCTCCAGCTTCAGTGGGCCAGGAACAGGAGGCAGAACTGAAGCCCAAGGTTGAGGGGCTTTCATCCAACCCTTAGAGCCTGGCACTTTGAACTCAGACTTAAAGCCTCCAAACTGTAAGAGAATGAACTCCCGTTTGCTCAAGCCATCGCATTAGTGGTGTATTCTTGTCAGAGTGGCCCTAGGGAACCAGAACAGTTTCTGAGGACCCTCAGTGAGATGGATTGACACAGTGGCTGCCACAATGGACTCCCACACAGCAAGGATTGAGAGGGTGCAGGGCCGGCCTGTGTCTCATTCTGTCGTACACAGGGCCACTGTGAATCCCAACCGACTGGACAGCACCTAACAGCAACACAACAACATCTGTTTTGAGAGAACTGACATTTTATCTATATTGAGTCTCCCAATCCACAAAAACAAGTTACCTCTCCCTTTATTTAGACCTACTTCTCTTTCATTCATTGCTGCTTTGTTGTTTACAATGTACCAAATAAAACCAAACTCACTGCCAGCAAGTCAATTCTGACTCATAGTGACCCCCATTGGGTTTTCAAAGCTGTAAATCTTTATGGAAGCAGACTGCCTCATCTTTTTCCCATGGAGCAGCTGGTGGGTTCAAACCACTGATCTTTTTTTAGCAGCCAAATCCCTTAACCACTGTACCACCAGACTGCCTTGACAACATACAGTTCTTGCAAATATTCTGTAAGCCTTCTACCTAAGTATGTCATGCTTTACCTGTTCTGAGTACTTGTTTAACTTGTGCATTTCCCCCTTGGGTTCCCAGCTGTTCACTGTGAGTGTACTGAAATGCAGTTGACTTTCTCTTTGTTCACCTTGTATTCTGCAAACTTGCTAACTCACTGATTTGTTCTGTGGCTGTTTTGTAGAATGTTTGGAATTTTTTGGAGAGGAATTTTTTGTTTTAATACAGAACATTTTATGACTTCCTTTCTAGTTTTTTTCTTGCCTTATTACACTGGCTAGGATTTCCAGTATAGCTGAGTAGGAGTGGTATGAATAAACATCCTTGCAAAGCATTACCAGGACAAAGTATTCAGCCTGTCCCACTAAGTGTGATGTTAGTTGTGGGTTTTTCTGACAATTTACTTTCAAATGACTTTTAGTTTTTGTTCCAACTTGTTCTGCATATTGGCACTGATCAGTATGTCTTTTCTGCAATGTTCATAATTATTATCTCACATTCTCTTCATATACAGTGATGTGCTGCAAAACACCCACTTGGGCAACCTCTGACTGCATATACATCTGTGGTCCCAACTCCTGTAGAAACTATTATATTAAAAATTTGAGGCACATACAATGTCTCATTATAACAAACAAGAACTCCTTTGTGACACACATCAAAACACTGTTATCGTTATTATTATATTACTATGTTAAAGATGTTTTAGTGTATCTGCAAGTGTTTGTTTAATGTTTTTTATGCATAGAAAGGTGCACTATATACTAAGACAAACATTTGAAACTGACATTAGAAATGAACCATACTTTTCTGCTCAGATTTATGTACAAATTCAACTTAAAGACAGATTCAGGAACAGAACTCGTTCATAACCTAGGGACTGCCTGTATATAAGATGATGTTTGGCAACATCTAAATCTTATAACATCCAATTTTACAGAACGCATAGTGGGTACATGACTATTCCTTCTAGAAAAAAAAAAAAACCTCACTGCTGTCAAGTCGGATCCAACTCCTTGGGTTTCCTAGGAGGTATCACTATGGAAGTAGATTGCCCAACCTTCCTTCCAAGGAGTGGCTGGTGGGTTTGAACCACCAGCCTTCTGGGTAGCAGTCTGATGCCTTGGGCACCAGGCCCCCAGCGCCCCCATCAGCCAGCGCTGTGTCGGGTGACTCTGTTGGGAGCTGTAAGGTTTTCATTGACTAATTTTCAGCAGTAGGTCACCAGGCCTTTCTTCCTACTCTTCATCTGGAAGCTCTACTGAAGCCTGTCCCCCAAGAGTGACACTGCTGGCATTTGGTGACTTAGCTTCCACCATCACATGAGTATACAAGCCACCACAGTAGGGCAAATTGACAGACAGGTGGTGGTATCAAACTGTACATATTTGTATGTAAGATACTTAGAGAAAAGGAGATGTTTTGAGAAGACATTAAGATTTAACAAAATATGAGGGCTCCATCCCCTGAGATTCTGGATTGAGGGGGATGAGAGGTGGCAGAACGTGGGCCTTTATTTCTTCAGTCCAGCATCTCTGCTCAAGCCCTGGTTTATCTGAGATGGGGTAACAGGCAGTTGTCCCTGTTCATTCTGCACATTTACGAACACGAGTTCAAACAAACACTACACAGCATGAGAGCCGCTAAACTCTCTATGCAGATTCTTCTGTTTAAAACCCAACCTTTTCAGGTCTAGGAAAGTGAGGCTCAGGGAGGTGAAGGGACTCGCTGTTTGCACAGCTCTGAAGAAGCTTCCAGAGAGCGGGGAGCTCACACTCTCCATCACCACCCTCCCCTGGTCGCCAGCCATCTTTTCCTGCAGAAGGCGCCAGCCATCCAATTAGGGGGCCCTCTCAGGCATAGTGTATTTCCCCCAGGAGTGCTTTCATGGACTCCTGTGGGTCTCGGGCCTGTAAGTAACTGGAGACGCCATCCGGAGCCTTGGCAGAGCCTCGGTGGCTTCCCTGGCCATAAATCATGTCAACCAAGCCCT
Organism: Orycteropus afer afer; assembly: GCF_000298275.1. Lineage (NCBI taxonomy): Eukaryota > Metazoa > Chordata > Mammalia > Tubulidentata > Orycteropodidae > Orycteropus > Orycteropus afer. Next base: position 18,192,458 of record NW_006921593.1, read on the forward strand.
GCCCACATTCTGTAATTTAAATCCCCCACAAGACAGCTGTTACTGCCACAGACCTCACTACTCACTTGGCAGGTAAAAGTTTCTCTAATCTGTCTGGGGGCATAAGCCGGAGTGTCAGCCCGGTCTGTAGAAGGCCGAGACTTACCAATGGGCTCAGTGCGTCATTGTAAAATATTTTGCCTGACTTAATTAAATTAAGCCCCATTGAATTAAAAACGAGGGCTTTGCCACAATTTGGAGACTCTGTTTAATGGAACCATAAAATAGTTTTATGTTATGCTGATCTAGATATAATTACACTCCACCGGAACAGGCGTCTATAAATCACTCACAAGGCTCTTCTTCAGTGTGTAACTGTGGAAATATTGGCAACAGGATTTTAATAAGTTGTTCAGTCCCCAGGTCTTGTCATGCTTGCACATCAGCTCCTTTTTTATATTAAAGAATAATCATGACTTACTGAAAATAACACTCAGCAAGTGGAGAGGAGATAACCCCCATTTGTTCATCCTTAAGTCCCAGTCTAACTGAAGGTGCAGTTATTTCAAGACACTTGTTGGGCAGCTCTGCATTCTGAACTCTTGATGTTCACCCCTGCCAGATCCAAAAGTTAACACACATTTGAGTTCCCTTCTGAGTTCAAGGACGGCCTTTGTCAAAGCTAAGTTGGGTTTTTCAAATCTTTGCACAAGAAGAAGGCTGATGTGGTTGGATTCTGACAGCAGTGGTGGGATCAGCGCTAGGAGTCTAACCTGGAGCCCTCATCACTGTCAGGAGAATCTTGTCTTCCAGAAACCAGTCTGACTGTCCCAGGGACCACAAGGATGCCCCAGACATCAGGCGGATGCTCCCAGAGACCACATGGATGCCCAGAGAGCACGCGGATGCCCCAGACACCACAAGAATGTCCTAGAAACTGCATGGTTGTCCCAGAAACAGTAGGAAGCACCTCATGAAAGAGATGGTTCTCTGTGTAAAATCCTGGAGCTTATCTCAAATATGCTGCCCTCCCGTCCACCTTTCAGCACAAAAAGAGGTGACCTCCTTTCTCTGGCTCCCCGACTATTTCTGATGCCCAGAGTAGGGTCTGAGAGGGAACCAAACACAGCCACATCTAAAGTCCAACTTAAAATGTCCTTCAGCCTGGTGCCCACCTCCCTTCAAAATCCTGGAAAGGTAAGGAGGCTCTAACCTTGGGCAGAGTTAGGGCACCAGGCAGGACAGCCCCTAGTGCGGGGCTGGGCAGAGGGGTCGTGGAAGGACAGGGTCTTCCTGATGGCGGCAGGCTTGAGTCCTCCTGGGACCATGGGCTTTCACGGAAGGAGCGGATGCTGGGGTGAGAAGGCGCCCTGGGCTACTCTACTCGTCAGGCAGGACTTGCCCCGTTTTACTGAGAGAAACTGAGGCCCTCCCTAAGGTGGCTTGGCTGGGTGGTGCAGCAGCGTGATTCAGGCCCAGGCCACGTGATCCAGAGCCCTGCGCCTGTCCTGAGCCACCCCTCTGTGGATGCTGTTTTCAAACAGTGCAAATCAAACATCTGATTTCTCATTTCCAGTCTAAATTCCTACAAGTGTGAAAAAATCACCCCTCATTCCAGAGTGGCACAGCGACTGACACTTGGGGAAGGATACCTGCGAGCGCCTGACAGCCGCCATCTCGTTTACCCTGCTTCTCCGAGCGCCGGCACCTGCCAGAGAGCAACTGGTGACATGATGGAACCAGACTCCGCCTCTGCGGAGAATCAGAAGCAATTACCTGGGCACGAGCCTGATCCCACACTCCTCGTTCCAGCTGCTTTGGAACCTACATCCTAATTTGCACTTGAAAATTCCAGGAGTCACCGGACAGCTGCATGAATAATTTTCCTCACAAATAAAGATGCGAATGGCGGGAGGCTGCAGCGGCTGCGCATGTCCCTGTTTCCATATGCCAGTCACTCCATCTGAACAGCCGCCTGCAGAAGCACGTTCAACTTTCTGCCCATTCTGCCCCGACCGTGTGGAGTCAAGTAAGGGTTTCAATCCACTTGAAGCGCTAGATTTCAGTAGTTTGCTCTTTGATGCTGTCGGTACACTGCTCTCTGGCACTCTGAGACTGAGTGGGAATAAGCAAACTCTGGTTAACACTAACACACTGCCCTTGAGTCAGATCCAACTCACAGCGATCCCTCTTTGGGTTTCCAAGGTGGTATCACTACGGAAGTAGATTGCCCAACCTTCCTTTCACGGAGTGGGTGGTGGGTTTGAACTGCCAGCCTTCTGGTTAGTAGTCAAATTCCTTAGGCACTACGCCACCAGAGCTTCCCTGTTTAACATTAGGAAAAATAAAACATTTGTTCTTTTTTGCATGACAGAATGTAAGATGTAGAAGACAGTGTCTTTGGTCACTGTTAGGGATTCATTTCCGTCCCCTAAAGAGACACGTTGGAGTCCTCACACCTGTCCCTGTGAAGGTGACTTGTTTGGGAATAGAATCTTTGCAGTTGTTACCAGTTCCCATGAGGTCAGTCACACTGGCATGGGGTGGGTCCTGGACATAGGAGTGGTGCCTTTACTAGAGGCAAAGAGACAGACACCGCAAAGTCAGTTACAGGACAGCACATCTGCAAGCCAAGGATTACCTGGGGCTGCCAGAGGCCAGGACAGACCGGGAAGGACTGCGGCCTGCTGGTCCCAGCCACAGCCTCCAGAACTGAGACCATAAATATCTGTTCCCCAAACCAACCATTTTGTGCTATTTTGTTTCAGCAGCTCTAAGAAGCTGATATAGTCACCAAACAGCAAATTCATCATGAACCTTCAAACCAAGTTCAGTAATCGCACCCTTTCTGTCCAGAGAGAGAACGTTGCAGATGCTGTGTGTGGGGGTTTGAGTCCCTTATTTAAGCCCCATAAAAACCCCCACATATGAAATGGTTTTCTAAATCGAGGCTCACAGTGGCTACATGCCATCCCTGTGGCCTCCAGGCCGCTCATGTAGAATCCACGTTCCTCAAAGAAGCCCCTGTAACCAACCTCTTCTCTCTCATTCAACTAGTCAACCATGTGACCAAAAAAAGACAAGTGGGTAAAACTGACCACCAATCATTGCAGGAGTGGCCTTTTACCTCAAAATCATCTTCAGCTTCACCTTTATCTCTATGAACATTCAGAAAGCCTGCACTGAGTTCTTACTACCTGTCCTGAGGGAGTTCAGTGGCCAGGAGGGACAGGATACGTTGGCTGGAGGCAGAAACAATACAACCAGAAAAGCAGCTGACCATTAAAGGCACAATGAGAGGAGCACCGTGGACATGAATCCCACCAGGGAGAAGGTTCATGCGGAAGGTGATGACCACTGAGCTGTGCTGTTTGGACAAGCAGGGGTATGAAAGAAAGGGTCCTAGGCTTTAGACTCTGAATGGTCAAAGTGGCAGCGAGGTAACTGGTGGCCTGGACATCTTGGGAAACCATGAACGTTTGGCTGAAACAAGACTCTCAGGGGGTGAGTGGATGATGTGACCAGAAAGATCCATGGGCAAATTGGGGGTGGCCTGGAGACAGAGACAATGACTTCAGAATTCTATTCCAAATGAAGAGTCCTGGAAGGAGATGAGCTGGCAAATGGCACAAGTCATGAAAACTGTAAGAGGTGATGGTGAACGTCTCACTTGCCGGGTTCCCATTCTGGCCTCAGCAGCAGCTATCTACTCTTGCACATTAACATCAGAGCGTCGTCAATGCCAAGCTGTCCCCACCTCCTCCCCATGCTCCTGGGATCCTGAATTTTCTTCCCTGGTACTTACTGTGGCTCTCATAGACACTCAGTAAATACCTGTCATGTGACTGGTCTGAGATAATGACAGTGGGACCTACAACGTCCTGAGTCGCCAGTGACCAGCTCTCGGTACTTGGGGGGAAGAAGGTAATCAACCAAAGGATGGGGGATTTGGGTGGAGGCTGTGAGAAGGTTACGATGGCAGGGCTGTGAGTCAGGGAGTACTCCTTCCATCACAGGGACACAGTGCAGCAGTAGGTATTCTGACAGCGGTGTGTGCCGGGACGGGTCTACACAGGACCAGGCTCTAACGGCAGTGCCGGACCGTGAACCGCAGACTCCAGGACTGGGCTCCAACTCCTTATCAGCAAAGGCCTGCAGACCGAGGCTCCACTGGCCCCGGTGTTTTGGGGAAAGTCAGGATAACAAGGCACTGTGGAGAAAATCCGTCCTTCAACTCATGTGGAACTTTCAACCCAGAGCCTCCCTTACTCCAGTACAGATGTGAAACAAAGAAGACATCACAGACCCCAGCTCCCCACACAGAGTCCAGCTGCAACTCAAGGGACTTTCAGCTGCACGTCTGGTACTGTGCTGTCTAAGGTGAGCTCCTGCTATGATCTGTGACAGGAGAGCAGCAGTGTGTTTGGTCAATTACAGTTCTTCAGTCATTCATTCATCACGTTATATGCTGAGGTAAGGGCTTGTTCTCTGGGTGGTGGGGAACACCTCAGGAAAGAAGCTGGTCACCCTTTGACTACCCACAAGGAAGCTGGGTGCACAGACAGTCTCCTGGCAGAAGTGGTGTCTGGCCAAGTGACTATTGGCTACATGGGTCTAGTTGCATTAAGGAGAGAAGTTATGTGTTCTCATATCTCAGGGTTCTCCAAAGTTCCCAGGCCTGGGAAGGAGAAAGTGTGTGATAGGTGTTTGGGATGACGAAGTTTCCAGGAAATGGTAGGGGTGACCATTACTCAGCATGTGTGCTTAATGCCACCAGACTGTACATTTCAAATCATTAAGGAGGTCAGTTTGGGGTTGTGCATGTTTTACCACAATTAAACAAACAGAAGAAAACAAAACATCCGGTCTGAATTTCCATCTAATCCCATAGTAGCATTTCACTTGGAGACTGAAGACACATATATGTTGTAAATATGTGTGTATGTGGATGTGTGTATCTGTGTGCAGCATTATGAATGTGTATGTACATGTATGCATGTATAAGCTGGTAGTCTGTATGCCTGCAAATATGCACCCATGTGTGTGTGCATGTGCGTATGTCTACAGACATACAAGTTTTGTGTGTGCATGTGTGCATGTAAGAATGCATATGTATGTAAATACATGGATACGTGTGTGTCTGTATATGTGAAGGCTGTGTAAGTGTATGACTCAGTGTGTATGTGATTTTACATATAGATGGGAGTATGCATGTCTGTAAGTATATGTGCAGGTATGTGAGTATGTGTGTATTATGTAGGCACCTGTGGATTGCTGTGGAAGTAGTGATGGAGGGGTGTCTGGTTTCCCTCAACAATGAATTAGGATGTATCCACTTCTGGAAACATCTCTGACCAGTTCCCGACCTCGAGAGGGGTCCTTGTAACTGCAGGAGCCTCACAGCACCTCTTCCAAGGGTCATGATTCTGTAAGTGGCACCCTTTCAAGAAAAAGGACAATTTCTACCCTCAGTCTGCCGGGCCCCAACTGACCCCACAGAGATCACTCCCAGAGTTTCCCCCTTTACATCCTCTGGTCTTTTTCCTTCCTCTTCCTCAGGTCACTCCTTTGTGAGGGTCTGACTTCTGATGTGATTGTTTAGCTACACAGAGAGAGAGAGAGAGATGCACACATAGAGACAGACACACACAAACATACACAGATACACACAGACACACACACAGGCAGATGCATATTTCTCCGACCAGGAAGACTGACAAGGGAGAAAGCTGTAGCCTAATTAAATAAGGCTGCTCAGAAAGCCTTTGAAATGAGATGAAATCTTCTTCATGCATGAAATAAAACTGAAGTGCTCAAAAATTGGTCTCTCAGTGGCAGAATCTTTTTAGATTTTGATGGACTTCCATTTTTTAAAAAGTGCTATTTATCCACCAAACACAAGTACAGGGGAAAAAAAAAAAATTAGCTCATTTTTAGTTCTTACTTTTTGTTTTTCTTTTTGGCTGTTTCTCCCAGCCCACCCTGACATCTAATTGACCATCCACTTATCAGTTCACATCGAGAAATATCTGAAACAGTGTTTACCAAGTGCCAGCACCGGGATCTGGGCAGCAGGATTTGGGTGATGTGTTTCCCAATTTCCTGTCCGCATATTTGCGCCCTGGTCGGATTTTACTACTGAAAGGGAAGTGGTATAATCAATGAATCTACTATTTATTGGAAATACTTCCAGTGATTTTCCTATTCAGATGTTAACAGAAATGTGCACAACACTCAGTGCCCAGGGTTCTGAATTTGAGCAGTGAACACACATGTGTGAACAGAACTCAGAGCAAGACACAGAGCAGCACCACACCCCGATGCACCCCATGTTCTCACAGACAGCACCCCAATGCACCCCATGTTCCCACAGACCAGCACCCAATGCATCCCATGTTCCCACAGACCACCACCCTGATGCACCCCATGTTCTCACAGACAGCACCCCAATGCACCCCATGTTCCCACAGACCAGCACCCAATGCATCCTGTGCTCCCACAGACCAGCACCCTGATGCACCCCATGTTCCCACAGACCAGCACCCTGATGCACCCTGTGATCCCACAGACAGCACCCCGATGCACCCCATGTTCTCACAGACCAGCACTCTGATGCACCCCGTGTTCCCACAGACAGCACCCCGATGCACCCCATGTTCCCACAGACCAGCACTCTGATGCACCCCGTGTTCCCACAGACAGCACCCCGATGCACCCCATGTTCCCACAGACCAGCACCCAATGCACCCTGTGCTCCCACAGACAGCACCCTGATGCACCCTCACACTCCTGCAGTCGCTCCTGCACATGGGTATCGACTCCTCTGACCTCTGACACAGCAGCCTTTCTCTGCTTTGTCTGTCTGGCTTCTGTCACTAATATGATATCCGTGAGATGGTCCACATTGTTGCAAACTTGGTGGCTGCGTGACAAGGAGGCTGAACATCTTTCCTCTGGGGTAGAGTCCTTGTTGAAGTCTTCTTTGGTCCCTGTTTCTATATTGTCTTTGATTCTTATTTGCAGAACTTCTTGATAGGATCTGTGTGCAAGCCCTTTGTTCTTACCCCCATTAGACTCAATATCTCCACTCCCATTTCATCCTGTGGAATTGAAAGGTAAATACCGGTGATGCTGACTGCAGTGGAGATGATGTGCCGACAGGGATGGTAGACGGTGGTGACGACCTGAGCGCACTCTGATCACCATTTGGCACCCTTCCCACCCTGCAGAAGGCACATACTCACTCCCTGTGTAAAACTTTTAGGGCTGAGCTTGGATGATTAATATGCTCATGAATTGGAATGAAGATATTAAAGTTGATGTAGAATTTTAGAGGGAAGTTCAATTAATTTTCCATTGCAAATGTGAATGAGATTATTGGATAGATTACTTATTACTTTCACCAACAGGTGCTGAGGTAATTAATTTGTTTGTTTATGTTGCAAATGAAAATTAAATTAGTAAATGAATTGCCTTTGCAGGGACTAGAGCTCAGTGTGGCTGGTCTTGTTGGGGAAATGCAGCCTTGCAGAAAAGAGGCATTGTTGACACAATTGCTTTGGCTTTCTAGGTGAAACAAAATAATCTAATGATTTGGGGTTTGCTTTCTTTTCCTCAAATGGAGAAAAATCGTGTGGGTCTGAAGTTTCCCTCTTGATGCATGTAAAATGCACTGTAAGAGCGCCACTTGGTGCGAAACTGCAGCCCCCTCCTGTGGTCCACAAACTGTCACAGATTGTTAATGATAGTGACCATGTACCTGAATTTTCCACTTCAGTTGTGTTCCTCTTTTATTGCCAGAAAGGATGCATTCCTTTAAAACAGATGTCAGAGAACAGTTGGCCCCTCCTTCTCAACTTTATCTGCTCTGAGTGCGCCTATTCAATAGGGTGACCAGCTGCCCAGGTTTGTCCATTGATCACTCATCAATCACTCTCAAATGATAAGTCAGCTGGCCTCCTTGCCCGCGCCAGGCTGCGTGCCTGCCACCTGTTGCAGTACTGCCTGGGGTCTCCAGGCCTCGCAGCTCTCCCCTTTCAGTGACAGCTGCCCCGGCAGGATTCCAGGGACAGCAGGCAACTGGCCCTCTGCTCACAGGCAACACCAGCCGCAAGTGTGCAGCCTGTGGGACTATGGATTTGTTTTAGCTCTACGAACCCATGTGCTGAGTGGGGAGGCACGGCGCGCCCATCCTACAGGGGGTCCTAGTGCTGCATGCACGCGGCGTCAGTTTCTCAAGTTAAAATCCCACCTCCTGAGTCTTTTTTATCTGCACGATTATGTTATCAGTTTGATAGGCAAGCAGGTTCATGTTCCTGTTTTTGTTCAATTGTAGGATTTTTTTCTCCATACTTTTTATTCAGCATATTTTTCAATATGTGAAACACTGACATAACCCAAAATCAAGATCCTATAGTGAAGCTCCCAGGCAGTGTGGGAGTGTGGCTGTTCAGAGCCCCTCCAAGGGCAAGCCCTGCAAGGAGCAGTTGAAAGACAGCCTACCACTGCCCCACACTTGGACCCTCCGAGTGTTCACAGCAAGACATCCAGCCCCGCTTCCCCCAGCCCAGGAGCTTGCGGTGCTCCTAGAGCTGTTCCTCCCAGCAGGCAACTCCTCGGAGGAGCTCCTTGCTTCTTCAGGGCAGCCGTCTGCTCAGCTCCTCTTCCTCCTCCCTCCCTCTTAGCAGAGGTGTCTGTAAGCCCCTGATGAAGGGAGCACGCTAAGGTTAGCTAGAGGGCGAGACCCTCCTCCCGGGTAAGGCCCCCTCATCAACGCCTGCCCCTGTCCCCTTCCTCCTTCGTCCTCTCTCTTGAATGCCTAGTTCAATCGGGGCATCCGCCTCTCAGAGGCCCTGCTGTCCTGCAGGTCCCCGAGCAGAGGCTCCTTGTTCATCCTGTGCCACTCCCAGCACCTTGGGAGGTAGCCAGTTTCCTTTCTTGTTTACTCAGTCCCTGTGTGTCCCTAACTGCCTGCTCCTTACACAAAATACGGCATCCCGGGCAAGCCACTTCTGCCAAGATCTGCCGCCTCCGAAACCCAAAGGGCGTCGCTGTGAGTGGGAACTGACTGGAGGCAGTGAGTTGGGGCTCCTGGTTTGTGCACGCCACTGGACCCTCGGATGCATAGCACACCGAGAGCACCCCCTCTTTTTCACAGCTCCCTAGCTCCCCACTGAGCGAAGCTGTCGTACATTATTCTATCTCTCAGTCATCATAGGCATTTGAGTTGGTGTTAGCTGCTGTGCAGTCACCCCGACTCATGGAGACCGTATGTGAACAGAGCGAAGTGCAGCTCAGTCCCCACCGCTCACAACTGCCGCCACTGGCATAGTGTCCACTAGCTTCCTACGGCGACGTGCCCACCACAGAGCTTCATATCAGAGACGCGTGGCACGGCTACAGACCGCGCTCTGTGGATTTTGTTCATTGATTAGGGTGGTGTCAGCCAGGAGTCTCCACTGTAAAGCTAATGTTTTCTTCTCTTTAATTAATCATTGACTGGTGGGAAGCAACTTCGAAACTATGTTATCCTGCTCCTCATCCAACATTTCTTCCCACAATTTTGCGTGCAAAACAAGTTTGCTGCGTGTTTTGATTTATCTCCATAAGGATTTGTTTTTTTAATCGCCCCTCCAACATAAGGGAGAGCTGTCTCCTCCCCTTAGTTATGTGCTTTCCATAGGTGTGGACTTAGCCATTTTTATCTCATCCCTACTGAAGAATCAGTTCAGTTCTTATTCAGCCTGATGCCCACATTATCCCACCTTTGGCCAAGGAGAGCCTGTAGTGCTTGTTTGTTCTTTTGGTGAAATCTCCATTATTGGAGATTGGAAAACAACCTCCTTGTTTTCAGGCACAAAATGTCCCAGACTCACCCAGTGCTTTGTGGTACCCCCTCTGCAATCAGCCATGGCTCCGAGGAATCTTTATGTCTTCTGGTAGGGGATTATTTTAGGGACCAGTATCTGGATGCTGGGTGTGTTCAGTGCTGCTGGGGGCGATTCCTTTAGGCCCGTTCAGCAGAAGGAGCTGACCTTCGGGCAATCACCAGTGTGTCCCAACACCTCTAATCCCAGCCCAGCCCAACAGGCCTCTTCCCTCATGACTTTCTCAATCTGGCTTTGTGTCCCACCTCTCTTCCTATATGTTGGAACTCTGCCTCCCACAGCTTCAATAGATTTCCTCGTTTGCTCAGTACTAGAAACCTCACACAGCTGTTTCGGAACTGCAACTCCTATGTGACTGTGAGCATCAAACCTGCTAAGAAGCTGTGGAGGTTTTGTTTATTTTACTTTCTTTTTCAAAAGATAGGGAGTCACAGGACTATTCCACAGCTGCTTAGATTGGTTCTTCTTTTTTCCTTCAATGAGGTTATGTTGTTTGTTTGAAATACAACTGGCTTCCTTGGTTTCTACTGGCACTAGGTGTGGGGGGGGCCCATCCTCATTGATGTAGTTTCTTGATTTAGTGAGAGCAAGTCCATGTGTCACTGTCTACTGAGGAGCAACAGGGGGACACGGGGTCAGAATCCACACTTAAAGGAAAGTGTTCCTGAAAGTGTGTGGAGGAAAGTCCATCTAGGAGCCCGACAGGTTTCTACCCATAAATGCGCTGCACCTGAACCTACACTTCTGCTCCCACACATGCACATGGACATGGACACAGACACACAGGCACCCATACACATGTGGATGTGTGTTTTCATGGGAAATCAGCAAGTAGGCAGGTTATTTCTCTGTGTTATGTCTGCAACTAACCAGAATTCTATCGACGTATTTGTCAGTCACCAAAGGTGCTTTCATAACAGATTTTCAATATTCATCTTCTTCTATACATGGCTGGCCCTCTCTCTCTCTTTCTCTCTCCCCCGACCTCCCGCTCTCTCTGACTCTCCTTCTCTCCCTTTGTCTGTCTCTCTGTCTCTGTTTCTCTGTGTGTGTGTGTCTCTCCCTGTCTCTCTCTCCCCCACCCTCCCTCTCTCTCTTTCTCTGTCTCTGTCTCTCTCTCTCTCTCTACTCATTAGAGTAACGCAAGCATCTGCTTACTGCTATTCACATCTTTAAAGTCTCAAACACTTTCATGGTGGGATGCAATGGGCATATTTTCTCATGGGCAAATTCAAACGAGGTAGATTTCTTGTACCTGCAAACAGGTTTATAGTGCATGCAGTAAACTTGTATAGAAAATGACTGATTTATCTACCGAAACACCTGTTTGGATATGAAAATATTACATACAAAGAAGGAAGAACATGGATTTTTGTTTTTTAATCTAATATAGTTTTCTTTAAAAGATGAATAACAAATTTTGAAAGTATCTATTTCTTTTTTCTGATACATGTTATGCTGTGCATGGCAACATATTTGTAGAAAAGTCATGTACTTTAGAATTTTCTTGAAAGCATCAAAATCTGCTCACATTTACAAGGTTTTGTTCCGCCCACCCGACAGCATAGACTCTGCCCATGTGACAGACACCGTGCTCAACAATCACTCACAGGGTGTGCCTCCTGGATGTAGCCACCCCCTGACTGGCTGAGTGGCCCCATATTGGGTTACACCTCCCACAGAAAGAGTGTAGTTCTGAGCTCAGGTTTATTCTCTCTCTGGAATATGCATCCCCCATGTCACTGCACAGGTCCATGCTACAGTGCACATTGCAAATGAAAGATAGTGAAATGTTAACTCTCTGAAATGTTAACATGCAAATTAAATGCTTAGTGTTTTGGTTGAAAGACTCGGGAGTTTCACTTTGTCATGTGAACAGTAGCATCGTCAAGTGAGGATTTTATAGAAGCTGAGACTGTGACCGTTGAAGGACAGGCCATCACCCACCGTGATGCCGCCCAGAGCGGGGCCACCACAAGAAAGCAAGGCCAACATGTGTGCTGCCGCTCGAGTGGACATGGGCATCTCTCCCGGTCCATTCACTCAGCTGTTGTACGTTCCTCTGTAGCCCACATCCTCAGCGCATTCAGCCAACTGCACGGTCGTTGTTTCCCAAAATTTGAGCCCAGTTTTATTTATGCTGCAAGGCGGGCTTACTGTGCTTAGGGTGCCATTATCTTGAGATTTCAGGGGTGGCATCCTGCCCTCTCTGAGGGAAGGGACAGCCCATCATGTCCAGTTACTCCAGGCTCCATGTAAAGGTCACTGAGAAGAAGAAACGGTGTGTGCTGAGTGCTGGCCACCTTCCCTGTGGCCAAGCTGAAGTTCTGGCCTAGGAAATGTAATCATTCTCACAAACACGAGTGAGTGTTCAGAGATCAAGTCAGATCCTTCCTCTATGACCTGGGAATACCAGTGAGGACCCTCAACTTTACTGTCTCGTGTTGAACATCTGTCAAGTGGTGGCAGTGATGACATGATAATAGTAACTAACTCATGAAGTCTCCCTGAGGCATTGGCCATACGGTGGCAGAATTTCTCACATAGGAGACCCAGGTTCAATTCCCAGCCAGGGCATCTCAGGTGCAGCCACCACCATTGGTCAGTGGAGGCTGGTGTGTTCCTCTGATGCTGAGCAGGCTTCGGTGGAGCTTCCAGACTGAGACAGATGAGGAAGAAAGGCCTGGCAGTTTAGTTCTGAAAGTTAGTCAGTGAAAAGCCTATGGATCGCAGTGGTCCAATGTGCAAAAAACCCTGGGGCTGACGCAGGACAGGGTGGCGTTCTGCTTCATTGCCATGAGTCGCGGGTCAACTAGACGTCCCCTAAGCACAACCACACAGCTTCTGTAGGGACGGGATGAGCTAATAATTGGAGACAATTTAGTCCAACTTCAGCCCTCAGTGAGGGGTTGCCATGGAGTTCACTTACTATTCATCCAGGCCTGTCTACATGCAATTCCATCACCAAATGTGGCAAGTCAACATTATTTCTCAAAAAACGTGTACACTCTCTGGTTTCTATCACATGCTTCCGGAAGAGACTCAAGAATTTCCTATAGGAGCAAAGGGTGAACTTATTTTCATTCACCTGAGGTCTGTCTGATTGTTCCAGGAGAATATCATGCATGCGTCATAAGAAGATATCTTTGCATTTTTATCTTACTTTTATTTTATATTTACCACTGGTCTTGTCTTCATTTGTTGACGTCGCCTCCCACGGGTCCGTTCTTGGCCGCTAAGTTGGTGTTAAGCCTTCACACGTGCACTGGTCGGCACGGCACAGCCGGCGGCACAGTCAGCAACATCCTCCTCATGACGGTGTTCTTACTGCGTCTCTACAGAGACTGTGAGTGGAAGTCTGTTGCCTCTCAGTGACGCCCTCTCAGAAGCTGAGCGCTAACCGCATCGTGCACCAAGGCTGCTGTTACTAGGCTTTCGGTGTATAGGAGTCATTTCAATAAAGTGTACATTTCCATCCATTTTAAAAGCGGGGCTTTGAAATTGCTTCTCGCATTAGTACCTGGATTTTTTTTTTTTTCTCTGTAGAAAACCCACATGTCCTGGAAATCATTATTGCTCATTCAGAGACAGCACTATGGCCAATGCGGTTCAAACCATCTGGAGAGGCGGCTGTGGCCCATCCACCTCTGACTCGTGGCGGCCCCGCGCTGCAGAGTCGAACTGTCCCACAGGGTTCTCACTGGCTGGGGTCTTCCAGAAGTGGATTTGAACCACCAGCCTTTCCTCTGGCAGCTGAGTGCTTTACCATGTGCACCACCGAGGGACTCCTATCTGGAGAAACATCTAGTTTAAGGTCATAAAGTCTAGGTCTTGCCTCTCAAGAGATGAAACCAAGTTGCCTTCATGCCCGTAAGACAACAGGAACGAGGATAGACAATATTGACACACAGCAAAATTGACAAACTTTTGGGGAAAAGCTGAAGTAGCAGGAGGGTGGACCCCTTGCTGACCCAGCACATCGAGCCCAAGGCTCCGTTAGGCCCCAAGGGGTCTGCATTCTAAAGAGATTCTTTACGTAGGGGCAATGCACTGAGCGTGCAGCAGATTTTAGAGGCAGGAGACCTGCAGCCCACCCCTGTGTCAACTAGACAGTCCCCCAAGTGCAAGTCTGGGAAGACCCCCCGGCCTGGGGCTGGGGGTCAGATACAACCTGCACAGCCCTGTTCAGATGCCCACCATCCTTTATGCTGTGATCTCTGAGCTGTGGGTCCACTGTCAGGCAAACGCCAAGGAAGGCGAGATGCTTCACTCTTCCCTGAAAAGGCTCCCTCCGCCCTCAGCCATTAGCTGACTGGTTTTCAGCAGAAAGAAAAAAAAAAGAAAGAAAGCTGAAAATCAAAGATGGTAGGAATTGCGAGGGAAAAAAAAAAGACTTCATACAAAAAAATAGTTTGGAAGCTCATAATCTGATCCACTAACATTTTGAAATCATGTTGGTGTTTTTATACCAAAAAAAAAAAAAAGTTTCTAAAGAGTTTGAAACAGTGTATTCTATCATTAACTGAAATATACCCACTGCCAGCACTCAGTATCCCTCATCTGTAAAAGGAGAAGAAATAAGATACACAGCCTGGACTCTGCTCATGAAATGGGCACGGTCATGTAAGGAAAACATCTGAACGGTGCCTGTTGTCAGGTGCCATCGACTTGGGGCCCACTCACAGTGAGCCCACACACAATGAAATGAAACCCTGCCCTGTCCTGAGCCACCGTCACAGTCATTGCCATGCTTAGCCCATCGTTGCAGCCACTGGGTCAGAGTCACCTGTCCACTTGTAAATCTATAAAGTCCGAAGTCCTGAGGGGCCACTGACATGTCCACACCACACAGAGCGGGTGAGGACCAGGACCGACACTCAGACAGCCAGCTCCTGAGTTCACTCTCCGTCCACCTCCCCCCAGCTCACTCCCCTGGACCCACAGAAACAAAAACACACCAGTGGGTAGGTTTAAGAACTGACGTTTACCGTCTCGTGGCTCTGGAGGCTGAATCCAAACCACGGTCTGAACAACTTGGATGGCTTCCCTGTGGGTAGCCCCGGGCGTTCCTTGGGTCCTTGGCTGGCAGGTGGTCTTCCCAGGCATCTGTCTTCTCTTGTGTGTCTGTGGCTATTCTGGTTTCTTGTAGGTCTGAAGGATTAGGGTTAGGACCCCACACACACTCATACACACACACACTGGTGTGACTTTATCACAGAACCAAGAAAACCTTGCTCTTGAGCGGGACTGCATGCCCAAGTGCAGGGGCCAGATTCCAGCACACGTTTGGGGAGACAGAACACAATCCACGGCATCCCCGCTCTGAGTCCCAGAAGTGAGGGCCTTCTCAGTGGCTCAACCCCGGACCCCTGCTAGGGTCTTCACAGATGTCGCAGGAGCCCAAGAAGAGGCTGTGTCAGTCAAAGGCCCCTAACTGCCCACTGCTCGTGCTGGTGTCTGTGAGTAAATGCAATGTGCACTTGGTGGGAGCAAGCTTGCCATCGAAGGGGCCAGTGGGGGAGACTGCAGCACCAGGCCAGGGGAGAAACGGGTGAGTCTGTGTGGTCAGAGGTTCTGTGGGCTTGGCGGGAAACAAAACCAGACAAAAATAAGCCATAAATTCCAGCTGGTCTGTAGTGTTGAAGTTTATTCTGCGACTCGGAGCTTCTCCCCAGAGTCATCATCTGTACACATTCCCTTCAGTAGCTAACGGAACATTTTCCAAATTGTCCCTATCGGTGCAGTCACGAGACGCACTTCCTGGGTCATCTGGGGAGGCTGTCCGGGAAGTGTCTGCTCACCAGTAGTGTCACTGAGGTTAGTATCACCCAATGACCTCCTCCCACACAGGCCATACAGAATCTTCAGTAATGTTTATTATCAATTTTAACCATAGAATAGTATGTGATGGATATAATTGTACATTGCTTAAATGTACATTCCTTACATTATATGAATATTAACAACAAAATTGTCTTATGAAATCATTCTATATTGAATTACAACATTACGAGTTTCAACGTTATCGGTAACTGAGCAAAGCCATTTTTTATTTTCCTTCTTCTCCTTTTGTGATATCATTTTCAAGAAAGTTCTTGGTCTGAGCTCACAAATACTACTGACCACAACATTGCAGCTAAAACACAAGAAACTTTGACAAAATAGGTGACTGTGAAAACATCGAGAGCTCTGGTGGCGTGGTGCCTAAGGCATCTGACTGTTAACCAGAGGCTGGCGGTTCAAACCCACCAGCCACTCCCCGGAAGGCAGGTTGGGCAATCTACTTCCGTAGAGATACCACCTCGGCAACCCTGCAGCAATAGCAGCGTGTCCTTGAGTGCAGCAGACGAAGCCACGATTCGAAGCGTCACTGTGGGTGATGACACCAACAGTTCTGATGGAGCAGCCCAAGGTTCAACAAGAACACGAACAGAGTTTGAGCCTTGTGGGTGCCGACACATGAAAGCTGGGCTTACGAGAAATGTGTCTTTTTATGACTAATTACAGGAATATTTTTATTAAAAATGTAATCAATTTCTGCTGAAACATGGCACAAAATTTCCTAGACAGTCCCTTTGTTGTCACCTCAACAGTGCCACCCAGTGCGGTCCACACCCCACGCACCTTAGTAACGGCTCTGCCGTTCACCTCCTGCACCAGAGGCCGGCCCTCCCTGCAAGCGTGGAAACCCTAATGTGCATGCTCAGAAGTAGCCGAACAGCCACAGCTGCCATCAATCAAGGTGCCCCCGATGCAGGGCACCCCCCTGTGCCAGAGCAGAAGTGCACACTGGGGGATTTCCAGTGGTGACTCCAGGGACACTTGAACCTCCAGCCTTTCAGTAAGCCATCAAGAGCATCAACCATTCACACCACCTGGGGACAGGAACCACAACAAGGAGCCAGTAGAAGTCACTTCATGAACATCTGGTTGCCATCCCTGTGTTTCAATCAGTTTTCTCCAGTCGGTGCTGGGCTTAAAATTCCCTGCCCCTGATGTCCCCACTGGCAGTCCGGTCCTTGACACTCTCACAGTAATGATGCTCTCCATCAAGCCAGCCTGACGTAGGTCATGTTCAAGTGAGCTCCTCCCTAGCTGCTGGCCACACATGGCAAACATCAGTGCAAAGCAATGGGTGCCAAGGCCAAGGCCAAGTCCACTGGAGATCAACACAGACATCATCGCAGACTTTAACTTATTCTCCCATTTGTCGATGTAGGCATCAAAAAGTGGCAAACTGATACGATAAAAAGTATGTGCAGGTCATAAGTATGCTACGATGCAACATAAAATGTCATGTCTTCAATAAAAAAAGCTACCAATGAAAATAACATCACACTCAATGCCATGCTTGCCTCTGCCCCAGTTTGTGTTCACAGCCAACATGGACGTTATTACTCTGCCTGAGTGGCTTATTCTGAAATAAATCATGAACAAAACATCAAGTCTCAACTTTTTGGAGTTACCTTTTTCCAAATTGTACCTTGGATATTTTTTAATTGTTCCCATGCAAATAAACGTCTCACACAGTTGCTGTAAGGAAATGAAGAACTCCCCACCTTCACCAACTCTCCCTCTCCCTGTGGAAAGCAGGCCCAGGTGTGGCTGGAAGGAACCTGCCGACAAGGAATAAACCCACAGCTCCCAGGAGAGTCGTACAGACAGAAGTGTCTTCAGCTCACCTGAGTGACATTCCCAATCTGTCACAAAAGAAAACAGGGCTTAAGCAGCCCACCTCTCTCTACAATGCTCTGTACCAGCAGTCAGAGGAGTGGGGTGGTGTGCGTGTGGGTGTGGGTGTGTGTGTGTGTGACAAAGGCATATTTCCAGCAAGCTCAGTCTATGGCAGGGCTCTGACAGGTCCTGTGGAGGAATGGAACACATCTCTGACCATGCACCCAGCATAAAGTTTGCCTGGGATCATGCCCAACCAGTGAAAGAAAGGGACTGAAACCTTGCAAACCCAGCCTTTTCTGGTTGGTGTTAGTCGCCCTCGAGTCGGCGCCAAGTCACAGAGCCCTACTGTATAACACAGCGTAACGTTGCCCGTCCTGCACCATCTCTATCATCTGTAATACGGGTGAGCCCATCGGCGGGGCCATTGTGTCAATCTACCTCATTCAGGGTCCCTCACTCTGGTGGCACAGCGCCTAAGGCGTTTGACTGCTAACCAGAAGGTTGGTGGTTCAAACCCACCAGCCACTCCTCAGAAGGAAGGTTGGGCAATCTACTTCCATACAGATACCACGTCAGAAACCCAAGGTGGGGTCACTACGAGTCAGATTTGACTCGATGGCAGTGAGGTTTTTGTTTTGTTTTGTTTTGTTTTGTTCCTACTTTACCAAATATGATGGCCTTTTCTGGCATTTTGTCTTTCCTAATGAAGTATTCAAAACCAGCAAGTCCGGATCGCACCATCCTCCCTTCTCAGGCACATTCTGGTCGTATTTCTTCTAAGACTGGTTTGTTTGTTCCTCTGGAAGTCCATGGTATATCTGAAAAAAGTGCACTGTATTGTTTGAAACCTTCAACTCAACATTTTTAAAAGAGATGAAAAGGCAGTCAATTAACAATGAAGTTGCCAACAGAAAGAAATGGGTTAAAATCCATCTGAAAGCAAATACAGGTGGTGTTCACCTTGCACAGTAGTCTGGGAACATAAAAATGAACCATGCACAGCAATCTTAGCACCCAATGGGAAACTATGGTTGTACCATGACCTTCAAAAAGTTTTTATCATACTTTAAAAGCGCTCTTATAATTCTCAGTCGTAAATGTATAAAACTAACTGGGAGCTCTGGTGGCATAGTGCCTAAGGCAGTTCACTGCTAACCAGAAGGCTGGCGGTTCAAACCTACCAGCCACTCCTTGGAAGGAAGGTTGGGCAATCTACTTCTGTAGAGATACCACCTCGGAAACCCAAGGAGGAGTCGCTATGAGTCAGAGCCAAAACTGCTATTCATTTAGTGCAGTGAAATTTAAAACATTAGAAGCACTGAGAATTCAAGAGTTTTGATTCTTTGTAAAAACTTATCACGAGTGGTTCAAGCAGGACTTGTCTTCTTCTCACCGTGCAATGTACAAGAATCCTGTCAATGCCACGACAAATTGTCATGCATCTTCCTAACTTTGGATGTGCTTCCGACATGTTGTCCTCTGTGCTTTCAATGTTGTGAAATGTCCAAGAGTCCCTATTTTGAAGGTTATTTTGCCAACATCACTTCTTCTGGGAGGTCTTCCTCCTCTTCATCATGACTGCTCTCCTCTTTTATGCTGACAAGTCCGCTTTCACCAGGTCCGTCTGATGGCACACCTAGAGTCCTCCCAACAGCACAGTGCCAACCTCCCCGTGGTCAGCTACTTCTTCTGTAATTTCATTTACCTTAAATTCAGATTTCTCATCCAGAATTTTTATTTTCCTTGTTTGCTGCACTTTAATCTTTGTTGGTCAATTCTTTTTCTCTTTTATATATATATATTTTTTTAATATGAAGTAATCTGAAGTGTTACGTATATTGACAGGGAACTTCCAGATTCATAAGAGGACATGGAATAAGGGATATTATTGCTGATGTCAGATGGATCTTGGTTGAAAGCAAAGAGTATCAGAAAGATGAAAAGCATTTGACTGTGAATCATAATAAATTGTGGATAGCATTAAGAAGAATGGGAATTCCAGAACACTTCATTGTACTCATGAGGAACGTGTACATAGACCAAGAGGCTGTCATTCAAACAGAACAAGGGGATACTGCGTGGTTTGAAATCAGGAAAGATGTGTGTCAAGGTTGTATCCTTTCACCATATTTATTTAATCTGTATGCTGAGCAAATAATCCAAGAAGCTGGACTATATGAAGAAGAACATGGCATCAGGACTGGAGGAAGACTTATTAACAACCTGTGATATGCAGATGGCACAACTCTGCTTGCTGAAAGTGAAGAGGACTTGAAACACTTACTGATTAAGATTAAACACTACAGTCTGCAGTATGCATCACACTTCAACATAAAGAAAACAAAAATCCTCACAACTGGACCAATAAGCAGCATCACAATAAATGGAGATTGAAGTTGTCAAAGATTTCATATTACTTGGTTCTACAGTCAACACCAATGGAAGTAGCAGTCAAGACATCAGACGACGTATTGCACTGGGCAAATCTACTGCAAAAGGGCTCTTTAAAGTGCTGAAGAGCACAGATGTCTCTTTGAAGACTAAGGTGCACTTACCCCAAGCCATGGTATTTTCAATAGCCTCATATGTATGTGAGAGCTGGACAATGAATAAAGAACACCAAAGAATAGTTGATGCTTTTGAGTTGCAGTGTTGGCGAAGAATACTAAAAGTACCATGGACTGCCAGAAGAACTAGCAAATATGTCCTGGAAGAAGTGCAGCCAGAATGTTCCTTGGACATGAGAATGGCCAGACTTCATCTCACCTACTTTGGTCATGTTGTCAGAAGGGACCATTTCCTGGAGAAGAATATCATGCTTGGTAAAGTGGAGGGTCGTTGAAAAGGGGAAAGGCCCTCAACAAGACTGATGTGATGGCTGCAATGATGCCCTCAGGTAGCACAAGGATTGTAGGGCTGGCATAGGACTGGGCAGTATTGTGTTCTGTTGTACATAGGGTCTCTATGAGTCAGAGCTGACTCAATGACACCCAACAACAACAATAATTTTTTTTAACTTTTTATTGTGATTTGGTTGAAATTTTACAGAGCAGATTCATTTTCCATTCAAAAGTTCATATATATTTTGCCTCATGACATTGATTATAATCCCCACAATGTAATATTTCTCTTCCCACTACTCCCGGTGGTTTCCTTTTCCCTGTGACTTTCTTTCCTATGCATTCCTGCTTCCCTAGCTTTCACCCTGCACAAATGTTGTCCTTCTGATCTCCCATGGTTGATTGTTCTAAGGGTGCACCTCCCTGGTGTAATTGTTCATCTTGTAAGCCTGTGTGTTGTTTGGCTGGAAGTAAAGCCATGGGAATGAGTCCAATTCCAGGCCCAAAGGGTGGCTAGGGGCCATAGTCTCAGGGGTTTCACCAGTCTTTATCAGATGAGTAAGCCTGATATTTTTATGTTTTTTTAATTTTGTTCCACATTTTTCTCCCATTCTATCTAGGATCTCCACGTTTTATCCCTTTCTGAGTGGTTGACAGTGGTAGTTGGACACCATCTAGTTCTTCTGTTCTCAGAGTCATGCCGGCTGAGGCTCCCATGGTCCACTAGTTCTTTGGACTAATTGTTCCCATATGTCTTTGATTTTCTTCACTCTTCTTTGCTCTGGATGAAGAGAGACCAATAGTCAACTCCTTTAATGACTATCCATCTTTGTAAAATGCAGTGCAGGTTTGTCACTGGGAGACAAAGAGGCAACAGAGCTACAAGCCTGCTGTCTGTGCATGAGATAAGTAACAGACAAGCAGTGACCCACCACCACAGACTTGGTGACCTGGGGTGACCTGACTGACTCCTGATCCAGTGTACAGTTACTTACACAGCACGAGAGCTAGCTGCAAAGCCTGTATTTCATCCAGTGATGCTCACAGTAAAGTACAATGATAACTCAAATGTGAAAGTGGTGTTGGAGGGCTGGTGTTGTTTAACTAACTGTGGTAACAGAAATCTGAGCCCAAGACCACAGTGGGGACAAGTGCAGGTGAGACACAGAAGTGAGATAGGGAAGCTAGGAGGCACCATGGTACAGAGGGCTGGGCTGGAGTCCAGGTGCTGTGGTCACAGGTGTCACAGGCTGCCGAAACAAAGGACCAGAGACAGGGTGATGGATGAGAATGGAACAGGCCAGAAATCTTAATTCACAGGGTCAGCAGGGCCATGCTCCGTCTGAAGGAACAGGGGAAAAGCTCTCTCATTTCATTCAGCTTCTGGTGGCCCCAGGCATTCCTTTGATTGCAGCTGCAGCATGACTCTGCCCTTACATGGCATCTTCCCTCTGTCTGGCTCTGAGTCTGTTCTCTTTTGTAAGGACACCATTCATGTGTGATTAGGACCCACCCCTCACCCATTGGATGCTACCTAACTGATAATACCTTCAAAGATCATTTTTCCAAACAAGGTCCTGTTCACAATTTCCAGGGGTTAGGAGTTCAATAGATCTCTTTTGGGGTGCATACTTCATTCACAACATCCCAGAACAAGCTCATATGTGGGGCTTTTCAAAGCTGATGGACACGCCGGGTGAGTGTGCCCACCATGGAGCACCATCTTCTCAGGCGGACACTCTGGTGTTGCAGGACACACCCTTGAAAACAGGAGCCAAGCATGACATTGACTGGCTTTGAGATGAGGACAGTCATTTGAGCTCTCTGCACCCCACTTCCTTATAACCTCACCCACTCGTGAGGTCACTGTGAAAATCAAAGAATGAGGGTTGGCAGCAAACCCAGAACAAGCGCATGGCCTAATAAACAATGACTTGCATCATTATTCAAGACCTCAAAGAGCATCTTTCAGACAGAGAAGAGGTCTAAGAAGATGCTAATCCTGGAGTCAGCTCTGTCAGCTGCCTCATTTCACAGGTGAGGACAGTGACTTTCAAAGAAATGCAGTGACCTCCTCAAAAACCTGCCCCAGCCTCTGCTTGGGGCCATCATTTCCTGGTTTCAAGGCTAGTCTGTCATCCCACATCTCTGCCATGTTGGTGCAGCATGCCTTCTCTGTAGGAACTCCAAGACCCCACCACCAAAGTCAAGAGCCAGCAAAGGAGGAAAAGATAGGTGGTAGCTCATTTTCCTCCTATGTGCTTCATGTTCTCATGAGGTTTAATGATGGCAATGAATATCCATGGCATCCCAGCAAATGAGTCTCCCGAAATTGATGTTGGGCTTTCACTTCACACTCCAATATCTCCAGAAGTGGTCCCTTTAACCACCAGTTATTAGAATTATTTTGATTCTGGCAGTGCCTATCCCTCTATACAAGGTCTAAATACACCAAGTGATCCCCCTAGGACCACCGAGGGTAGCCCAGATGACCTTTCCCAAGAGTGTCTGTGAATTGTAATTGAAACATTCTTTAAAACTGGGTTAAATGTGTTCCTTACTTCAGAAGGCAAACACATCAGGAAAAGAAAGTCATTTTAAGCCTTATAGAGATCACAGTTAGACCAACTTTAATAAGAAACATTGTTCATTCATGGACTGATTCCTTTCCACTCCCAAAATACCTTGGATTGGCATGGATACATGTGTCCTTCATAGGTCCATACAGAGAGGACAGGAAGATCGAACATTGATTCTGTGTGACTCCCGAGACCACAGCCAACCCCTGTGTCCCCGTTCTGGGTTAGAATACTGTTCCTGATGAGAAACATTTCAGCAAAGGAGGAGAGGCTGACGGACGCTGAGGAGTGTCGAACTCTGACGACAAACACATTCCTGGAGGCACATCATCTCCTGGGGTCACCGCCCAGCATCAGTGCATCTCTCAGTGCCACCTGCACCCCAAGATTGATCTGAGCACTGGATTGATCTAGCACTGCAGGCAGAGCAGGAACTGATGGAGGCCAAGCAGAACATGCCCTCTGCTGTCTTCCTCTCATCGCAGTCTGGAGCAGCGACCACCCCTGGTCTCCACTGGAACCTTCTTTCCTATCTCTTGTCTTAGTTTGCCATAACTCAAATATCACAAGTGGATGGCTTTCAAGAAGAGAAATTTGTATGTTCATAGTTCTGGAGGCTAAAGTATAAATTCAGGATGTGGCTTGAGGGGAAGGTCTTTCTTTATGTCAGCTTCCAGCTATTGTTGTTGTTAGGTGTTGAGTCAGCTCTGACTCATAGAAACCCTATGTACAGTAGACAAAACACTGCCAGGTCCTATGCAAACCTCACAATCCTTGCTATACCTGAGCCCCTTGTTGTAGCCACTGTGTCAATCCATCTCATTGAGGGCCTTCCCCTTTTTCGCTGACCCTCCACTTTACCAAGCAAGATATCCTTCTCCAGGGAATGGTTCCTTCTAACATCACCAAAGTAGGTGAGATGAAGTCTGGCCATTCTCACCTCCAAGAAGCACTCCGGCTGCACTTCCTCAGGACAGATTTGTTAGTTCTTCTAGCAGACCATAGTATTTTCAGCACTCTTTGCCAACACCACAACTCAAAAGCATCAGCTCTTCTTTGGTCTTCCTTATTCGTTGTCCAGCTTTTACACATATATGAGACTAATGAAAATGCCATGGCTTAGGCTAGGCATACCTTAGTCTTCAAAGAGACATCTTTGCTCTTCAGCATGTTAAAGAGGTCTTTTGCTGCAGATTTGCCTAGTGCAGTACATCATCTGATTTCTTACTGCTGCTTCCGTTGGTGTCAGTTTGTCATACTGTGGTGGCTTGTGTGTTGCCATAAGGCTGGAGGTTATGCCACTGGTGTTTCAAATACTAGCAGGGTCACCCATGGTGGACACGTTTCTGCAGAGCTTCATGGGCCATCCATTTCTCAGAGTATTGGCCAGTGAGAACCTTATGAATAGCAACTGCCAGCAGCTACCTGCAATTCTTGGCATTCCTGGGCTTATAGATTCATCTGCCATGTCTGCCTGTCTTCACATGGTGTCTTCTGTGTGTATGTGTGTGTGTGTTTATTCTGCACATTTTATATCTCAGAAGTAAGTAGGTTTAGGACCCATCCTATTATGGTATGACTTCATTAACATAACAAAAGAATATACCTGGCTCCAAAAAGTGTCATAGTTACAAGGTCAGGGCTAGGATTTCAACCCATATTTTGGGCAGACACTATTGAATCCACAACATTTTTCTATATTAAGAATCTCAGCTGATTAAATGAAAGGCATTGCACTTTGAAATTTGCAGATATCGCTCTCATGTGCTATTACCTTTAAGCACCCTGCAGTGCACAGAATTATTTACTAAGGCCCTTGTAGCCATAGTCTTTATGACTCCCACACAGGGATTGGCGGGACTCTGTGAACAAAGTTTTATGGAACCTGTGATGGTTGGGGTTATGTGTCAACTTGGTTAGGCCATGAATCTCAGTATTGTGTGGTTGTCCTCCATTTTGAGATCTGATGTAATTATCTTCCTTTGTGTGTGTCGTAAATCCTGACCTGGGTTAATGAGGCAGGATTAGGTTATGTTAATGAGGTAAGAGTAGGTCATGTTTGCTGTGTTGATGAGGTGGGATTAGGGTGGGATGCTTTCAGGTCACACATTTACCCAAGTCCCCACCCTTCTTCAGTCACACCTTTCATCTTATAAGAGATAAAGGGAAAGAGATGCACGCAGAGAGAGAGACAATCTGACTAGCACCAAGAAAGGAGCCAGGAGCAGAGCACAAATTTTGGACCTGGGGTCCATGCTCTGAGACCTCCTAGATCCAGAGGGGGGAGAGAGAGAGAGCTGCAGCACTGAAACAGCAGAGAAATGGTGGCAGCAGAGACAGCTGAACCAGGAGATTGGCAGGAGACAGCACGTTGAGCTTCCCAGCACATGGAATAAGAAGAGTGAGCACCTTCAGCAAGAGGCTTGCTGCTGAAGCAAGGTGCCTCTGGGCACTTGATGGAGCCAGGCTCGATGAACAATGGAGTGAGAGAGAGCTGAGAGCCTTTGGGCAGAGTGCGGTGCCTCCAGAACTTGTTTGTGGAGCGAGGCTTGCCAACCCATGAAGCAAGACAGCTGGGCATCTTTAGAACAAGACTTACTGGTGGAATGAGGTGCCTGTGGGCACTCATTAGCAGAGCTGAAAAAAACTTCATAATACTTGCCCAAGCAAAGCATAGGTCGGAACAAGGGCCATGGGTCCAAGAGGCCAGCAGAGACCTGCCTATGGGCACGGCTGACAACAGGCTGTCCTGACCGAAGTACTGTACCCTGATTAATTCTGGATTCTGAATTTTAACTTATTACTTCCTTAATAAGGAGCTCTGGTAGCATAGTGCCTAAGGCACTTGACTGCTAACCAGAAGGCTGGCCGTTCAAACCCACCAGCCACTCCTCGGAAGGAAGATGGGGCAATCAACTTCCGTAGTGATACTGTCTTGGAAACTCAAGGAGGGGTCACTATGAGTCGGGGCCAACTCGAGGGCACATAACAACACTTCCTTAATAAACCCTGTGATCATGAGTATTGTCTGCGAGTTCTCTGTGGTCACTGCAATGAATTATCAAACCCAGCAGAGAAGTAAAGAGTGCCATAGTTAGGATGTTTGGTGTCAGAACTAATAAACAGTTTGGAGGGAGGAGATATGCCTGACGTTTATCCCATGAGGATCAGCCTTGGGCTGATGCTGAGGTCGGATGCTTCCACTGCCCACCATATTTTCTGTCTGAGCCCAGGGCATGGGGGAGGGGTCGCTCTGCTTCCATCAGAGCAGAGCACCTGGCGCACGGTGGAGGCATGGTGGGGGGCAGCTTCACCTGAGTCACCAGGAGAAACATCTGTTCTACAAAGATACATGTTGGGCCTCTAAAGACATAAGAAGATTGCTGTCATTTTTATTAGCTGCCACCACTCTGGCCTCCAACTCATGGTGACCCTGTCCTGCCCCATCCCTATGATTAGCCATGGATCAAACCAATGTGACCGTCACCCTGACTGATTTTTGGAAGTAGACTGCCAGGCCTTTCTTCTTGTCTGTCTTCATCTGGAAGCTCCACTGAAACCTGTTCATTGTCACAGCA
Source organism: Orycteropus afer afer (assembly GCF_000298275.1). Lineage (NCBI taxonomy): Eukaryota > Metazoa > Chordata > Mammalia > Tubulidentata > Orycteropodidae > Orycteropus > Orycteropus afer. Next base: position 18,218,998 of record NW_006921593.1, read on the forward strand.
AAACACAAGCCTCCGCTGACAGGTGGTGGTGGCTTTGCTTGAGGTGTTGAAAAATGGCTTGGCATGACCTGCTCATCTAACTTTACAAAGAGGCAGGTTGATTAAGACTGTCAACAACCCAATACTGATTCCTATGAGGCAGAAGTCAGACATACTTTCACCCTCAACTTTCTTATCAGGTCTGACACCAGTCATCCCTCCCACAGCACTCTCTACCTCTCTACTGAGTTCAATAATTCATTGTAATGGCCACACAGAACTCACAGACATAGTCATAATTATAGGGTTTATTTGGAAGTAACAGAAAGCAATTCAGGATGGGATCAACTTGGAGAAAAAGGATCAACTCAGCATGTAGCTATTTGGTCAGAACAGCTCCCACTGAGCCCTCAGTCTCCATCCTGGTACTCAGCCTTGGCTCCAGATTTCCTCCTCTGCTCAGACCTGGCCTCTGCCTTCACTCAGATAAGTTTACAAAGCTGTTTAGCTCTGCTAATAAGTGCCCAGAGGCACCCCACTCTGCCAGCAAGACTCCTTTTCAAAGGCAGGAAGCCCACCACAGCTGTCTCTTTTTGTGGGCTGTGAAGATCACTGCACTGTCTCATACAAGTCACATGGTTCCTGCCATCTAGCACCACTGCCACCTACAGTGTTACAACTCTCCATGGGTCCTAGGTCTAAGAGGTTCTCAGCACAGGGACCCTGGGTGCAAAGGATGTGCTCCACCCCTTGAGGGTAGTGAGATCCCTCTCCAGCCTCTGGGATTGGCTTGCTTTAAGCCTAGCAGGATGGTGAAAATGGTCATTCCTCTACAAGGGTTCAATCTTATCTGCACGGCCCCACCTCCACAATGCTTCTATGCACCTATTTACATACACCTTTTTGCATTAGCAAGACTGTCCAATCCTCTTTCTGGGTCCCAAGTACCTTCCTTGCATAGTCCCACCCAATCGTTTTGTGAGAGTTACAAGATCACAACCAGAAGGGCCTTATTAAAGCAACTCACTGCACCACAGGTGCATTGGCTGGGAATTGAACTTGGTCTCATTGGGAAATGACCTACCACTGCCCACCCCAAAAGAAAATTAGATCTCTTCAACTCATATATGATGTATCTACACAAACCAAAATACAACCCCACACACATGCTCACACACACACAGCATATCATCACACATAACAGCCACAAGGGAGCTATGACAGTGTCTCTTGGGTCTAGAGGAGGGTGTAAGGATGAAGACACTCCTACAGAAAGGGTTATGGGCTGAGTACAGGTCTAGAATTAGAGACCACCATTTCTGAGCCTCAACTGGGCTTTGGGGGCCATCTGTGTCTTCAGGGTTTCTTCCTCCCCCAAAACTCCACTTTTCTCACTGGAACAATGGTGCCACAGAGATCCCATAATTGCACACGGCAAAAGACTGGGAGCACCATTTGGCCTCCACCGTGCAGAACATGCTTCTATTAAAATCAGGAGGCCAATTTTTCTTGTTCACAACTCTTACTTTGGCTTGAGAGTCTACAACTTTGCTAAATGTCAAATTTTGAAAGGTCTTCTATTTGTCTGCAAGGAAAAAAGCCACTGTTTATGCAGTCATGGACAATTTAATGTTCCTTTCTACAAGCAAGTTAATAAACCAGGGAAATCTGGCCTTAGGGACATGGCAAAAATGGAAAAAATCACTATGGATGATGGCTTTGGCTCCTAGGCACAGAGAGTGAGATCACGGGGAGGCCAATGCCTCAGCATCGTGACACTCATGAGGCATGTGCTGGTCCCTTGGTTCTTGCAGGTGCCACTGGGCACTCCAGCTGGGGTGTGAGACTTGGGTGTGTGAGAGAGAAATGAGTTTGGCTTCCATTCAGATGCATAGAACCTGGCGGTGATTCTCACAAGGCAATGCTCAGCTCCCAGTACCTTTGACAGTTACTGAAAGTAAAATGCTGAGGGTGGGGAGAGGTAAGTGACAAGCTTTATTTCAAGCTCTCAGTTCTAGACAGGAAGAGAGAAGGACTAAAGGAAAAGAGTCCCCAGAGCTGTTCTACCTGATCATCTTGTGTGATGGGCTGTGGCCCCACAAAGATATGTTGAAGTCCTAACCCCTGAACCTGTGACTGTGACTCTTTGTGAAGGTCAAGGTCATGTGTGGCAGGCATCAGGCTTGCTGGGTCATGTTTCTTAGTGGCTTTTCAGTTATGATGTAGTTTGGCAATTATGTGATGATGAAATCATCTCTCATGATGAGATCTGATAAAATATAATCACCACCATGATGAGATCTGCCATGAGCGACTAATCATTTGAATGATAGTTTGCTTCTTTGGAGGTGTGGCCTACCTCCAAAACTCATGGACATTCTGGCACAGAGCTGGATCCTTCATCTGGGTCATCATCATCTGACCTCTTGTTGTTTGGACTTAAGCAAGCTGCCTGTGGTATTGCCTGCTAGTCTTGGGATTCCTTAGCTTCCAAAGCCTGTGAGCCAGCAGCCTGTCATTTTACTTCCCAGTCTTGGACTTGCCAGCTTCTATAACATCATGAGCTATTTCTTGAGATATCTCTCTGTATACATATGTATATATACATGTATAAGCTTCATTGGTTTTGCTTCTCTAGAGAACCCAACCTAAGGCACCATGAAAGGATTTTTCTCTGCAGCTTTGGTCACTGAGGGAAGTCATACCTTAGTGTGGTTCTTAGCACATTTCCACCAGATGGACCCTGGGAGTGTCAGAGTGTCCATATCTGTTTAGCAGCTGCCAAGGAAACTCCATCCATGACCTGGTGGTGGAGACACACCCATATTTCATTGGTGGAAACCCACCAAGGGGAAACTTGTGACACGGGTGCTTTTCTGTGGGTGCATCTACCCAGACAAGAAGTTTCACTGCAGAATCTGTGCCTTCCTGTCCACCTCCATCTGAGCTCTGGCCATAGCCCTTCCGACCCGACCCTCTCTGCTTCCTTCACAGGGCAATGTTGGGGCCCTAAATGCACCCTCTGCTGCAGTGTCTCCCCAGTCTTCCTTCTCCTTCCTTTCTGGGGTTCAGAGGACAGTGCTTGCCTTTCCTTCTGAAGATGCCCTCTGACCCCTCACCCTTCCATCCACCTTGTCTGACCCTATGCTCTGCCCACCCTCCTCATCCTGACCTTTCCTCCCAACTTCACTGATCTTCCCTCTGCCCTCCCCATACCTCCTATCTGGAAGGGCGCTGGTCATCAGGATGACCTTGGAGTTCCTAAAGAAAGAAAAAGCTTTGAGACCATTAAAACCTGCATGGGATTCTCATTTCACTATTCTTCTTTTAAAATGGAAAATTCCTGTGTAACTTATGTAACTCTTAGTTAATCGTAAATCAGAAGAGTCTCAATTAAACTTAGAAAATGAGACTTTTCAGCAGATATTTAAATGTAATGCAGAATTCAAGGGTGGATTTTATTTGGGTCACAGAGCTATTTATGGCTGAATACCATCAAATGTCCACACCTCCCAATGCACAGAAGTGCCTCTGTTACTTTCAGGTATAAATACTTCATGGTAAAAGAAGATCATGTATTTCATTTTCTAGTTTAATATAAATTCAGTTGGTTTTAAACAGCAAGCGTCAAAAAAAAAATGCATTTGGAAAAAAGAACATCAAAAAGTAATTTGAAAAATAACTCTTTATGTATGGAGGCTATTTCATTTGTAAGGAAAATATATTGCTAGTCAATAAGCATGCACTTCTGCTGTACAGTTTAGAGAGTTAATTTTTGATTGTTTGCAAAGAACACATGATTTGACACTTTCTGCCACACAATGCTGAGGTTTAGTCACCTCTCAGTGCTCTTAGTCTGCTTTTCAAGAACAGAATGCTGAGGTTTAACTAAGTGCAAATTTCATGTGTCCTTATTTCATTTTGAAATGCTCTACTCTCTCTTTTCCTTTTAATCTCACTCCATTATTATTACTCAAGTAAGCTTCAGCCAGTGCAACACTCTTGCAATGAATTCAAATCCGGGAGAAACCTCCTCTGTGGTCTCTTTCTTCTTCAGAGTCACTTTTGAATTCTTTCTATTGCAATTTTGCCATAGAAGATAGTCAATCAAAAGAAGCTTCTAGGATTAACATTTAAATGTTCTTATAGGGAGCTCTGGTAGCATAGTGCCTAAGGCACTTGACTGCTAACCAGAAGGCTGGCGGTTCAAACCCACCAGCTACTCCTCGGAAGGAAGATGGGGCAATCTACTTCCCTAGTGATACTGCCTCGGAAACCCAAGGAAGGGTCGCTATGAGTCGGGTCCGACTCAACGGTACATAACAGCAACAGCAACAACATGCATTTATTAAAAGAAATGTCAGAATATCAGCAATATCCCACATGAGGATGAAAGTACTCTTCAACTAAAGGGAAGTAGAAATTACAGAAAATTAGGTTTACTTCCAGTATAGCCTGCCTGTCCCCTGTCCCCAGGGGATGGTGTGTCTGGAGCCAGCAGTCCCACACAGACCAGGAAGACCCTCTCAACAACCTTTTATTACAGACTCCTGCATTCCCTCCATCCCTACCTTTTTCCTTGAAAATGTTGCTTTCAAGGCTTGGAGTAATCCATGGTCATTTTTTTTAAATGCAAAATCCCACAAGGCATTTCTTTTCACACCTTTATGTTGCGGCTGCTGCTGTTGTTGTTGTTGTTGTTAGGTGCCGATGAGTCATCTCCGACTCATAGCAACCCTATGCAAAGCAGAATGAAACACTGCCTGGGCCCGCGCCAGCTCCACAATCCTTGCTATATTTGAGCCCATTGCCACCATCACCATGTCAATCCATCTCGTTGAGGGTCTTCCCCTCCTTTGTCGACCCTCCACCTTACCAAGCATGACATCCTTTTCCAGGGAATGATCCCTTCTGACAACATGATGCTAGTAGGTGAGACGAAGTCTGGCCATTCTCACTTCCAAGAAGCATTCCGGCTGCACTTTCTCCAGGACTGACCTGTTAGTTCTTTTAGCAGTCCTTGGTACTTTCAGCCTTCTTCGTCAGCACCACAACTCAAAAGCATCAACTCTTCTTCGGTCTTCCTTATTCATTGTCCAGCTCTCACATGCATACGAGGCAACTGAAAATTTCACGGCTTGTGTCAGGTGCACCTTACTCATCTTTACTCTTCAGCACCTGCAAGAGGTCCTTTGCAGCTGATTTGCCCAGTGCTATATGTCATCTGATGTCCTGGCTGCTGTTTCCTTTGGTGTTGATTGTAAAACCACGCAATATGAAGTCTTTGACAACTTCAAATTTTTCTCCATTTATCATGATGCTGCTTACTAGTCCAGTTGTGAGGATTTTTGTTTTCCTTATATTGAGATGTAATCCATACTGCAGACTGTAGTCTTCAATCTTCATCAGTAAGTACTTCAAGCCATCCTCACTTTCAGCAAGCAAAGTTGTGTCATCAGCATATCGCAGGTTGTTAATGAAACTTCCTCCAATCCTGATGCCACATTCTTCTTCATATAGTCCAGCTTCTCGGATTATTTCCTCAGCATACAGATTGAATAAGTATGGTGAAAGGATACAACCCTGATGCACTCCCTTCTTGATATTAAACCATGCAGTGTCCCCTTGTTCTGTTTGAATGACAGCCTCCTGGTCTATATACAGGTTCTTCATGAGCACAGTTTAGTGTTCTGGAATTCCCATTCTTCTCAATGTTATCTATGATTTGTTATGATCCACACACTCAAATGCTTTTGCATAGTCAGTAAAACACAAGTAAACATCTTTCTGGTATTCTTTGCTTTGAGCCAAGATCCATCTGACATCAGCATTTCTGGAAGTTCTCTGTTAATGTACTGCTGCAACTATTTTTCAATTATCTTCAGTAAGATTTTACTTGCATGTGATACTCATGATATTGTTCAACAATTTCCACATTCTATAGGATCACCTTTCCTTGGAATGGGTACAAATATGGATCTCTTCCAGTCAGTTGGCCAGGTAGCTATCTTCCAAATCTCTTGGCATAGCTGAGTGAGTGCTTCCAGTGGGGCATTCATTTGTTGAAACATCACAATGAGTATTCTGTCAATTCCTGGAGCCTTATTCTTCACCAATTCCTTCAGTGCAGCTTTGACATCTTCCTTACATACCATTGGTTCTGGATCATATGCTGCTTCCTGAAATAGATGATCTTCCAGCTCTGTTTGGTACAATGACTGTGTATTCTTTCCATCTTCTTTTGATGCTTCCTGCATCATTCAGTATTTTTCCCATTGTTGTTGTTGTTGTTATGTGCTGTCAAGTCAGACCTGACTCATAGCGACCCCTCCTTGGGTTTCTGAGGAGGTATCACTACAAAAGTAGATTACCCAACCTTCCTTCCGAGGAGGGGCTGGTGGGTTTGAACCACCAGACTTCTGGTTAGCAGTCAAGTGCCTTAGGCACTACACTACCAGAGTCTTTCAATATTGCAACTCAAGGCTTAAATTTTTTCCTCAGTTCTTTCAGCTTGAGAAAGCCAAGCATGTCCTTCACTTTTGGTTTTCTAACTCCAGATCTTTGCACATTTCATTATAGTTATTGACTTTGTGTGCTCGAGCTGTTCTTTGAAATCTTCTTTTCAACTCTTTTATCTTGTCATTTCTTCCATTTGCTTTAGCTACTCTCTGCTTGAGAGCAAGTTTTAGAGTCTCTTTTGATATCCATTTTGGTCTTTTCTTCCTTTCTTGACTTTTTAATGACCTCTTGCTTTCTTCATGGATGATGTTCTTGATGTTACCCCACAATTCCTCTGGTTTTTGGTCATTGGTGTTCAATGCACCGAATGTATTCTTTAGATGGCCTCTAAATTCAGGAGGGATATATTCCAGGCCATATTTTTGCTCTCATGGACTTATATTAATTGTCTTCAACTCCAAGTTGAACTTGCATATGAGCAGTTGATGGTCTGTTCCACAATCAGCTTCTGGCCTTGTTTTGGCTGAAAATACTGAGTTTTTCCATCAACTCTTGCCACAGATGTAGTCAATCTGATTCTTGTGTACTCCATCTGGAGAAGTTCACATGTATAGCCACCATTTGTGTTGTTCAAAAAAGGTATTTCCAATGAATAACTTGCTGGTCTTACAAAATTCTATCATGCAATCTCCAGCATTATTTCTGTCACCAAGGCCAAATTTTCCAACTACCAGTGATTCTTCTTTGTTTCCAACTTTTGCATTCCAGTCACTAGTGATAATTAAACACATCTTGATTGCATGTTCCATCAATTTCAGACTGCAGAAGTTGATAAAAATCTTCAGTTTCCTCATCTTTGGCTTTAGTGGTTGGTGCATAAATTTGAATAATAGTCATGTTAACTGGTCTTCCTTGTAGGCATATGGATATTATCCTGTCACTGACAGCATTGTACTTCAGGATAGATCTTGAAACATTCTTTGTGATGATGAATGCCATGCCATTCCTCTTCAAATTGTCATTCCTGGCATAGGAGATCATATGGTTGTCTGATTCAAAATGGCCAAAACCAGTCCATTTCAGCTCACTAATGCCTAGGATATCAATATTTATGCATTCTATTTCATTTTTGACAACTTCCAATTTTCCAAGATTCATAATTCATATGTTCCATGTTCCAATTATTAATGGATGCTTGCAGCTGTTTCTCCTTAATTTGAGTCATGCCACATCAGCGAATGGAGGTCCTGAAGCTTTACTTTATCCATGTCATTAAGCTTGGTTCTGCTCTGATGATGCAGCTCTTCCCCAGTCATATTTTGAGTGCCTTCCAACCCAAGGTGCTCATCTTCCTGCATTGTATCAGTCAATGTTTCTGGGCTATTCATAAATTTGCCCAGTAATGTATCAGATTGTGCTTCTCTGCTATTCATAAGGTTTTTCCTGGCCAATTCTTTGAGAAGTGGATGGCCTCTTCCTTCTTCCTAGTTTGTCTCAGTCTGTAAGCTGCATTGAAACCTGTGTACCATGTGCAACCCTGATGGTGTTTGAAACACCAGTGGCACAGCCTCAAGCCTCACAGCAACACCACGCCAACACATTACAGCAAACTGACAGATAAGTCAAGTCTATCTCCCTTAGCTGTTTGAAACCTCTCTGCCCTCCCCTTACCTAGATTGTGCCACTGTTATCCCTGGCTTTCTCTCCTTCCTGCCCCTTGGGGGCAGCTTGTCTCCTTCCCCTTACCTGGATCCTGCTGCTTTGTTTTATCCCTGGTTTCCCTCCTTCCTGCCTCTGGAAGAACAGAAACTAAGAAGAGAATGTTTCGCTTCCCCCACCTGCCTCCACCCCAAATCCCTTCTGGGATAACAAGCCATCCTTGGGTTTAAGCAAACACACACACACACACACACACACAGTTTTAACAAAGTATGTGACACTTGTTTATGGTGGATCAGTTGTTTTACAGACACACAAATGTTTTTGCTTTTATGTCTTCTTTCATCTAACAACAGATTCTGTTAAAATCATCCCACTGCATGGCTGTAACCGGTGAATCCTATCCTGGAATTTCCAGACTCAGCCCCCAGGCATTCAAGGACCAGAACCAGATCAGTTGCTGTCTGCCCGGCTTCTGTCACTAATGCAGCATCCAGGAGATGTATGCTTATGGTTGCCCTGAATTTGTCTCATTGCTCTAGAGCTCTTCTTGGAATGAAGACCATGGTTTTATCTGCTCTGCTGTTGTCTCCATGTTGTGCTGTTGTCAGCTTGTTGCTGTGAGCCTTCTTGCATGTGCCTCTAAGTGGACATGTGTAAGTGTCTCTGTGGGTGTAAGCCCAGTGGAACTGATGAGTCTGACAGGACTTCATAACTGGAAGAGTGTTGAACCTGCCGTGACCTGCCAGAAGAATGAATACAAATACATTACTCTTAGGAAAAAAAAAAAAAGGTACACGCTTCAATTGTTTCTTTCTCTAGGATGGAGGTCTAAAATGAATTATCACTGCAGGAGATGTGCAGCATGACACCTGAACACAGCACTAAGGACTGGTGATGACCCACTCAGCAGGACCTTGGAAACTGCACTGGAGGCATCAGTTCCTCTCCTTGACATCAGTTCTAGTTCCCAGGCTGGTCCTAGAATCCACCTGCTCCTCCATGGCCCTTCATTGGTCCTGCATCACTCAGACCCCATCTCCTGAAAGTCACACTTACTCTGTTGTGTGTTGGCACTCACCTCCTCCCGGACCCCATTTTGCAACTGACCTTCTCACAGGGGTCTGGCTGCTTTCTGCCGCTTCTGCCTTGATTCCAGTTTCCAATGGCTCTTCCTCCCAAGCTTCTTTCCCGCCCTCCCATCTCACCTCCTCTGTGGCCTCCACACCTGCTCCTGGTCCTCCTTTCAGGAAGGCCACCTGCTTTCCTCAGTGTCTCTCAGCATGTGGAGAGGTTTTTGTTCGTAATTTTTGCTTCCAGTCAGTGAATTTCCTATTGTCAGATCTCATCTTCCTCCCCTGTGATTTTCTTCCGCATTTTTTTAACCTCCTTTTATTTCTCAGTATTTTGGGTAAGATCAATACCCCCACTCGCCACAGCTCACTGGACATCCAGTTTTGTTTCTTCTCCTTCTAGCTTTTTCTTTCATTTCAGAGAGCAGTGGGCCAAAAATTAACTTCACTCTACCAGACTTTCTTTAAATAAATAAATAAAAACATAAGGAAACGTAAAAGGCACATAGTTCTGAAAATTGGAATGACACGTCATAGTAGTTCCTCGTCTCCTTGAAAGAATGTTTTCACCTGTCTTAAATTAATTCAGACAACATTCTGTGCTTTACTGGAGTTTAGACTATTAAAAAGAGTACCGAACGGCATAGCCTCTAATCTACCTGCGATCTGGTGGGCTGCTCCCGCATGCCTTCCACAAGTAGACAGTTAAGTGAAAACACTTATACAAGCTAATCAAATGCTAAAGGTAAGTTTAAAGCAATGACTGAACAGAAAAATTACCATGTTCATAATTGCACAATGATCTTAACTAATTCTAATTCTAATCATCTTCCACTTAATTTTCAAATGCTTAAAAACTCAAAATCTTAGAACTTATTACTCTTTGTTCTAGAAACTTTGGAAACTTTCAGGAAAATTTTGGGGGTGGAGTGAGTTTCAGAGGAGGTGGACAGTTGGCCTGCCTCGACTCCAATTTAATCAAAACAGGAATCCGAGCCACCATAAAACACAACCATCCACATAAATGGGAATCAATAGAATTGGCTCTTGATAGGCGTGGTCACTGCCACCACTTCAAAACTCAATGCAAGCTTCCAGGAGAAAAACACTGGGGAGATACTGTGACCTTAGTTAGACAAAGATGTCTCTGCTAAGACGATAATGGCATGGACCATAAAAAAGGATCCTGATGACAAGCACTCCATCAACATCAACCACTCCTGCTCATTCAAAGACACTGTGAAGAAAAGGAAGGCAGGAAGACGAAACCTAGAAGAAAAGCTGCAAGCAGAGACCTGACAAAGGCCTGGTGTCCACCAGGTATGAAGAATACTAATAATTCAAAACCAAAACAAAAAATGCAGTTAAGAAGGAGCTAAAGATTTGAACAAGACTTCACCAAAGATGAAGAAATATGGCAAATAAGGGCACGAAAAGATGCTCAACCTCTTTAGTCATTAACCCAACCAACCAACTGCTATCAAGTCGATTCCAACCCACAGCGCCCCTAGTAGGCAGAATGGAACTGCCCCACAGGGTCTCCAAGGCTGTCAGTCTTCACGGAAGCAAAACCCAAACCACATCCACTGCCCTGGAGTCCATTCTGACCCACAGCGCCCCTAGAGGACAGAGTGGAACTGCCCATGGGGTCTCCAAGGCTGTCAATCTTTAAGGAAGCAAAGCCCAAAACCACACCCACTGCCATGGAGTTGATTCCCACTCACAGCGCCCCTAGAGGACAGAGTGGAACTGCCCCACAGGATGTCCAAGGCTATCATCTTTATGGAAGCTGACCATCTCATTTTTCTCCCACAAAGCAGCTGGCACATTCAAACTGCCAACTTTTTGGTTAGCAGCCAAGTGCTTTAACCACTGTACCACAGAGCCCCATCTTTAGTCATTACAAAAGTGAAAAATAAAACCACAGTGAGATACTACTACACACCGATTAGAATGGTTTAAAGAAAAATAAAACTGACCATGCTGAGTGTTTGCAAGGCTGGGCCACGACTGGAAGTCCCTGCGCTGCTGGTCGCGGTGCCCTGCAGGGTCCCACTCTGGAAAGCAGCTGGGCGTTTCCTACAGAGCTGCTGCTCTTTCTGGGGAGTTGTCTCTGACTTACGTACAACAGAACGCACATACAACAGAACCCGCGTACAACAGAACCTCACCTGCCCGGTCCGGCACCATCTTCACCATCGGTGGCCTGCTCGAGTCCAGTTGTAGCCACAGTGTATTCTGAGAGGCTTCTGACCTCGGGGGCTCGTCTCCCAGCACCATGTTAGACAATACTCTGTGGAGACCCAGAGGGTTCGCTGCCTGATTTTGGGACATAGACGGCCAGGCCTTTCTTCCTGGTCTGTCTCAGTCTGGAAGCTCCTCGGAAACCTGTCCATGCCCTCGTCCACCTCTAATCTCAGGTCTCACTCCCACGGGCAGCTCGGCCCTCACGAGCACTGTGCCCTCTTTCTTGCCTCCTGCTGGGCTCCCGCCCCGTGCTCAGCCACCCAGCCTCCCTCCCTGCTCTGCAGGAGGAAGGAGGACAAGACCCCTGCGTCCCGTGACTGGGGTCCAGTGAACACTTGGCATGTTTGCCAGGGTTTTGAATTGATTGGAAATTAGCTGAAACCCCTTACATGAAGAGGTGAGAAAGGCAGGTGACAGGCTAACATTTTTGCAGGGGCTGCTGTCTTTCGGCAACACATCTCCCTCCACCCTACCCCCCGCACTTCTTCTAGTCTAGGCCAGGAGATCCTGGGTGCTCAGGGCATCCACGGGGCAGGAAACCGTGAGCTGGGCACTGCTCTGCCTCTGCTCCAAAGTAGCTCCCGTGGAGAGGGACCAGAGCACATGCAGAGCGGAGCCAGGCGCTCCTGCCCTCCGACCGCAGGAGGAAGGCAGGTGGCAGCACTCGGGGACCCGAGGCAAAGCACTGCGCCTGCACCACACCTGGGCCCCACTCCAGGTGCGTCCCCATCAGAACACCCCACGCAGGATATCGCTCAGCAGCGGCAGTGCAAACCCACTCTGGGCAGGACGTGCAGGACATGCCCACCCCAGACAACCGCCATCAACACCTGACACTCACATGCAAGGTGCAGCACTGCCCGGACACACCAGGCAGAAAGGGCTCCCCTGAAGACTCCATGATGCAGGAAAACACAGCAGCACTCAACCCAGGAACACTTGCAGGGCAGCAGCCTCCGTGACCTGAGGCCGTCACACAGCCCTGGGACATGCTCGGACAACACAGTGACTCTCTGAGAATGGCAGGCAGCTGGCAGACTTAGTGCTTTAACGAACCTCGAGTGAGTTACGTTCAAATGTTTGCTGCTTCCTCCGTGACGAAATGGACGCGAGTTCTCCAGGACGGTCTAACTTGTGGTGGCTGGGTCCACATCGATCATCTGATGTCGTCGATACACTTAATCAAGATCACATCTGACCAGATCACCCTGCCTTATAGCATCAAAGCACAACCAATGGTGACAAGACTCATTCGAATCTTTCCTAAGCGGAGGTGGAAGTCGCTTCTTCTAAAACTTTTTCATTCTAGTTTTAAACTTTTTTAGTTGCTTGGTTGAGGCCCCAAATAAATGAGTCATGGGTCACTTTATTCTGTGCTTGTTGATGAATAGAAATGAGAAATAATGAGAATGAGATGCATTAAGGGTTTGTTTCTGTTTTGTTTTCTTTTTTTATGTATTGTGTTGTGCCAGTTGAGCCTGGGGTCCCAGACTATGGTCCTGCCTCAGCAGGCCTGGAGGTTCTCTCTCCCAAGGCGCTCGGCTGTCTCTGAGGGATGACTCCAACTCTCTTCTGTTGCTTCTCTGATGGCCGTGGTTACTTGGTATCACTGGTTTCTTCTCCGACAACCGTGGTTATTTGGTACCACTAGGATCTGTGCACTGGTTCCTGCTTCTCCTCTCATTCTCCCTCTGGAGCTTGGCCAGGACCCTCTGCAGAAGAATGTCATTGCTGCTGAGTCTCTGAAAGTGCTCCAGTCGGATGAATGATAAACCCCTTTGTCATGGCGGCAGGGTCCGTGTTAAAGTGTCAGACTGGTGACATTGGCAGAAAGAGCATCAGCTATCCACTCTGGCTGGCATGGATGCTTGGATACGAGACATGGCTTATCAGTTAGACCTTTCATTTAAGAGCCTCAAGGCTTAGAGTAATGGGCTCTGGTTTGGATTTCCATCTCATTTCTTTGGTTGGTTCTGCTTTTTCAGTTATTCTGCAGGGAGACTCTAATGCACCCTCTAGTGTGGGTCAAAGAGGAGCTATTAGAGGTGCAAGATTCATGGTGCTGTTGATTCTTGTGTGCAGAGGTTGCTGTCTCCATACCTAATGCTGTGTCCGTTCAATCCAGCCAAAGTCAGTGTGTAATAAAGGCGCTGGCACAACGGTGCACTGCCTGCAGGGCTGAGGGCCATGTGCAGAGCAGGGCTGTATGCACAGCAGGGCTGTGTGCAGAGGAGGGCCATGTGCAGAGGAGGGCCATGTGCAGAGGACGGAACGTGTGCAGTGGAGGGCCATGTGCAGTGGAGGATCCTGTGCAGAGCCGGGCCCTGTACAGAGCAGGGCTGTGTGCAGAGCAGGGCCGTGTGCAGAGCAGGGCTGTGTGCTGAGGAAGGTGCTCTAAACCAGGATAATGAAGGAGCCAGAGTGCACCTCCAAACATCTGGTTTTCCTTCACACCTCTGTCCAAATGGCTTCCTTGTTTGTTGGCACTCATGTGGCCAGTGGAAGGGCTGGGTCCCACTGAGTCCTGGTAAAGTTGGTGCTGTCTCCTGTCCAGCGTGGCCACCACTCAGGGTAGCTCTCTGCAACCCCAGCATCCCAGACAGAGGGAAGCAGTCATCACTAACTAGAGAAACAGGGCTCTCTGGTCAAGAAGAGCAGCATCAAGTGGTCACACAGTGTGGGGTGGGGAGCAGACAGCCCCAGCCCCAGTAACATGCTTCTCTTTTTCTGTCCTGTACTGAAAATACATGGATATGAGCGTGTGTGTGCATGTGTGTGTGTGTGCATGCCTAACTAACACTATAAACCTCTTATTAAGTTTACAGCCAAGAAAACCCTGGTGAACGTCTGAGGGGCTTGCTGATACCGCAGACAGAGAACTGAGTCTGGTGCCTGCGTGGATCACGCAGCATGTCGGAGGCTGGGCTAGCGTTGGCATCTAGGGAGGCTAGAGCCTCCTGAGTGCTAAGCGTGTTTCAGATACCCGTGTGTCAGACCTGAATGACTCGGTCGACAAGGGCTCTCCTACTGCCTCCGCTTCCTGCTCCTCCTGCGTCTGTCAAAAAGCATGTAGCATTACATAAAACCACAGAATATTCCTTCGTAGTTGTCTAAATGAGTTTTTATCCAACATATTTACAAGTTTTCAATATGGGAATTAATGTACAGTTATGGTCTCCTGGGACCTCTGGGTCCCGTGCACAGAAATCCCAACTCGACACAAATCATCTCTTGACAAATGGTCTGCAGCACCCCTGTGCATGAGGGGCATCGAGGGGGCTCAGGACCCCAGCTCTTCTGCGAAGCTGCTGAAGCCACCCCAGCAGGCCAGGGACTCAGGTCTGAGGTGTGATGCCCCAGCAGGTGAGGACCAAAGAGCTGGGCTGGATTCTAAAGAGCACACATGGGGTTTCCTGCAGGCAAAGAAAGAAGAATGAAAGGGTGGAGGACAGTGCAAGCCTGCCCCGATTTGGATACCTAGCTCACATGCACAGGCAAGGACACTGTAACGTTGAGAACATGAGGGGAGATGCCCAGAACTTACTGCCCCCAGATTACGGTCTGCAGCATTGCAACAAGGTTTCTCCAGGAACTATCTATTTGGCGAAGGTGTCCTTGCTCTCACCTTCCAGGTGTCACTGATCCAATTGCACAGCCCACACTCTACACCAGAGCATGAGCCACCATCACGTGGACATGCTGTGTCCCCCTGGGGCACAATCCACCATCATCTGGACACATCAGGTCTCCCCTAGGGCGTGGTCCACCATCATCCGGACACACCATGATTCCCTGAGGCACTGCATCAGCCAGAAACACCGTGTCCCCCTAAGACATGACCCAAAATCGTGTGGACACACTGTGTCCCCCTAGGACATGATCCACTGTCATGTGGACATGCCGTGGTCCCCTGGGGCACTATATGGGCTGGACATACCATGTCCCCCTGGGGCATGGTCCACCATTGTGTGAACATGCTGTGTCCTCTTGGGGCATGATCTACCATCGTGTAGACATGCCATATCCCCCAGAGCACAAACCCACATTGTCTGGACACGCGGTGTCCCCCTGGAACACAGAGGCCAGCGCAGCAGCAGTGGGCAGGGGCCACAGTCCACTCTGCAGCCAGCATTCTCTGTCTCTCTACCCCTCACACACACAGTGCACTCAGCCCCCCAACAAGGGAAACTGCCCTCCAGTGGGTGGATGACACTCAGAGCCCAGACTCCCATCAGAAGGCTGGATCTCCTCCCCAAGCTTCCCACCAGGAAGTGGCTCCATTGATGGGCAGACGCAGGACTTAAAGATCCCTTCGCAACCCACGAAGCAAGGCTGGTACCAGACCAGATGTCACAGTGAGCGCTCCCAGGAGAAGGACATGAGCACAGGGCAGGCACAGCCAGTGGGAATTCTGAAACCGTACCAGTGGGCGGGGACATTCCTGGTTAGGTCAAGTCTGCTGCCTTGGCAGCGTTGTTCTCTCTGCCCCTTGATTGCACCCTTGGTAGCCCCCTTCCTCCACCACTCACCCACGTCTGCCTTGATCACAGTGAGGTACATGTGGGGCTCATAAGCTGTCAAGGAGCCTCCTGTGCACAGAAGGTTGGAGGCTCGGGGACCATGTGAAGTCGCAGATACAGTCCAGAACACCTCAAGTTTCTCTGGTAGCACCATTCTATAATCAGACTTCTGTCATTACCTGTCTGTTCCATGAGACAGTCACCAACCCACAGTCACTTTCTCTTGATGTGATGGTTTGGTTTTGTGTATCTCTTGACATCTTTGCCCTTAAGCTTCTCTTTCTTGACTTAATGATAGGTACTTGCAGTCTTTTTTCTGACCCATTTCATCCAATTGAAAGAACTTACCAGCCTTGAAAGCTCAGTTGGATCTTCACCATAAAACAAAGTCATTTACAGTGATTTAAAATAGCATACGATGGTGACCAAGGTGAGTTCTACTCAATGTGAGTGGCTCAAAGCCATCTGAAATGGTTCTCACTGCTGAGGGGTTGTTGTTGTTGTTGTTATGTGCTGTCGAGTCAAACCCGACTCACAGCGACCCCTCCTTGGGTTTCTGAGGCAGTATCACTACAGAAGTAGGATTGCCCAACTGGCTGAGGGGTTAGACCAGACCAAACCCACTGCTGTGGGGTCCATTCCCACTCACACCACCCCTAGAGGACAGAGTGGAACTACCCCACAGGGTTTCCTGGGCTGTCAGTCTTCACGGATGCACAGCCCAAACCACACCCACTGCCATGGAGTCGATTCCGACTCACAGCACCCCTAGAGGACAGGGTGGAACTGCACCAGAGGGTCTCCAAGGCTGTCAATCTTCATGGAAGCAAAGCCCAAACCACACCCACTGCAGTGGAGTGGATTCTTACCCACAGAGCCCCAACAGGACAGAGTGGAATTGCCCACAGGGTCTCCAAGGCTGTCGGTCTTCATAGAAGCAAAGCCCAAACCACACCCACTGCCTGGAGTCCATTCTGACCCACAGCACCCCTGGAGGACAGAGTGGAACTGCCCCACAGGGTCTCCAAGGATGTCAATCTTTGTGGAAGCAGACTGCCTCATCTTTCTCCCGTGGAACACCTGGTGGGTTTAAACCACCAAAATTTTGATTAGCAACTGAATGTGTGAACCACTGTACCACCAGAGCTCCTTGAGAGGGTAAAGGGGGTGAAAGCTGTTTTTTTTTTTCTGATGAGGAAGAGCCTGGCATGTCTTGATTGCCTCTAACTCAACTCACTACAGTCAAGTTAGATCCAACTCATAGTGACCCCTCCTTGGGTTTTCAAGGCAGTATCAGCATGGAAGTAGATTGCCCAACCTTCTTTCCAAGGAGTGGCTGGTGGGTTTGAACCGCCAGCCTTCTGGTTAGCAGTCAAGTGCCTTAGGCACTGTGCCACCTATGCCCTATTAAGCCTACTTAGCTCATCTTCTCCTTAAGTGATGTTTTGGACTTAAGCCCATGGTCTGTCTTTACCTCTCTCCCCCAGAGGTCCACGGTTTGCCTTCCACATCACCTCCAGGGAAGGTTCGCTCAGATGTTGTGCTGCAGTGCCACACTGACTGTCATCTTGTCAACATCTGTGAAGCGTTTCCTCCATCCCTGCTGACCAATCACTCACCCAGCCCACAGGTCTTCTCCTGTAGCCTCCCACTTCTGGTACCAACTTTTATGTCAGTCGGGATAGCCCAGTCATAAACAACCCCAAAATCAGGGCTTAAAGGCCCCTCTTTCTCTTCCCACACATCTGTTGGGTCAGGCAGGCAGGTGGAGCCGCTGGGGACCCAGGCTCTTTGTTGTTCCTGTTGCCATGGAGTGAGCCGATCCATGGCAGTCTTTTGTACAACAAAACAAGACACTGCCCAGTCTTGCCATCTTTACAGTATGGCTCTTGGAGCAGCCCTAGGTTAAAACATGCCAAAAAGAAAAGCATTTGCAAGGCTTCAAACAGACATTAAAGGCTCCAGATTCTTTGCCTAGAACTAGTCATGTGGCCTCAGCCAACACCAGAGAACTGCAGTCCTGTCTCATCTCAGGAGCAAGAGGACTCCACATTTGGCCAACAGCACTAAGGGTGACCACATGTGGTTTCGGTGGATAGGGAGGAATGGAAAGCTCTCAGAATCCCTGAAGTATTCTGCAGTTAGAAATAACATCGATCACTCCAGACTTCTCTTTATGAACTTGTCTAACATTTTGCGAAGGTGGGAGTTTTTATCTCAAACGACTGTGCATGTAATCTGATTTGAGTTCACCCCATCAATCATTCAGACCACCATGTTAGCTATTTATTTTAATACTGGGGTAGTGGCTCTTGTCCCCTGTCAGAGTGGACAATCCATCATGCCCGGGTACACAACACTCTTAGCCTAGATCATTCCTCTGGCACGTTAACTCCATTGTATTTTTATATTCTTAGCCGTTTTCCACACGAAAAGTCTTGGGCTCCCAACCAGAGCTAAGCATATTTAAGGTATTTTATTTATGCTTGTCTAGAACTTATTTACCCACAGCCCCGTTGTAGTTTCTTACACAAAGTTGACACTCAGTAAATATTTCTGAATTACTAATTAAGTACAAATATCTCCAGAGATATTTGAAATTAGGGATGAAGTCAAAGGAAAAGACAGTCCATTCCCTAAAAACTAATTCTGATATCCAAAGCTTTGTGCCCCTGTCCATGAGATAAGACTCCCTCGTGACGTAGCATCAGACTCAGAACAGGGAAGACCCTGCTCTGCTGTTGATGCAGGAGGTGGACGATCTGAACCATCAGCTGCAGGAACCGACACACATCTTCAGAGGCCAACACACGACAATGCAAAAGCAATAGGAAAGTTTATTAGCTAACTTAAGTTAGGGTCCTTGCCCTTACCAAATCAGTGGCTTGAGCAAAAGACCCCGTGCCCCGGTATTTTCACAAATTTATGGAAAAATATGGGGTGGAGCAGCACCAGGGCGAAAGGGTACAGATGATTGGTTGTTGCTAAGGGATTTAGGGCAGTGATCTAAGATGTTGGGGGACGTGGAGAAACCCCCCGGCTTCAAAGTCCACTTAGGGAAATATTATCTAGGGAGGATGCAAGGCTCAGGTATGTGGAAGACTTTCAGGAGCTGAGCAGATCTCCGATACGTGCTGAATCCGGATGGCTTTTGTGATGTGTGCTGAGTTCGGAGGAAGTTTCTGATACCTGCTGAGACTGGAGGGCAGATAAAGGCCCTAAGGAGTGTTTAGAATTCCAAAAGTCTTGTTAGTATTGCTGACACTAAAAGGTTTCTGGTTAAAGATTTTCCTGGAGGCTACTAGGACTCTGGCCTCAGACTCACAGCCTGACCTTCTGAACCTGCAGGGACGATGTTTCTGAAAGGAAAAAAGGGGCTTTATTAAAGCCAATGCCCCAAGCGTCTCTCACAGGGTTTCCTGCTGTGACTGCATTCATATTGTTCTGAATTTGGCAAGAAAATAACAAATAGGTGTGATTTAAACATGAAAATGATGTCACTTGTCCTGTGGGATATTTCTTCTCTCTTTCCATCACTCTTGTCTATAAAGTTATCAAAGGACATACTGTGGGGAAGATATGTAAATATATGTATAAAAAAATAAAGTATAACATGAAATGATGTCATAAAATGGGTGAGAAAGGCATTAAAAAGACATAAAAGATATATCTTGAAAAAAAATATAGGGTAGAGTCATGACAAAGATACTTTGATGTTTCATTCTGAAAGGAACAGCAAGAAAAGAATTTTCGGTTAGGTGTGGTATAGTTTCAGAAATTTGCAAAAGTAACACTGATTTAAGACACCCTCAACATGTTCACTATGGTTTACCTTTTACGATTTACAGTGAAAAGGTCTTTTACAAACATCAGTGGTTTATTTCATTTATTGGTTTGTTTTTGTCTTTACTTTTTTATTGTTGTTGTTGTTGTTATTTGCCATCGAGTCGGCCCTGACTCATAGCGACCCCTCCTTGGGTTTCCAAGGCAGTATCACTACGGAAGTAGGAATGCCCAACCTTCCTTCCGAGGAGTGGCTTTTTTATTATGAACCTTGAAGTCCCCTTGCCCTCTCCTGCTCCTGTGTCTCAGGTCCACCACCAGCTGTCGTAGGTCGGCTCCTGCCATTACATGATGGGAGCCATCCATGCTCACAGTTCTGTGTACTGGTCTCCCCTTGACATTATCCCACGTGTGCATTTCAGTGGCACCACTTGAGGCCTGAGAGCCAGTAGCATTTCCTGTTCGGGACATGGAGCTGTCCTCCACCTGCTCATGGCCAAACCAAACTCAAACCAAACACACTGCCTTCGAGTCAGATCAGACTCATAGCGACCCCTCCTTGGGCTTCCGAGGCAATATCACTATGGAATTAGATTGCCCAACTTTCCTTCCGAGGGGTGGCTGGTGGGTTTGAACCACCAGCCTCCTGGTTAGCAGTCAAATGGCCAATTGAGTCATTTCTCATTTTCTCTGTTAGAGATAGAGAGAACAGAAGCATTCTGAAGAGTAACACTGTACAGGGTGGGAGTTGTGTGGTAGAATTCTCCCTTTCCATCTGAGAGACCCAGATTCTATTCCAGCCAGTGGATCTCAGGGGCAGCCAGCCACAGTCTGTCTGTGGAGGCCTGTGTGTGACTCTGATGCTGAACAGGTTTCAGTGGAGCTTCCCAACTGAGAAGGGCAGGAAGACAGGACTGGTTACCAGCTTCTAAAGCCATCCGGGAGAGCCCCATGGTCACAACACTCCAGCCCCAACTACTGTGCACGGGGACGGTCTTCCATTCCATTGGGCACAGGGTTCCAGTGAGTCGGGGAAAGTGACACACGGTTGCCTGGTTTTCTGTGATAGAAGAGGCACTGGGAGAAGGGCCCTGGACTGGAGCTTCTGCCGACGCGAGTCTGTTTTCCCACCTGGGGTACACCAGGACCCTGCATGCGGAAGGTTCCTTAAAGGGCATCAGATCACTTTCTTCCCTGGCATCTTGAATGCACATTGGACGCCTGGATGTGGATGTGGATGACAGCTGTAAGTGACAACTCTGTCAGCATGGGAAGAGGTTCATCAACCACAAGAAGACGATTGAGATTTAATCATAAATTCAGATAGATAGATGGATAGATGGAAGGATGGATGGACAGAGAGGCCGATAGAGCTAATGTCAATACTCTTCACCACAAATAAACAACAGGAAAAAAGCTGTAATATTAAACATTAAATATCCTTAATGAATATTATGTACTTTTTACAAAACATCTCAACTCGTAAACTCAAAAGCACACACTAGAAATAAACAAAATAGGCAAGAATATATGACACTAGAGTTGACCAAACTCAGGAAAGAAGTCGAAGAAAAAATAAAACTGTGTTAGAAATAAAGTTTGAATTACAAAGTCCACAAAGGAGAATAAATTCCACTAAAACCTACTGAAAGTGTTGAGAAAACAAGAGAACAAACATAAAATAAGGAAGGTTCCAAGGAATCAGGGAGGAGCCGATCTATGATAAGTTGGCACAGATAGTGCAGAGCCTGGGATGGGAGCAGCTCAGGAAGGAGATGTGCCAGCAGCACAGCAGACCCAGCATGTGGAACTGACCCGAGACGCCTGGAAATGCAAGGAAATCAGAATCACACGCTGGAAGTGCCCGCAGGAAAAGTGATACAGATGTGCTGGCCCCAGGACTTATCCTGGTAAAACCAGTAGACCTCACAGGTGAGCTGAAAGTCTTCTGGACAAGCCAAAGGGGCCACTCAGCAGTTGCCATCAGATGTCCGGCCAGGAAGAGGCAAAACAAGACAGTGGGGAAGCTTTCCAAGAAACTGAAAAGACGTGTGAGCCCAGGAGCCAGGAAAAGTGCCACCAGCCAAAAGCCAAGCAGCTGCCAAGGCCACAGGACACCAGTTCAAACATGCAGGACCATGGGGCCACTGTGCCCAGGAGCCTTCCTCAGGAGGCCAGGCAGGAGTGAGCCCCATCCAGAGGTTCCTGCAGACACAGACACAGCACTGTGCAGAGTATAGGCATAGTCCATCACACATCCAGGGCTGGAACAGAAGTGGGCACTGGGGCAGCATAAAGGGGCATGACCTCTGCTGCAACAACAAAGAAGTGATGCTCCCAGAAGACAAGGGGAGGCAGTGTGGGGAAGTGGCCCGTGTGTACATGTCATTGAAGATGACCACACATGTATGTGCACATACACCCACCACCCCTATGTCCATGCATCACACTGTGACAGCTGGCATGCTGCCAAGATGCTGGGAGTATGCCCAGTATTTCACGTACCAGCAGGGTCACCCATGGTGCACAGGATTCAGGGGAGCTTCAAAATAAGACACACTAGCAAGTGATGCTCCCAGAAGACAAGGGGAGAGAGCATGGGAAAGTGGCCCCATGTGTACATGTCATTGGAGATGACCACACATGTATGTGCACATACACCCACCACCCCTATGACCGTGCATCATACTGTGATGGCGGACATGTTCCCCAGATGTGGGAGCTATGCTGCCAGTATTTCATGTACCAGCAGAGTCACCCAAGGTGCACAGGATTCAGGAGAGCTTCCAAACAAGACACACCAGGAAGAAAGGATGGGTGATCTCCTTCCAGAGTCAGCCAGAGAAATTCCTATGAAGGACAACAGAAGGTTGTCTGATACAGAGCTGGAGAAGGAGCCCCTGGGCTGCAAAGCACTTAGTACACACAGCAGACACAACCATGGAGTCAAGCAGACCAACGATCATGAAGATGGAGCAGGACTGGGCAGTGCTTGTCCTGTAGTCTTGAGGTTGCCAAGCACGAGGGCCACCTTGACAGCAACTAACAACAGCATTGTTGTTACATGCCGTCGAGTGGTTTCTGACTCATAGCGACCCCATGCATAGCAGAACAAGACACTGCCTAATCCTACGCCAGCTCCATGATCCCTGCTATACTTGAGCCCATCATCACAGCCACCATGTCAATCCATCTCGTTGAAGGCCTCCCCCTCTTTCGTTGACCCTCCA
>NW_006921593.1:18244811-18287307 GCF_000298275.1 Orycteropus afer afer
CCACCCTTACCTGGGTCCCTGCAGCTGACTCCTCCTCTGTCCTGATTCCTGGGCCTTTTCCTACCCTTTGTCTCACTCTCCCACCCTGTTGCTTTGGGCATGCCTGGGTTCCCTCTCCTCACCTGGATCCCTGTGGCTTACTCCCATCGGTCCCGGTCCATGGGCCTATTCATCTCAGCTCTCTGTTTCTCCCACCCTGATGCTTTGGACGTGCCTGGGTTCCCTCTCCTCACCTGGATTCTGTGGCTCACTCCCATCTGTCCTGATCCCCACGCCTATTCATCTCCACTCTCTGGTTCTCCTGCCCTGATGCTTTGGGAGTGCCTGGGTTCCCTCTCCTCACCTGGATCCCTGCAGCTCACTCCCATCGGTCCTGACAACATACATGTATGCATGTGGGCATCCATATGAGTGTGCATATACACATGAATATGCAAATAGATGAGTGTGCATAGATATATACATGTGCATATACATGAGTGCATAGACATATACATTTGTATATACATATGTGTGCATATGTTCATGTATGTGCATGTACATGTGAATGTGCATATATATATGAGTGTGCATATACATGAGTATGCATATACACATATGTGCACATATACATGAGTGTGGATATTCACATGCCATGAATGTACATGCACATGAGTGCACATGGACACATACATGTGTATATACATGAGTGTGCAAAGACATATACATGTGCACAATTAGTGTGCATATACACATGTATGTGCATATACATATGTTCGTGGACATATATGTGTATGTACATATGTGTGTATGTGTATATACATATATGTGCATATAATCATGCACAGACATGAGTGTGCGTATAAACATTTGTGTGTATACATGTTGGTGTCCATGTTCACATGTATGTGCATATATATGAGTTTGCATATAAACATACATGTGCATATACATTGGTGTGCATACACATACACATGTGCATATACATATGTTGTTGTTGTTATGTGCCATCGAGTCGGACTCAACTCATAGCGAACCCTCCTTGGGTTTCTAAGGCGATATCACTACAGAACTAGATTGTGTTTTGCATATACATATACATGTGCTTATATGTATGCACATGTGTATACTTGTATGTGCATGTGTATATACATAAACATGTGTGTATAAATATGCACATGCATATACATGTCAGTGTGCACATGCACATACACATGCATATACACATACATGTGCATATACATATACTTATGCATATAAACTTGCAAATAATAGACATAAGCATGCATACACACACACATGTGCATGCACATGAGTGTGCATGTAAACATACATGTGCATATACATGAGTGTACATTACATATACATGAGTGATAATGTGTACATGCATGTGCATGTAGATTTGTGCATGCAAATGTATATGAGTGCATATACATGTGCATGTGCATGTATGCATACACATACATATGTGTGCGTACACATGAGTGTGTATACTTGTACATGTGTGTATACATATACATGTGCATATGCATACACATAGCTACATGCCTATACATATATACAGAATTCCCCAGCTCTTCTCACTAAGACAGTGATGGTGCCCCAGCAGCTAGAGCACAGTTTAGGCCCAGATGGGTTTGGCTCTGGAAACATGGTGGCTCGTTGTCATCATGTTGGGATTGCCACTCATTCAATCATCTAGTCGGCACACCTTATTTGAGCACAGGTTCTGTCAGGAGCAGTGTAGGGTGTGGGATGCAGCAATGAATAAGGCAGACTTGACTCTGTGAGGAGGACAGTCAGGCCACAGTCACGGGGATGTGTCCTAATGGCCAAGGCAGAGCTCTGCAGGAGACCAGGGGTTTGTGAGGGAAGGGGGTCTGTGGGAGCCTCACTGCAGAGGTGAGGACAGGTTGATGCAAGCCACTGGCTGAAGGACAACCAGCTGGCTGGGAGATACAGGTGCCCACCATGCAGACCACTGCAAGGACTCCACCTCCTGAACCTCCCAACAAGGAGAGGACAGCAATACAGCACACCACCATGGCTGCCTTGTCCAGGCAGATGCTGCCAAGCTGATGGTTGACCTTCCTTCCCAAAGTCCACCATGACCTCCTGCAGACCATTCCCATACTGCTCAGGCCTCACTGTCTGTCTGCTTCACGTGTCAGAAGCCCCCAGAGACAGCCCTGTGGAGAGACAAATTGGCCCTGTTCATCGAAGAACAAGGGTACTGGTATCTTGACCCTGGAAGCTGCCTGGCTCCCAGGAGATTGACCCAGCCGGTGAGTGCCTGGCCTTCCTCCAAAAACTCAACCAAACCAAACTCACAGCTTTCAAGTTGCATCTGACTAAGAGTGACCCCCACAGGGTTTCCAAGGCTATAAATCTTTAGGGAAGCAGACTGCCTCAACTTTCCTCCATGGAGTAGGTGATGGGTTTGAACCACCAAACTTTTGGTTACCAACCAAATGCCTTAACCACTACACCACCAGAGCTCTGTGGGCTTCCTCCAGGGGATGGTTCTCTCTGAAAGCATTTGGATTCTGTGTCATCACAGACGTCCTCCATCACCACCCATCCCTGCTCCAGTCGTCCTGGAGTCGATCTGGCCATGTGTTGTAGTGCTAGCCATTCCCAGGGTAGATGGTAGATTTCTCTGTGCAGGACAGCCTCCCAAGTAACGCTCTGGTGGGAGAGACAACAAGGAACATCCCGCGTCACCGGCAGACAGGGAGCTTCCTCCTTTCCTCACAAGGGTGGCCATTCCACACACCTCACTTCCTGCCTTACTATAAAACTTTGTGCTTTTTCTACAAAAAGTGTTCATCACCAGGACATACAAACAAGCTGAAAGCTTCTCTCTCTTAGGTCTCAAACGAGCTTTTGGATTCAGAACAGAAAAAGGACCTTAAAAGTGTCAAAATCAATGTACACCAATTTCATTTAGCAACAGCCTGAGCACTGGGGTTGCTCACTGGGCTTGAGTGGAGCAAGGGGAAGAGTAGGAGACGTCCCTGTGCTGGTGACCGCAGATGCTGCATAAGGACTCTCTTCACTTTGAATTTAATCATGTTTCTTAAAATAAAATTTAAAAAATCTATAACCTGTTCAAACCTGTGCCATAGTCTCCAAGGGCCTCTATAACAAAATACCACAAGGGGGTGGCTTTAAAGAACAGAACTTTATTTTCTCATTGGTCAGGAGGCTAGAAGTCCAAAGCAGGGTCTCAGGTGTGTTGTTCCTTCGGAGGGCTTGGAGAAAGCCATTGCATGTGTCTCTCGAGCTTCTGCCAGCTGCTCACTGATGCCTCTGCCCCCACAGTCACACAGAAGCTGGAAAACCAGAGTCAAGAAGCTTTCTCAGCAAATGTGTAGGCTTTGTGGGCCATCTGGACTCTGGGTGACTATTCTCCTATGCAATTAGAGAGCACAAGTGGCCATGGACAATATGGAAACAGATGGGCATGGCTCAGTGCCAATAAAGCTTTATTTATAAAGAAAAGCAGTAGACCAGATGTGTGATCTATGGTAAGTTGTGGAGTAACCACTCACTAAAGTGGTATCTGGTCATTAATGGAAAAGAAACACAGGGCGGAAGTGGAAGGAGTGTTGTCACATTGAGGGGACTGCAATCAATTACATGAAACAAAATGTGTGTGAATTGTTGAATGCAAAATGGATTTGCTGTGTAAACTTTCACCCAAATCAGAGCAAAAAGTTTTAAAAAAAGAAAAAAGAAGAAGAACATTAAGGTGTCTCCTCGTGGTTGAGCATTCCTACTTCCGTAGTGATAGTGCCTCGGAAACCCAAGGAGGGGTCGCTATGAGTCGGGGCCAACTTGATGGCAAATAACAACAACAACAACAATCGTATGCTGAGCAAGCGGAACGGCCCCAAGATTAGTATCTGGCCAGGGATTAGTGCCAGAAAAGCAATGGTGCTATTGGTACTGCCACCGGTGGTTTGTTTTTGTTTTTGTATGAAGAGCTTAGTTCCATTCATTTTTACAACTTTAACTGAGGGATCAGAGAAATTCCATGTCTGTCTGGCATTGGTTTAAAAATCTCCTGTTCAATGCATCAACTCAATGGGATCATCTGCTAATACAGCCGATGTCTACAGGCCCTGAGATAGGTTGACACAGTGGCTGCAGTGATAGGCTCAAGCATGGCAAATACTGTGAGGCTGGACAGGAGCAGGCAGTGTTTCATTCCGTTATACTTGGGGTTGCTATGAGTCAGAGCTGACTCGACGTCTAACAACAGCAAGCCCTGTAGATAGGTGTCTGGACAAGGTGCATTGGGGCCCCTCTTCTGAACCACATTGAAATTAACTTCCCAACTCTGAGCATAAGGCAGAGCTTGAAGTCTGGGAAGTCCCATCCCATGACTCTAATGCTGGTGTAATTTAACTTGAACACTTGCCATGGAGTCGGGTGAGCATGTTGTTGCTGTTAGTTGCCACCCAGTCAGCTCTGACTCACAGTGACCCTGTGTACAACAGAACAAAACACTGCCCAGTTCTGCACCATCCTCACAATCACTGCCATGCTTGTAGCCACTGTGTCAATCCATCTTGTTGAGGGTCTTCCCCTTTCTTGCTGACCCTCCACTCTACCAAGCATGATATCTTTCTTCAGGGACTGGTCCCTTCTGACAGCGTGACCAAAGTAGGTGAGACGAAATCTGGCCATTCTCGCATCTAGGGAGAATTCCAGCTGCACTTCTTCCAGGACAGATTTGTTCATCCAAAGATAACTGCATGATGGGGTGCATTTAACTCAGAAAATGTCTAGGCTGGTTACCAAGACTGGATTTCTACACTGCAGTGAGAGTAATGTTGCCACCAGCGAATTTCCAAGTAGGTCACACAAAGGTGGGTAATAATTCCCTGCCAAACTGATGGCAGGGAAATGATGCAATTTACCTAATTCTTATGACTGTACATTTCCTCAAGCTTCTCACTATTGCCCTCTGACTCATTGATTAAAGGGGTCAGAGAAAGTTTGGTAGAAGACATAAATTCTCGTGGAGGTGTGGCTCCAACAAATACAGTAAATAACCATAGATAAAACTGCAGTACCTTTATTTTCAGTGGATGGTTTTATTCTTGAATGTATGTACCGGTGCCATGTTGTCCTTGCATAGAAAATGTTTCTAATGACTTCCTATTCTCTTCCACTCCAGGAAAAAAGGGCCCTAATCTTTTCACATTGATGGTTATATAGGACTTTTATCTTTTGCCACATTTCCATTCCATCTCACCCCAGTGTTTCTGGCAGAGGAGGCTGGGAGCATCCCTCACATGGCCCCAAGTACCCACAGACTTCACCCAGGCTCCTCTCACTTAGCTCTGCCAGGAGCTCAGCTCAGGTTTGTCCTTGGGTTTCAAATCCTCCTCCAAATCCCTCTCACACTGTCCTCCTTGCCGGGGTCTACCTCCGGGGACATTTACTCCATCCTAACCTGACATAGATCCATCCCTCCCTGCATGCAGCACCTCCTTCCACTCAGCCCAGGTAATGCCCCTCTTCCTCATGATGTCCTAACTCACCCACCTCTGTTATGGATGCCTGTGCTGAGAACACATCCAGAAACCCTGTCCACATTCATCTGTTATGTTCAAAACTTGGTTAATTCTTGCATTGGTAAACAGCCATACAAGGCCCCTCAGATCTGCCTGGAGCAGATTCAGTGCCCAAGAGGTGCCCTTTATGGCCCTTTGGTCAACAACTCTGCCCATGCCAGAGGTCACCCTCATTCTGACTGCTCTCACCACCAGTTGTTGTCCCTCTTCTTCAGCATCATGAAGGAAATCAGAATGGTGCTCTTTTGTACCTGGATTTTTGGTTGTGTTGTCTTTGTTTCTTTTAGGGGGTAGGGAAGAGAAGAGAACATGGAAAAAATTTTCACTTTCATTTTTTGAAGAATAGTTTCACTGGGTATAAAATTCTAGATTGTCACTCCTCCCTCAGGTATGTGGGAGTGTATGACCCATTGTCACACAGCTTCCATAGTTTTGGTTGAACAGTCATATATTCCTAGCTGCTGTGGAGGTAATGAAGTTTATATGCATTGGCTGCTTTATGACAGCATCTTTGTCTTTGTTTTTCGCAGTTTGATTGCTATGTACTTTGGTGTGTTTTTCCCATCAATGGGAAGTCAGCATTCACAGACAAGCCTGTTTCCTGCACTCAGGCTTTTTCCCACTGCACCAGAGAGCATGGGGATAGCCACATCACTGCAATTCCTCCCAGATGACAGAGGGAGCCAGTCCACATTCTATTATGAGGTCTACCTTCATAAATTTATGTGCTTGAAAAGTGCACACCATCTCAACAGGTTAGATGATTCAGTCACCCAACCCGCCACACATTGAGAAAAGCACAGCCCCCACTCCCTCCCACCCCACCATCCTCATCAGCCCCACCTCACCAAGAGAGAAGGCCTGGTGGGGTGGCCTGCAGAGCAAGGACTGTGCCTGTGTGGCCACTAGTCCCTGCTCCAGTTAGCCCACCATCACTGCCATAGAATATGGTGTTTTCTTTTTCATCTTTTTTTCAGCCAAACAAGAATGTGTTGACATTCACTGTAATACCATCATTCTCCCAAAATTTCAGACAACAAGGGTGCTAGCTTTGTTAATAACCATAAGAAAAATAGAACCCACTACCCAGTGAGTTGTTACTGTAAAAATGCAGGCAATCAGAATATATGTACATTCTTTGAAGATCTGTAAGGGATGTTTCATAGAAGTGATTGTGACACCAGGTACTCAGCAATGCCTCTATTCCCACTCAGATCTGTTCATGTGCTGTTGCCATATCTGCAGGTAAGGGCCAGAGGGAGCCTGGATTTCAGTTCTGGCCCAAGTCATCACCATTTTTACTTCCTGATGCTCTGTAGGATCACTCCTTCCCATCACTGTGAAAATCAGGCTATTCCCAGATGGCACTGCCACACCCACATTCTGTTAATTTGGAAAAATCCTTACAACAAAACAGGCAATAATTGGCCATAGGAAAAAAATAATAATAATAATTGGCTATAGGACTCCACAGTTCACAAACAGGTGCCTTGGATAAATCCAGAGACATGATACAGTGTCATTGTGTTCAGAAGACAAATACTCCTTAAACACCTCAGGTTACTTCCTACACTCCTCCTGACTAAATAAATCCCAGAGGATTTGTTCAGTGATGTTGTTGGTAGGTGCCTGACTCATAGTGACCCCATTACAACAGAACAAAACACTCCCCAATCCTGTGCCAGCCTCACAATCCTTGCTATGCTTGAGCCCATCGTTGCAGCCACTGTGTCAATCCATCTTGTTGAGGGTCTTTCCCTTTTTCACTGACCCTCTACTTTACACAGCATGATATCCTTCTGACAACATGATCAAAGTATGAGACAATGTCTGGCTGTTCTTGCTTGGAAGGAGCATTCTGGCTGTACTCCCTTCACGATAGATTTGTTTCTTCTTCTGGCAGCTCACGGTACATTTATTATTATCCGCCAACACCACAATTCAAATGTATCAATTCTTCTGTAGTCTTCCTTATTCATTGTCCAGCTCTCACATGCATATAAGGCAATTGAAAATACGATGGCATGGGTCAGGCACACCTTAGTCTTCAAAGTGATATCTTTGCTCTTAAACACTCTAAAGAGGCCTTTGTCAGCAGATTTGTGTTGTTTGAAAGGAGAGGAGGTTAATGCTCCCCTTGACAAGGATGGAAGAGGCCTGGGGCCTAACAACATGTATACAGTTAAGACAATGCCACCTATTTTGTGGCATCTAAACATGGTTTTTTGGGAGCTCTGGTGGAGTAGTGCCTAAGGCATCTGACTGCTAACCAGAAGGCTGGTCGTTCAAACCCACCAGCCATTCCTCAGAAGGAACACTGGGCAATCTGCTTCTGTAGAGATACCACCTTGGAGACCCAAGGAGTGATCACTGTGAGTCAAACCAACTTGACAGCAGTGAGTTTGGTTTTGTTTTGTTTTTGCCCAGTGCAACTCATTTCTTGACTGCTGCTTCCATGGGTGTTGATTGTGAATCAAAGTAAAACAACTTCAGTCTTTTCTCCATTTATCATGATATTGTTTGTTGGTCCAGTTGTAAGGATTTTTGTCTTCTTTTTGTTGAGGTGTAATCCATAATGGAGGCTGTAGTCTTGATCTTCATCAATAAGTGCTTCAAGTCATCTTCACTTTCAGCAAGCAAGGTTGTGTTGTCTGTATATCACAGGTTGTTAATGAGTCTTCCCCTAATCCTGATTCCACATTCTTATTTTTACATAGTCCAGCTTCTCAGATTATTTACTCAACATAAAGATTGAATAAGTATGGTGAAATGGTACAACCCTGATCCACACCTTTCCTGATTTAAAACCCTCTGTATCCCCTTGTTCTGTTTGAACAACAGCCTCCTGGTCTATGTAAAGACTCCTCAAAAACCCAATTAAGTGTTCTGTAGTTCCCATTCTCCACAATGTTATTCATAATTTGTTATGATCCACACAGTCAAATGCTTTTGCATAGCCAATAAAACACAGGTAAACATCTTTCTGGTATTCCTTGCTTTCAGCCAAGATCCATCTGACATCAGCAATGATATCCCTCTTTCCACATCCACATCTGAATCCAGCTTGAATTTTTGGCAGTTTCCTGTTGATGTACTGCTGCAACCATTCTTTAATTATTTTCAGTAAATTTTTTCTTGTGAGTGATAGTAATGATATGGTTCAATAATTTCCACATTCTGTTGGATCACTTTTCTTTGGGATAGGCACAAATATAAGTCTCTTCCAGTCAGTTAAGTAACTGTCTTCCAAATTTCTTGCCATGAATGAGTGAGTGACTCCAGTGCTGCATCCATTTGTTGAAACATCTCAATGGGTATGTTGTCAAAGACCACTGTTGAGTGATGGATGAGCCAAAATCAGCATCTTACTGATTTTTAGACAAAAATTTACATCTTTGGTTTCATAATGTCTGTCTCACATATTTGAAGTCATCTGGGAGGGACATCCTGCAATGATTCATGGACTTTACCCCATTGGTCTTGGGGCTGTGCCTTCTGTGGTTGTGAACCTTAGAAAGATCAAGGTGCTACCATATCTGAACAAGGTGACTTTGGACCTAAATCAAAACGCCATTCAAAAAGAAATTTTAATTGTGATTTAGGTGTAAGTTTACAGAGAAAATTTTTTTCTATTCAGCAATGAATGCACACTTTGTTTTGTGACATTGTTTGCAACCCCGCAATGTAACAGCACTCTTGCCACTTCCTCCCATTTCCCTTCACATTTCTTTGCTCTCCCTTCTTGCCTTCTGAGCTTTATCCTTGGGCAAATGTTGCCCTTTTAATATGGCATGGTTGATCATTCTAAGCAGTGTGTACCTTCCTGGTGTTATTGTTCACCTTATAGGCATCGATTGTTTGGTTGAAAGTTGAGCCATTGGGGTGAGTTCAGTTTCAGGTTTGAAAGGTATCTAAGGGTCATAGTCCAGGGGATTCTACCAGTTTCTATCACAAAGTAAGTCTGATATTTTTTTTTAATTTCAAGTTTTGTTACACAATTTTCTCCCACTCTATCCAGGATGTCCTACTATGATCCTGTTCACACTGGTCAGCAGTGGCAGCTGGGCACCATCTAGTTCTTCTGGTGTCAGGGTCATGGTGGCTGGAGTTCACAGGGCCCAAGGAACTCTGGTGGTATAGTGGCTAAGGCATTTGACTGCTAACCGGTAGACTGGTGGTTCAAACCCACCAGCCACTCCACAGGAGATAGATGGGGCAACCTACTTCTATAACAATTTACTACCTCTGAAACCCAATGGTGGTCACTATGAGTTGACATTGACTCAATAGCAGTGAGTTGGTTTTTTTATTAGTCCTTTGGACTGTTTCATTGTGAAACTGAGTAAAGTCAAAACTCGACTGTTTCCCCCACCCTGGTTAAGGCAGATAATTAGAACAGATAGGACCCTGGTTGGGAATAAATAAGTAAACATAATTACACTCAACTATTTCCCCACCCCAGTTAAGACTAATAGGACCCCAGTTGGAGAAAGATGAGTAAACACATAGGACCCCCCCCCCTTGGAGACAGATGAGTAAATACAATAAGCTCAGTTCCTTAAGAACAGAATGGAACAAAAAACATTCTTCCCTGCTATTTCCTTAGGCACAAGTGATGAATGTGTTAATGTGTCTTAGAAAACAACTTGAAAATTACCTCTGGCCCACAGACATGCACATGTGCAGTGGGACAGAGAGGAACAAAGTTACTGGGAGCTAACTCTCTCCCCTCTGCCTAAGACAGGAAGCCGGTGTGACTCATCCGGTATGCAAGCGCACTGGCTCAAAACACTACTGTCCCTTTAAACTGAGACGAAGGAAATTTCAGCCAATCATCAACCATCTCACACCCAAATTCCTGAAATTTTTATGAATATGCCTAACCCTCCCTTCTGAAACCTACAAAACTGTAATTCAATGGAGTTTTGGGGAGTCAGATCTGGGTATGGGTACCCCTGTCTCCTTGCATTGCCACTTTGCAATAAATAATTTTCTTTCTTCTTAATCACTCAGTGTATAAACTGTTTTGGCCTAACTGCTCACAGAGCAGGGACCTGCGTTTGGTCCTATTTCCATTGCATCTTTGATTTTCTCCACTCTTCTTTGCTCTGGGCAGAGAAAGACCAATAGTTGCACCTTATATGGCCACTCAAAATCTTTTAAGACCTCAGTCACTACTCACCAAAGTAGGATAGAGCATTGTCATTGTTTTTGAGGACTATGTTATACCAGTTGACCTTAGTGTTCCCTGAGACTGTGGTCCTGAGCCTCCAGGCCCAGCAACTCATTCCCTTGGAGTGTTTGATTATGGTCCTTGTATGCTCTACCATATTCATGGGTATATTTGCAGTACTTATAAATACATATGTAGAAATATCCTCTGCCAAACCTATATACATGTATTTGTAGGTGTGGTCCCATTTGCCAATTTAAACTAAGGTTTTCATTTCTACCTTTCTAAAGAAAGTCCTTCAGCTCTTTTTGTTTCTTGTCACAGTGCTACTATTCAAATAAACAAGAGAAGAATCAGAATCTCTGGCCCAGATAAAGAATGTTTATTCATATTCTAACTAACTCTGAATCACCATTGGAAATTGTCTGAACAATTGTCACTTCCCCTTAACCAGGTAAATACTGTCTTACTTTCCGAGGCTTCAGATTACCCTCAATTCAACCTTTTCTTCTTAACCAACTGAATCCATTTTCTGTTGCAAGGACCTTCAACAAGATTGCTCTGATCTGCATTCAATCACAAGACCCTACCTCAAAATGCTTACATCTAAGCAGTAGAGAGGCCACCTTGGTCAAGTGTATCAGGAAGTAAGGAATTCAGGTTTGGTTGGGAATTGTTGAAAAGGTTTGTGATTTGACAACTCCTTGTACATGGTCCCCTGCACTCCTCTCTTCCTCATGAAATACACTCCCTTTGTTTGCTTAACCAAATAAAAACTGACTGCTTGTGCAAGGGAGGACACTAGGGTTATGTGCTGTAGTCTTCCATCTCTGGAAAAGCAATTATTCCTTCAGTGACATCTTTTGTTGTAATTCTAACAGGCTGTTAGTCTAGTGTTTCCATTAAGACACTTCTTCACTGGAGAAACAAAGGGGAGTATTAGAAGCTGCTGACTGCACAAGTGAGCAGTCTTCTTTTCTTTTCTCAAATTCTTCTTTTATTTGAGCTGCTGGTTTAGAGTTAGGATTCTGGAATTTAAATCCTGCTACGAGAAGTATCATTATGCCTGGTAAGCTGGAAGTGGGGACGTCATTGTTTCAGCTTTTATATGTATTTGAGAAGCTTCACACTAAAATGTAAATGGTAAAAAAACAAAGGCAGAATTATGCTTGAAAGCAAAAGTAATTAATTAATTTAAATTAAATTAAACCCTCGGGCCCTGTGCTCTTAAGGACTATTGCCTGTTTCTTCCTTGTCTGTTGTCCTGCCCAAAATGCCACCCCACTGCGTTCCTGTCCCTCTTCCTGCCAGGACCAGATGCCCAGGCTCATCTTGGACATGATATCCAGAGTCCCAGAGTCCAGTTGGCATTCCTGCCCACAGTGCCAACCCCTCCACCCCATCCCTCTGTTCCTACAAGGACCAGGCACCCAGGCTCAGCTGGGATATGTTCTCCAGAGTGCCCAGCATCCAGCTGTCATTCCTGTCTAGAATACAACCCCACTGCACCCCTCTTACAGGTTGAATTGTGTGTCCCCAAGAAGGATGAATAAGGGTCAGCCCAGAAGAAGAGCCGGGTGCCAGGGCTTTTGAGGTTGTCAATGATAGATGAATCCTTCACCCTCTACCCAGCCTGCCAGAATCTACTAAGTTTCTGTCTCTCTCTCCCAGTACTTTCCTAGTCTCCACCCTTTAATTTCCACTTAGGCCCTTTGTGTTCTTTCCCGCTCTTCAGGTGCCCTGCCTCCAAACCCCCCAGCTTCCAGTGAAGCTCTTTGTTCATTTTCCTGTGCTCCTCAAACCCCAGTTTCTGGTGGAGTGGTTTGCCTACTTTTTCCTACCGTGAAGCAGCCCCCACCCCTCTCCATTTCTGCGTGGATCCTTTGTCTCCACCCCAGGCTGTCTCCATCCCAGGCTTATCCCCACCCTCCCTCGTGTTCAGTTCCCCTTCACCACGTAGGATTGGTTCTTTTGAAATGGGCAAACAACCTCCTGCATCAAAACACTACTTAAGCACCCTGCAGAGACAGGATGGGGCTGGTGCTACTGTAAGCCTCAGCACATCCTCCAGATGGATATTTCAATACAACTTATTTTTCTATCAATGCACCCTGGTCTTCTTCTCCTCAGTATTCAACACCTAACAGTCAAGTACTTCATATTACTTGGTACTACCATCAACACCAATGGAAGCAGCAGTCAAGACATCAGATGACATGTTGCATTAAGCAAATCTACTACAAAATACCTCTTTCAAGTGCTGAAGAGCAAATATGTCTCCTTGAAGACTAAGTTGCACCCAACACAAGACATGTTATTTTCAATCGCCTCCTATGTATGTGAGAGCTGGACAATGAATAAGGAAGACTGAGCGAGAGTTGATGCTTTTGAGTTTTGGTATTGGCAAGGAATGCTGAAGGTACCATGGATTGCCAGAACTAACAAATCTGTCCTGGAAGAAGTGCAGCCAGAATGTTCCTTGGAAGTGAGAATGGCCAGACTTCGTCTCACCTACTTTGGTCATGTGGTCAGAAGGGACCATCCCCTAGACAAGGATATCATGCTTGGTTAAGTGGAGGGTCAGTGAAAAAGGGGAAGGCCCTCAATGAGATGGATTGGTACAGTGGCTGCAACAATGGGCTCAGGTATAGCAGGAATCATGAAGCTGGCACAAGACCGGACGATGTTTTGTTCTGTTGTACATAAGATGGCTATGAGGTGGAGATGACTCAACAGCACCTAACAACAACAAAAGGATGAGGGAATGGAGTCTTATTTGGGTTTACAGGGTCCTCTCTGTTAACAAGTCATACTGTAGTCAGTGGTTCCTGGTCCTATGACTGGTGACTCATCAAAGAGAAGAGACAAAGACACATCTGGGAGTGCATCGGCCTGTGAGATAAATTGACAGGCGGCCACCACGCATCAGAAAGACCAATGTGGTCAGTTCTCTACTCTCAGACTCACAGCCTCCAGAACTGTGATGATACATCCCTGTCCTTCAAAGACACCACTTAGGAGAGGAATAAATCTGTCTTGGAAGAAGTGCAGCCAGAATGCTCTTAGAAGTAAGGCCAACCCAGACTTTGTCTCACCTGCTTTGGTCATGTTGTCAGAAGGGACCAGTCCCTGGAGAAGGACATCACACTTAGTAGAGGGTCCACAAAAAAGCAGAAGACCCTCAAGGAGATACAGCGGCTGTGACAATGGGCTCCAGCATAGCAAGCAGTGTGAGGATGGTGCAGGACCCAACAGTGTTTTTGATCTTCTGTACTTGGGGTCACTACAAGTAGGAGCAGATTCAATGGCACCTAACAACAACCACGGGGGACTAAAACAGCCCTACCCACTCAATGACCTCCACTTCTCCCAGGACTGGATGACACCTCCTCTAGGAACCCTTTCAGGTCACAGCCTCATTTCCTTTGGGCTCCTGGGACACTTCCTATGGGCCCTGCAGGGGCTGTAAAGGCTACACACCACCCTTTGTCCAATGTGCTCCTGCCCTGTCTCAGACCATGAGTCAGGGAGACATTTCATGCACCCCTCAGGCTGTCTATGGAGATGACTAAGCAGGAGAGAACACAGCTTGTAGAAAGAAGAGGACCCAGAGGTGGTGCCCTGATTAAGTGAATAAAAATCCCCCATTGTGTCTTCATTATCCAAATGCTAGTGAATTGCAAACACCTTGAGCAGTGAGTGACCTGCCCATCCATCCTCAGCCTGGTCATGACTGGGTTTGTGTCATGGCCACCAGCTCCCAGGACAGTCTTGGGCACTATGCTTTGTGTCTTGGAAGTAATCACAACTTGTTCTCTCACATAGAAAGTGATCTCTCATAAAGTGAGTCTCCAAACCTAGGGGACGGGATGAGAAAGTGTCCTAGAACACAGAAGCCTAAACCAAGATGTGGGTGCAGAGGCTGCAGGAAAGGAAACTGCCTGAAACCCTGTCTGCTTCAGGGGGACTGGCTTCTCATCAGAATTAGTTTGTTATTCACCACAAAAAAAAATAAGAATAATCAAGCGTATTTTTTATTATCTGGTAGCATAGTACCTAAGGCACTTGACTGCTAACCAGAAGGGTGGCGGTTCAAACCCACCAGTAACTCCTCTGAAGAAAAATTGAGCAACTTACTGCCGTAGTGGTACTGTCTCAGAAACCCAATGAGGGGTCGCTATGAGTCGGGTCTGACTCGACGGCACATAACAACAACAACATTGATACAGAAAATCAGTTTAGAGTGCTCAGATGAGCATGAAGATCTAAGCGCCCCCAACAGTAAGACCGAGATGGAGCCCTTCTTGGGCAGTTTGCTACTCTGCATTTTCATACAGCCCCTCCAAGGGCTCGCTCCCTCCATGAGGCACCACAATGGGTCCCAGGAACATGCTCACCATCAACCCTGGGAATGGGTTTTCTGCTCGCTTTAGTTCCTCAGAGTCTCCTCCCACTTCCAACATTTGCTAAAAGTTTCCACACTTCCCTAAGACACCCTCGGGTCTGAGTCTGCGTTGAACAGTGACAGGGTGAGCAGTTTGCCAATATGAGTGAGCCTCTTCTCTTCAGGAGTGTTGCTTTTAGCCCTGGAAGACATCTTTGCTAAGTGGGAGTGATGAATGCCTCCCAGGGTGAACACACTAATGGTGGGTGAATCTCTCCACTTGATCTACCGGAGTGTTGATTGTTTCCTCTTCATCATGTTGGTGAGGCAGGGAGGCCCACTCTGAGGTTATGGGGATGGTTGAACACACGATGCCTTTTACTGGACAGAGGGGATGACAGCTGTTTACTAGTCATGTGTATGCACAGCCCAGGGCGTGGAGAAGATGCCACATACCCTGCAGGGACACAGCTGCACTCAGAGCACAGTGAGCACCAGGGCCTTAGGAGCCAGGCTTTGTTGTAACTAGAGGGTGAGGTGGCCTTGGTTCCCACAGGAGAATGTGATTGGCTTGTCTGAATATTTGCCAGACGGATAGGGAACTGAAGACTGATACTCAGAGAGCAAGTCCTATTCCTGGTCCCCACAACAAGGAGGTTGTTTGGTTACAGATGTTATCCACAGGAGCAGAGTGGGTAGGAGGCACTATAGTTAGGCCATCAAGGGCCCCCCACTTTTCCCCAGATCTTGAGGCAGCACATGATACTGGGCCTTAATTTTAGGTCTTACCCCACTCAGAGAGAGTCTCTTTTCATCTGAATCAAAAGACCTGCCATGGGCCTCACCTGTCCATTGGGTTCTGAGCCTCTCCTGTCCATTGACATTTAAACAGGCCTCCAGTTGGGATTGTGGCTTTGTGTATCCCTCCTTCCAATGTCACAAGGTTTTGCTTCATGCACTTTGACACTTCCTTGTTAGGTGCACTAGTGCTGTGATTGGTATGTAATCTAGATGAGTTACCTCTTTTTATCCCCTGAAACTCCCCTTGTTCTGGACTCTACTTTTTTCTAGTACTAATAAACCACTGGTACCAGAAAACAGTAGAGTTCAGAACACGGAGGGTTTCCGGGGATAAAAAGTGGTAACTCATCAAGATTACATACCAATCACAGCATTGTGCCTAAGGTACTTGACTGCTAACCAGAAGGCTGGTGGTTCAAACCCACCAGCCACTCCTCGGAAGGAAGGTTGGGCAACCTACTTCTGTAGTGATACTACCTCGGAAATCCAAGGAGGGGTAGCTATGAGTCGGGGCCGTCTCGACGGCACATAACAACAACAACAATAAACCACCATTCACACTACTTATTTTTTTAAGCTTCATAGTTTATTCTGATGATCACCAGGGCTGTGGATTCCTGTATTAGCATTTTTCATAGAAATGGGAAAAAATACTGGCTCAGACTGGAGTGGGGAAGACTCTCCCTGTTTCTGAAGTTGTTGTTGTTGTTGATGTTGTAAGGGGCTGTTGAGTCAGTTCCGATTCATAATGACTCTGCGTAACAGAATGAAACACTGCTCGGTCCTGTGCCAGCCTCATGATTCTTACTATACTTAACCCATTGTTGCAGCCAGTATGTCAATCCATCTCATTGAGGGCCTTCCCCTTTTCTGCTAGCCCTCCACTTTACCAACCATGATACCCTACTCCAGAGAATGATCCCTGCTGACAACACGACCAAAGTAGGTGAGACGAAGTCTGGCCATTCTCACTTCCAAGCAGGATTCAGATGCACTTTTTCCAGAACAGATTTGTTTGTTCTTCTGGCAGTCCATGGCATTTTCAGTATTCTTCACCAACATCACTCCTCAGAAGGAAGGTTGGGCAATCTACTTCTGTAGTGAAGTTGTTGTTGTTGTTATGTGCTGTCGAGTCGGACCCGACTCATAGTGACCCCTCCTTGGGTTTCCAAGGCAGTATCACTATGGAAGTAGATTGCCCCATCTTCCCTCCGAGGAGTGGCTGGTAGGTTTGAACCGCCAACCTTCTGGTTAGCAGTCAAGTGCCTTAGGCACTATGCTACCAGAGTGATATCAGCTCGGAAACCCAAGGAGGGGTCACTATGAGTCAGGTCTGACTTGATGGCACATAACACAACAACAACAACAACACAGTTCAAAGGCATCAGCTCTGTTTTGGTCTTCCTTATTCATTGTTCAGCTTTCACATGCATATGAGGGCATTGAAAATATCATGGTTTGGGTTAGGTGCACCTTAGTCTTCAAAGTGACATCTTTGCTCTTTAACACTTGAAAGAGGTCTTTTGCAGCAGATTTTCCCAATGTAATATGAAGTCTGATTTCTTGACTGTTGCTTCCATGGGTGTTGATTGTGGATCCAAGTAATATGAAACATTTGACAATTTCAATCTTCTTTCCATTTATCCTGATGCTGTTTATTGGTCCAGTTGAGGATTTTGGTTTCTTTATACTGAGGTGCAGTCCATGCTGTAGACCATAGTCATTAATCTTCATCAGTAAGTGCTTCAAGTAATCTTCACTTTCAGCAAACAAAATTGTGTCATCTGCGTATTACAGCCTGTTAATGAGTCTTCCTCCAAGCCGATGCCTCATTCTTTTTCATAGAGTCCAGGTTCTTAGATTATTTGTTCAACACAGAAATTGAGTAAGTATGGTGAAAGGATACAACCCAGATGCACTCACTTCCTGATTTTAAATCGTGCACTATCCCCTTGTTCTGTCCTGGCAACAGCCTCTTTGTCTGTGTGTAGGATCCTCATGAGTACAATTAAGGGTTCTAGAATTCCCATTTGTCTCAATGTTATGGATCATTTGTTATGATCCACACAGTTGAATGTCTTTGCATAGTCAATCAAACACGAGTAAACATCTTTCTGGTATTCTTTGCTTTCAGCCAAGATCCATGTGACATCAGCAATGATATCCCTCATCCCATGTCCTCTTCTGAATCCAGCTTGCATTTCTGGCAGTTCTCTGTCAATATACTGCTGTAACCATTTTTTAATTATCTTCAGCAAAATTTTACTTGTATGTGATATGAATATTGTTTGATAATTTCCACTTTCTGCTGGATTGCTTTTTTTTGGAATAGGCACAAATCTGGTGGCATAGTGCCTAAGGCATTTGACTGCTAACTAGAAGACTGGTAGTTCATAGCCACCAGCCACTCCTCAGAAGGAAGATTGGGCAATCTACCTCCATAGTGATATTGCCTCGGAAATCCAAGGAGGGGTCACTATGAGTCAGATCCAACTCAGTGGCAGTGAGTTTGTTTTTTTGGTTTTCCAGTCAGTTGGGCAGGTATCTGTCTTCCAAATTATACTTGACATAGATGAATAAATGCCTCCATCACTGAATCCATTTGTTAAAATATCTCAAAGGGTATTCCATCAATTCCTGGAGCCTTGTTTTTATCCAATTCCTTTAGTGCAGCTTTGACTTCCTCCTTCTGAAGTGGGGGACCACCAAAATCCCCCGTGTTTCCTCCTAGAGTTACTCCAGTTCATTGGGTAAGAGGTGGAATCAGTAACCTATGCTTTTCAGATAGCTTCATGCAGTTTTGAGTTAGGCTGCCCAGCGATTATTTTAAGAAACTCCAATTTAGGAAATGTCATGGATGATAACTAATCATGGAACATTTTCCACATACATGCTACGTGCACATTGTCCCCATTCTGCAAGCAAATACGCATTTACTCACCAACCTCACAGGTGCACGCCATCTAGGCCCCTAGTTCACATGAATTATTCTGTTTTACCCTTCAGAAGTATGGACACTTCTCACCCCTCCACATCCTGCCAACCCGACCAGGAGATGTCCTCGTCTCCCTAGGTCACCTCTGCTCACACCTCTCACTATGTATAATAGGTCCCCATCCTCAACCTTGTGCTCGTTGAAGAAGTGTTTTTCTTATATATATGAATGCGGTCGACTGTTAACCGAAAGGCCGGAAGCTCGAGTCTGCCCAGAGGCACTGCTGAGAAAGGCCTGCCCACCGCTTTGAACCCTCAGCTTTTGCATGCCCCGTGGGGTGCAGCTCTCTTCTGACACACTTGGGGGCACTGTGAGGCAGAATCTGCCCAACAGCGAGCAGAACAAGCGTCTTCAGCTGCTCTCCACTGCTAGACTTTCCGTGTGTTTGTGTTGCTCGTAACAATGCCACTCCTGAGATCATGTTAGAGGTTAGGAACTTCAAATGACTCACAGAATTGATAAGGAATTAACCTGCGCTTATGCACATGTAAGCATCTCCATGTGTGCGCATTTCAAAGGAGCTGTCAACAGCTGGTGGTGATGAGACTCTTCCCATGATGTCCCGAGACTCGCTTCCCGCGAGATTATTTGGCTGCCTTTGTCATGAAGACCCTTGGATCCATTTTTCACGTCACTGATTTAATGCTGAAGCCCTGCAGAGGAGCCTGCTGGATGAGGGCAGACCCGGACGGAAAATCTGCATTTGGCAACGTATGCAAGAAGCTCTGATGTTTTACTTAAAATACGGCCGATGAAAAGTCAAAGCTCACATGTCTGTACCCCATCTGCAAAGAGACGGCATTTCATAAATGGAGAGTAGAAAGACTTCTGCATGAAATTGTGTCCAAACGATTGCGTACCCCAAGGTGTTCAGACTCACTGTGCATGGCTGTCCAAACAACCGTCCACGCCCAGGAGATTGACCACTTAGACAAGCAATCACTTGAGTCCTCGGGTCTTTGTAAAATGATTTTCAAGCGGGTTGCTGTGTTCACAAAGAGTATTGAGACTTGTTCCCTGAAGGCGCCGTCTATGTATTAAGCCTACTTTTATCCTGAACTTAGTAAAATTTGCTTTTCGACAGAGTCACTCAGACTCCTTGAGCTGTTTCATGGACTCTTTTCAAAAATACATTTATTATTGAAGTATAAGCCATGCAGGAAAAAAGAGCAAATTGATAAGGACATGTTTTTGAAGAACTGGCACAAAGTCATACAAACACACATGCAGCCACTGCACAGGGCAAGAAAGAAAGACACCAGCTCTCCAGACCCTCGATGCGGTGCTGTCACCTCAGGACCCTTCCCTCCATCTGCAAAGAGTATTTCCAAATACGGTCACATCCACTGGACGGAGGGCCAGAACATGGCTGTGCCACTGGGGTCCACCACCCACCCCACTGTGCCTCCTGACTATGACTGTCACATCCTCCCATCCTCATCCCACTGCCTCTGCTCTTGCCTCAGACCTCACCATCCTCTCCAAGCTTGACTGGAAGTCCACATGTCCACACCCCTTCCCTCTCGGAAACCCTACGATTTCTTCTGGCAGCACAGTGGCATGTTTCAATTATGTTGGATTCTTATGTTATCATGCCCAGTCTTCATATCTTCACCCCGGGGTTTGCTGGCAAATATTTAACAATCAACTTTCTGGGAGCAGAGCCCAGATTACAAACCGACTCCAGCACCCCTGCTTTTCCCATACCCATAACATAAACTTGTCTGCGAGCTCAGCCATTTCCTCCAGCACTTTAACACTCAGGCGTCCACTGCCATGGAATACCCATCTGTTTTCTGACCTTCCACACCCTCATCAGACAGCTACCACGGGGTGAGGGGGAATCACACTTGGTCCCTGGATGCAGCCTCCAGATGCCATGCCTTCGAGTCTTCTTTGAGTCCATATCCCAGAGAATCATTATGGGTTATCTAGGGGGAAAAAAAACAAAAAAACTGTTCAAACAATATGTCAGGTTTAACTTGCTGGGTGTTTTCAGCTGGAATGGTTTCCAAGGCTAAAGCTTAAATGTGGGCATTGACTTGGTCCTTGATTTGCTTTTGGCTCACAGAAAATGGTACCATCTTGTGAAGAAGCTGAATTCTGTTCATGCACCACAGGACATTTCTTCTCAAACACACTGGCACCTAAAGGCATTAAGTCCAATGAGGAGTGCAGAGTGGAAAGTGAGACAATCCATCTTAGCTCTAAGCTTGGAGGTAGCTGGTGAAGGAACAGAGATTATCAGAACATCTTGGGAAAGGAAAAGGGCTTTGAACCCAGGTGCTAATGAAGTGTGGTAATAGAGTCCCCTCTCCTCCAGGCGCTGGACATCAAACATGAGTAGCTGCAGGACCCGAGCTGGGTGGTCCACACTATTGCAAAGAGATGTCAGAGGGCCAGCACGAAGAGTTGGTGTCTCTGGGCGAATTTTACAGATCATGGAAGCATGGTATTGTGCCAAACACATCACTCTGAGTGGTTCTCATCTTACAACAGCTGGAAGTCTCGCAGTGAGTGTGTGGCAAACTTCAACATGTCAGCATTTAATTTAGAAGATAAAAGGAATGTGGAATTGAATATCCATCCAACTCTTCAAAGGCAAA
This sequence comes from Orycteropus afer afer, assembly GCF_000298275.1. Classification (NCBI taxonomy): domain Eukaryota; kingdom Metazoa; phylum Chordata; class Mammalia; order Tubulidentata; family Orycteropodidae; genus Orycteropus; species Orycteropus afer. The sequence goes on from NW_006921593.1 coordinate 18,266,338, forward strand.
CTTGCCATGGCCATCCGTTCAGTGAAACAGATGGGCTTTTTGATTTGTTTGTCTGTTTCCGTGTTTCATTGTACACATCTAAGCAACTGATGCACCAGATGAGAGACTTAACTTCAGAAATGGCTTTCCTAAATTTTATCCATTTCAGCTTGCATAAGCTCTTAAAAATCATATTGGTCAACTCTGAGAATCTGATATTTAGCAAGTAATATGGTATTTAGGAGCTCTGGTAATATAATGCCTAAGGCACTTGACTGCTAACAGAAGGCTGGCGGTTCAAACTCACCAGCCGCTCTCTGGAAGGAAGGTTGGGCAATCTACTTCCATAGTGATACTGCCTCGGAAACCCAAGGAGGGGCTGCTATGAGTTGGGTCTGACTCAACGGCAGACAACAACAACAACAACATGGTGTTTGGAATCAGATATGCTGCACAGATGGTTTGATAAAAAGCAAATACGTAAGTAGACATAGTAAGTGGGAAAGAGGGTCTGTGGGTTCTGGCATCTGGAGAGTCCTCTGTCAGTGCACAGATGTCCCTACACAATCCTTCTAAAGTGAAGACCATCGATCAAGGAGACCTACCCACAGACCCTGGGCAGCTTGAAATTGCATGCCCCTTAAACATGAATGATGTATGTGGGTCATGAGAGGTTTGAGAACCTCCAAAATGAGACCCAACAAAAGAAAGAGGCAGGAAAACTCTCTCTGGGAAAATAAGAGCTACTGTAAATAACCCTGAGTTATTGTTATTCTCAAATCCAAGGAGACTGTATTGGGCTGAATACACAAAGCAACCACTGCCACGGAGTCAGATCTGACTCATAGGGACCCCTCCTTGGGCTTCTGAGGTGGTATCACTACAGAAGTAGATTGCCCAACCTTTCTTCCAAGGAGTGGCAGAATGGTGGCCTCCAAAAGGCAATATCATTTCCTAACCCTTGGAACCTGATTCCTGGAATGTGACTTTATTTGGAGATAATCAACTTTAAAGATCTGGTTAAGGATGAAGTTCATGAGATAGGAAGACCACCCTGGATTATCTGGGTGAACATTTAATGCACCCACAGTGTCCTTATAAAAGAGGAGAGGAGAAATGACAGATGGAGAGGCCATGTGACGGTAGAGGCAGAGACGGAGCGATGCTGCTGTCAGCCCGGGAATGCCAGTAGCCACAGAAGCTGGAAGAGGTAAGGAAGGATTGTCTCTTAAGCCTTCAGAGGGAACCTGGCCCCCAGGGCTGAGAGGATAGATTTCTGTTGTTCTAAGTCACCGAGTTTGTGGTAATTTGTTACAACAGGCAGAAAAACCAACACAAAGGCACTGCAAGTGTAAAACAAGGACAAGGGACAAGATGGCACAGAACTGGAACAACCGGACAGTAAGAAATTACGTATGTAGCTGATGGAACCAACCATTCAGAAAAGCTTCATTAAAAAAAAAATAAATTAAAAGTCACACAAACAGAAACCAAAAATTAAAAAGTAGATAAAAATGTGAGCAACATAGGCTGATGACTCAATAGTTTATCACTTACACTAAGGCTCCATGGAGAGATGGAGGGTGGCCCATCCATAATCACACTGTGAGAAAAGGATAAGCCAAGACCACAGGTGAAAGCTGGACAATGAAAAAGGAAGACCAAAGAAGAGGTGATGCTTTCAAACTGTGGTGTTGGCAAAGAACACTGAAAGTACCATGGACTGCCCGAAGAACTAACAGATCTGTCCTGGAAAACACACAGCCAGAATGCTCCTTGGAAGTGAGAATGGCCAGACTTTGTCTCACCTACTTTGGTCATGTTGTCAGAAGGAGCCATTCCCTGGAGACGGATGTCATGCTTGGTAAAGTGGAGGGTCAGCAAAAAAGGGGAAGGCCTTCAATGATATGGATGGACACAGTAGCTGCAACGATGGGCTCATGTATAGCAACGGTTGTGAGGCTGGCGCAGGACTGGGCAGTGTTTTGTTCAGTTGTACATAGGATCACTACGAGTTGGAGCAGAATTGACAGCACTTAAAAATAAAAACAGGACTGTCCATGAGGTGGAGGGGGAGCCATCCACAATCACACTGTGACAAAAGAGTAAGCCAGGACTGTCCCAGGAAAATGGGGTGAAGCTCACCATTCCCATAGCAGATTGGATTAGGATAAGCAGCTGATGAGATGTTTAGAAAGAGAAGTCAAAGAAAATAGAAGATTAATATTTATATATATACACACACACACACACACATACACACACACAGTGGATGATAATTTCACAAAGAATGACACTATGTGTCCCTCAGAAAGATGTGTTAAAGTTCCACTCCTGTCCCTGTGAATGTGACCTTGTTTGGGGACTGAGTTTTCCTTGTTACCAGGTAGGTCAACTAAGGTAAGACTGGAGCAGGGTTGGTCCTAACCCTAATCCCTCTGAATGGTGTCTCGTAAAAGGGAGAACAGACAAGGAAATGGAGCCACACACAGTGGGGCAGAGGAGGCAACAACAGCATGTGAGGGTTGTGTACAAGCCAAGGAATGCCCAGGAAGGCCTGGGGCTATGGAAGCTGACCGAAACAAGGGAGGCTCTTCCCCTAGAGCCTCGAGAGGAAAAGCACGGGCCACTCATGCCCTGAATTCGGACCTCTGGCCTCCAGAACTGTGAGAAGATCACTTTCTGTCCTTTAAAGCCACCTGGCTTGAGGTATTTGTTATGGTAGCCACATGAGTTAAGACAATGGCCAATATGATTTTCAAATTAAGAAGATCTGCTGAGTTACCAGTACATTGAGTGTAAACACACACACACACAGTCTAGGTCATCCTTGTGAGATCTCCTGTGTCCTGTCAGAAAAGAAACAAGGAACCCAGAGGGAGTGGGGACAGTGAAGGAGTGGGAGCAGGAAGCTCCTGACCACAGAGTCCTCGTTGGGACTCTCATGGCCAGAAGACGATGGAACAGCTTTGGCAGGATCCTGAGGGAAACTCACCCAAATGTACACAATCCATCACAGTCATGGGAGAGGACAGAAAAACACTGTGGTCTCTATAAGAACTCCGATCATTTTCATCCCAGATACTTCCTCAGAGGAGCTCAGTGAGGGTGCTGAGCTGCAAACTCAGGAGAGGAACTCAGGGAAGGGGAGGTGAGGGCTTGGGGAGCAGGGCGGGAGAGTGTGTGCAGGAAGCAAGGCCGAGCAGCCCTGCAGAGAGGAGCAGAACAGGCAGGCAAGGGAGGGCAGCTCCCAGAAGCAAGAGAGACCCTGCACAAACCCTGAGAGTGCAGAAAAATAAAGGGAACATTGGGCCACAAAATTATAACCCATCAGACCGTGCAGCCCTGTGTGGGTTACTATATTCGTTAAAGCAATGTAAACACCATGTCCTGATTTCTGGCTGTCAGAATCAACTCCAAGGCAGAGCATCAAGGACTCAACTGCAGACAGAGACAAGGAGGCACAGACTGCAGCTGGGACGACTGGAAGTGACATCGCCTGGGAGGCTGTCAGGCTGTCCCCTCCCTGCTCCGGGCCAGCAGGGCTCACAGACATCATCTGCAGGTGTGGAAACCAGAGGGCGGCAACGATATCAAAGCACAGGGAGTTCCAGGGAGCATTGGTGTGTAACTGTGGCCATGAGCTGAGACACACCTCCCAGCAACACAGGAAGCAAACGAGCAAGGCCTGAAGGTCCTGCTGCTGATGTCCTTGTTGGGAACTAGGACGGGTCATGCTGTGGGCCCTGCACCTGTGAGCGTGACCTTGCCTGGAAACAGGGGTTTTCTTCTGTCATCAGTTACCAAGTCATATTGGAGTAGGTGGGTCCTAACCCTAATTCATTCTGAGTGGCAGGACAGGTATGGAGACAGTCACACCTGGGGGCAAACAGCCCCTGAGGAGCCGTCTACAAGCCAAGGAAGCTCCAGGGCGTGTGCACAGAAGCTGAGAGAGAGAGGAAGGCTCTCCCCCTAAAGTGCTCACCGGCCCCTGAACTCTGACTCCAGCCCCCAGAATGGGGAGGAAGTGAAGCTGTGTTCCTTACAGCCACCCCGGGTGCCCTTCGTACGGCAGCCCCAGGGCACTGACCCGGGGGTGCCGGTCCCGCCCAGTGCATCTTCCTTTGGGTAGACTGGGTTTTCCCGTTGGCGGAGGTGTCTGTATATTGCCAGGACGGTGCCCTGATGCCCTCACATTTTGACTCAGTGTTCACACTCTGTGGTCTACACTTTCACTCTCTGGCTGGCATCTGTCCACAGGAGAGGTTCTTCACTTTCATGCAGCCCCATCTATCGCTCTTCTGTTACACTTGGTGGGCTGTGGTCCCTTTGCTGCTCCCAGGGTCCCCAGGGTTTCCTGTGACAGCCCGGCCTGGCCCCGACTGACTTCCTCCTCCTGTGTTGTAGCCATGGGTGTGCTTACAGACCTGCCAGACTGCCCCCCAGGGTACCCCCTCTCTGCAGCCGCCTCTCAGCTGCACCCCAGAAGGGCACACAGCTCTTCAGAGATGTGAGCGCACAGACCCCAGCCTGGGGCTCCAGGATGGAAATGGAATGGAAGCCCACTAAAGGCAAGAAGGGTGCCATGGGGTTCCGGGTGCCATGGACTCCATCATTCATCCACAATGCCTGCGAGGCAAGGAGGGGCATGAGGAGGGGATGCTCACCACTGCTGGCTGCGTGGTGGGAAAGGGGGACTGCGTCAGACCCCCATTCTGTGTGTCACTTCCCCTCTGCTGTCCCCTGGCTGACTGGACCAGGAGCACATATGCACACAGCCAGAGGGGCCTGGGGTCTCCATCCCCACCCGTCCGCACCTCACCTGACTGGTGATTAAGGGACCTGGGGAAATCCAGCCCACCCTCTCGTTCCAGGGGGACCACACTGATGCAGTTTAAACCCATGCCTGTGTTGCCCAGAAGCTGCCCCTCACAGTGCTGGTGCCCAGAGAGAAACCAGCACATTCCTGCCAGTGGGGTGGGGGCACCAGGGAGATCCATCCTGGGGACCCACGAGTCCTTTATTGGCCGACTTGGTCCTATGATTCCCTGAGGGCTTGGCTAGCCATCCCCAAATGGCACCATGGTCTGGGAGCCTTCCCCAATGGCACTGGGGCTCTGTCCCAACCCCTCAACCTGTCAATGGCTTCATTTGTGTGATCGGTTGATTTGGCCATCCATCTCTCAAGTCCATGTCTGAAAAACCTCACTTCCATTAATAAACCTGCCTCACAGGCTAGCAATCAGATTGGAACTTTTCTGGAAACTTAATTCTACCCTCGGAAACTCACTACTGGGACTCTGTTTGCTGTCTGTGGGCACAGAAACAGGGCTTGCTTGCATCCATCTTATTTCTGGCTCAGTCCAGTGAACTTGGCCTTCAGGCTAGTTCCAGGCCATGCGAGCCTCCTGTAAAGGATTCCATGGGAGCCGTGTCCTGAGCTACTCTGAGAGGAGCAGGGGCTGTGGGTGCCTCTGAACACTGGTCACCTGGACGCTCCAAGCTCAAGAGCCCAGGGACTAGAGGATGTCCATTGGCCTTCCTTATTAATGAGCATCGATGCATCTGTGTAGCGTGTCCTGTTGACCCGCTGATCATAGCTCCATGCCTTCAGAGTTTCCCACACACTGTGCCCCGAAGGGCACTTCCAATCCCTCACATTACAGACTCCCAGGCAACCCAGCCCTGTGACAGCTGGGAGCCACAGCTGGCTTTAACAGGTGCTGCGGTTGGTGCAGGCAGCCCAGGTAATCCCAGGAGGGAGGTAGTAGCTCCAATTGGGCAGAAAATCAGAGCTACCCAGCTGCCCAGCCAGGGAGGCAAAACCAGACCTGCAGGAACACGGTGTGCAGGGAGACCCTCGTGGCAGCCAGGCTGCACTTCCACCCAACAGCCCTTGTGATGAGGGACGGGGGGCACACAGAGAGGCCACAGCTGAGGGGGCGCCCGTGGTTCCCTGGCTGCTCTGCAGCGGACCCCAGCCTCATCCATCCCATCTGCCAGGAGCAGGCACTGGTCTTCTGCACACTCATGAGCAGTCCGGCCCTGCGTCTCCCAGCCGCTGGCATGTGTTAAGCCAGAAGCACCTCAGTGCAGAACTGTGTCAGACAATTTATAGGCATGTTTCAAAGTAACGTTCAGTCAGCACATTTTCCCATCCACTGCCTAAAATCCTAAAGCCAGACCCAGAGGCAGGCCTCCACATGCCAGGGGATAAATGCCATTCGTGTGGATAAATTGAGAGGTATTCATGTTTTCCTATTGGTTCCCTGGAGAAGACCATCAGTGAGGACCAAGTGTTGTCTCTGGGTGACTGTCTCTGCCTTCCACATCCTGTCACCCGCCAAACACAGGTATGGGCTTTCCATGTGCCTGTCTGCTTCCGCTTGGATTGTTGAGAAGCCTGGCAGAGGATAACAGCAGGGGCTGAGTTTCTGAACAGAAAATGTATAACCCCTAAGAATCCTTCTACAACCTCCCACCCAGAGGGAGGGAAATGTGCTACAATGTTGCAAAGCTTCTCTGTACCACCCTGGAGGCTATGCTTGCCAGCAGGTCTTCCCATTGTTACTGCATTTTAGGGTTGTTGTTGTTGTTAGGTGCCGTCGAGTCGTTTCCTACTCGACTCATAGCAACCCCATGCACAGCAAAACGAAACACCGCCCGATCCTGCGCCAGCTCTATGATCCCTGCTATACTTGAGCCCATCATCACAACCATGGTGTCAATCCATCTCGTTGAAGGCCTCCCCCTCTTTCATCGACACTCCACCCAGCCAAGAATGAGATCCTTCTCCAAGGAATGGTCCCTTCTGACAACATGACCAAAGCAGGTGAGACCAAGTCTGGCCATTCTTGCTTCCAAGGAGCATTCTGGCTGCACTTCCTCCAGGACAGATCTGTTAGTTCTTTTAGCAGTCCATGGTACTTTCAGCATTCTTCACCAGCACCACAACTCAAAAGCATCAACTCTTCTTGGGTCTTCCTTATTCGTTGTCCAGCTCTCACATGCATACGAGGTGATTGGAAATATCATGGCTTCTGTCAGACGCACCTTAGTCCTCAAGAAGATATCCTTGCTCCTCAGCACTTGAAACAGTTCCTTCACAGTTGACTTTCTCAATGCTACACATCGTCTAATGTCCTGACTGCTGCTTCCATTGGCATCGATTGTAGAACCAAGCCACGTGAATTCTTTGACGACCTCAACCTTCTCTCCATTTATTGTGATGCTGCTCATTGGTCCAGTTGTGAGGATTTTTATTTTCTTTATATTGAGATGTAATCCATACTGCAGACTGTATTCTTCAACCTTCATCAGTAAGTGCCTCAAGTCATCCTCACTTTCGGCAAGCAAAGTTGTATCATCTGCATATCTCAGGTTGTTAATGATTCTTCCTCCAATCCTGATGCCATGTTTTTCTTCATATAGTCCAGCTTCTCAGATTATTTGCTCATCATACAGAATGGATGACACATACCTTTTCTGTTCAAACAACTGCCTCTTGGTCTATTTACAGGTTACATATGAGCACAATGAAGTGTGCTGGAATTCTCATTTATAAATTCGATTCACACTCAAATGTCTTTGCATAGTCAATAAAACACAGGTAAATATATTTTCTGTCTTAGTTACCTAGTGTTGCTATGACAGAAATATCATAAGTGGGTGATTTTAACCATAGAAATTTATTTTCTCCCAGTTGAACCACCAGCCTTCTGGTTAGCCGTCAAATGCCTCCTGTTAGGAGGCTAGAAGTCTGGATTCCTGGTGCCAGCTCTCGGAGGAGCTTTGCGCTCTGTGTCGGCTCTAGAGGAATGTCCTTGTCTCTTTGACCTTCTGCTCCTGGGCAGGCTTCAGGTGGTGTGTCATCTTCTTCCCTCATCTCAGCTTTTCGTCTTGTTTAATCTTGTCTATATTTCCAAAAAGATTGATTCATGACACATCCTCCACGAATCTTGCCTCATTAACACAACAAAGACAGCCCATTCCCAAATTGCATTGTAATCCCAGGTTTAGAGAGTAGGATTTATAACACGTATGTGGGGGAGCATAGTGCCTAAGGCACTTGACTGCTAACCAGGAGGCTGGCGGTTCAAACCCACCAGCCACTCCTCGGAAGGAAGGTTGGGCAATCCTACTTCCATAGTGATAACTGCCTCGGGAACCCAAGGAGGAATCGCTATGAGTCGGGGCCCACTCGATGGCAAATAACAACAACAAAAAAAAAAACATGTGGGGGATACAATTCAATCCATAACACCCCCTTGGAACTATTTGTGTACACTGTATCCCCAGTGATAAACAAAGTGCATATGGATATATGAATATGTCTTGAACTCAAGTAAAATACTGAATTCCAAAGCACTTTATTAATAGTAAGCAGCTCTGGTGGCATAGTGGATAAGGCACTTGACTGCTATCTGGAAGGTCAGCAGTTCAAACCCACCAGACTCTTCAAGAAGAAAGACTGGGCAATTAACTTCCATAAATATTTACAGCCTTGGAAACCCAATGGGGGTCACTATGAGTCAGGAAGGAGCTCTGGTAGCATAGTGGCTAAAGCACTTGACTGCTAACCAGAAGGCTGGCGGTTCAAAACCCACTAGCCACTCCTCGGAAGGAAGGTTGGGCAATCCTACTTCCGTAGTGATACTGCCTCGGAAACCCAAGGAGGGGTTGCTATGAGTCGGGGCTGACTCAACGGCACATAACAACACAACAACATGAGTCAGAAACAACTTGATGGCAGTGAGTTTGGGGTTTTTTTATTAATAATAACCCATCACTACTGCAAGTATGCAGAACTTTTTAGGAATGAAGATAGATACATCCTTTCAAGCTTGTTCACAGAATAAAGCCATATTTTACATTGTTTTTTACTTTTTTCATTTGAAAAATGTCCAAGCGATACAAAAGTTGAAAGACTTATATAATTACATCTTCCCTTGGGTTGAACCACTAACATTGTTGTTGTGGTGGTGGTGGTGAATGAAGGCCCACATATTTTCCCTTGGGTTCAGCCATTCACATTGTTGTTGTTGTCGCTGTTGTGGTTAATGAACGCCCACAAATCTTCCCTTGGATTCAGCCATTAACGTTGTTGTTGCTGTTGTTACATGCATTGAGTCAGACTTGACTCATAGTGACCCCTCCTTGGGTTTCTGAGGCAGTAACACTATGGAAGTAGATTGCCCAACCTTCCTTCTGAAGAGTGGCTGGTGAGTTTGAACCACCAGCCTTCTGGTTAGCAGTCAACTTCTACATATGCGTACACATATATTTCACTCTAAGCAATTAAATAGTAAGTTCTAGGCAACAGGTCATTTTCCTCTCTAGTGATTTCAGCATGTTCCTATAAAAGCAAGGACACTCTCCTACAAACCAAGATGCCACTATCTTATCCAAGAAATTCCACATTGTTTGAAAAATATCAAGTACACAGTCAACATCCAAACATCCTCAATTCACCCCTAAATATCAATCAAGGTTGATCTCTATTTGCTAATTCACCTCCTTGCTAAAATTTGTCACCGAGCAACTGCAAAATGGTACAACCATTGTGGAAAATGGTATGGTGTTTCCTTAAAAAAATGAAAAGAGAAATACCACTTGATCCATAAATTCTATTACTAGGAATATATCCTAAAGAGATGAGAAACAAGACATGAACAGACATATGCACACCCATGTTCATCACAGCACAATTCACTATAGCAAAGAGATGGAGACAACCTAAATGTCCATCAACAGATGAATGGATAACCAAACTGTGGTACATTCACACAGTGGACTACTATGCTACGTTAAAGAATAATGAAGTATACATGAATCATCTCACAACATGGATGAACCTGGAGGACATTATGCTGAGTGAAATAAGTCAATTGCAAAAGCACAAACACTGTTCAAGCCCATTATTGTAAAAAGTCAAGGAAAGGTTTACTTAGGGAAGGACACTCACTTTGTAGGTTACCGGGGTTGGAAGAGAAGAGGAGGGAAAATTTCAGACTGGTTGGACACATGTTGATTTGAGTGAGGGGAGGGATGGTAAGGAAAGAATCTGTGACCAGCATGATGACATTGGGGAAAGGAAGGACACTGAAATGTCCACATAAGATATAGACAACAGAGACAAATAATAGTATATGCACAATACTGCATTACCACTAACACAAAACAGCAGGGAACAGATAAATGCAAAGACAACTGAGAAGATCACGTGGGTGCCAGCAAACAGGAATATACTCTAGACCATGGATAGATTTAGCTGAAGATAATCTTACATATGCACTTGTGTTACAAAACTAGCTACACACATTACAGAAGCAACAGAAGACAGAGTTCGAGTAACCTCTCAAAGACAACGATACACCTTGAGAAAGAGAATCACTGGGCCTGCCAACTAGGTACCATAGTCTCTGGGGACACCAACTCGACTGGCACAACATAGGACATAAAAATCCTGTTCCACACCTACTTTGGTGAGTAGCAACTGGAGTCTTAAAAGCTTTCAAGCAGCCATCTAAGATGCAACTATTGGTCTCCTGTCATCTGAAGCAAAGAAGAGTGAAGAAAATCAAAGGCATCTGGAAACCATTAGTCCAAGGATATGATAGACCCCAAGACCAGAAGAGCTACATGGTGCCCAGCTACCGATGCCAGCTCCTCGAAAAGGAATCAAACCTGGAGATCCTGGATAGAGAGGGAGGAAAAATGTGGAACAAAATCTAAAAGCACAAAAATTACCAGAATTACTGGTCAGACAGAGTTTACGGAACCCCAAGACTATGGCCCTGGGTTGGGTTGGGTTTGGGCCTAGAGTGGGACTCACTCCCATGGATTGGCTCTCAGCCCAACAGTAGAAAGACCTCCATGCAGAACACCTGTCCCGAGGTGATGCACCCATCTACTCTAGGGAGACACACTCCTTAAAGCAATCCACCAAGGTGCACCAGAGAGACAGCATTCACAGAGAGGGAAAGTGAGACAGACAGGAGTGCACAGTTAAGAAGGGCACGGGGACAGGGTGGTCACGGGGAGGGGAGGGGAGAGGAGTTTGTTTGGGCCGGTTGGTAATCAGAGTGTGAAATCAAATGTACATGAACTGTTGAATGTAAAACAAATTTTGATCTGTAAATTTGAGCCCAAAGCACAATAAAATTTAAATTAAACAATAAAATAAAATTTGTCACCCCAAATCCATACTAACAACACTGTCAGTCAGTCATAGACACACCCAGAGCGCTGGAAAACCAAACACTAGATGAGATCAACCAGGCTACGCCTTCCTCTCCCTTCCTCTCACTGTCTTCCTTCCTTTGATCTACTTAGTGCCACACTGCTCACAGTTTTGTGCCTTTTGTTGGTGATTTAAAATGGCCCATCAAAAAAATAAAATAAAATGGCCCATCAGCATGGTGCTAAGTGCTGTCCAGTGTGCCTAGGCACAGAAAGACTGTGATGTGCCTGACTGAGAAAACCATGTGTGCTGAGTGAGTTCTGGTGCTATTGGCTGGGAGGTCAATGTTACTGAGTCAATAAGATACATTAAATAAGGTGCCATTAGCTGAAACCCTCCTATAACAAGGTTATTGATCGATTGGTGAGACTGTTGTGACCAGAGGCTCACAGGAACCTAAGCTGGCACTCACTAATCCAATGTGCACAGTGACGTGATAGGATGTAACACTACAGACGACTGTATCACTTTTTAGGGCCCAAGATCCACATGATGTTCACACACAGCGTTTGGTTGTCATCTCCCTAGTCTCCTTGAACCTCCAACCTTTCAGTTAGTATCCAAGCCTCATCACTTGTACCATCCAGGGACAGAGAGAGAAAGAGAGAGGCAGAGAGAGGGGGAGAGAGACAGAGTATATGTATACGTGTGCATGCATGTATACTCATAAGACCTAATAGTGCAATGGTTAAGTGCTCAGCCTAAGTGCTACTAAAAAGTTGCAGTTTGAACCCACTCCGTGGCTCTGGCAATGTGCTTCTGTAAAGATTCCAGCCAATGAAGGGAAAGGCACTATACTAAATTGAGTGACCAACACCATAACACTGAGGAAAAGGCAGACAAGAGAGGTGCCCAAGCAGTACAGACAACAAAGATAAACATTTTCACATACACAATACTACATTGCCAGTGATAACAAACATTAATCGAAGGCTAAATAGATGGGTAGCCAGACTGAATAATCAGGTGTGTCCAGGCAAAAGGGAGTACACCCATGATCATGTATAAGGTTGGCAGACAATATTTCTACATATGTATTTGTGCATGCTGTAAGAATGTCCTTATACCTACAACTAATAGGGGGTAAAGTTATGATAACTTCTTGGCACAGTCAAGCACCCTGATGGAGCAAGTTATTGGATCTGTGGGCTTGGAAGCATGGACGCAGGGGACGTCTAGCTCAATTGCCAGACCACACTACACAAAAACATTGTTCTACATCTACTTTGGTGAGTAGCAACTAGGGTCTTAAAAGCTTGCAGGAGGCCATCGAGATGCAACAAAGGGTCTTTCCTCATCCAGAGCAAAGAAGAATGAAGAAAACCAAAGACATAAGCACCTAACAACAAATAATGACATGCATATGTATGTAGAAAGATTTGTTTGAAGGAGTTGCCTCATATGATGGTGGCAACTGGCAAGTCCCAAATCTGCAGTTCAGAAGGAGACTAGAAACTGTGTGTTGCTGAACACAGAGTCCATGGGGCAGGCAGCAGGCTGGACACCCCAGTAGGACTTCTTTTTCTTTTTTTTTTCCCCCAATATTAAAATCTTTCATCCTTCCCTTTCCTGCCCCCTCACATGTATATGTGAGACTTGTCATCTAAAGAGATGTTCCGAGAGCAAATCAGGCCCCCACCCCAGGGTCCCCATTTCCTGGAAATGACGGAGATGGCTGCACCACAGCCATCCATAGGCTTGGCCCTCAGCTCAGAATGGTCTACGATACAGACCTGAGGCAGAATGCCTTCTCAGCAAAACCTCAGGTTTCAGTCTGAAAGCCTTCAACTGACTGGTCAGGCCTGCCCATGTTGTCCAGGGGCAGGCCCGCCTGCATCGTCAAGGGTCAGGCCCACCCACATCGTCAAGGGCCAGCCCGCCCACATCATCAAGGGTCATCTGCTTTACCTGAGGCCAGCTGATCACAGATGCCCATCCCATAAGCCAAATGCCTTCACAGCAACACTGAGACTGGGAAGGAACCCATTAGTCTCCTGTTGTTGTTAGGTGCCGTTGAGTCAGAAGCATCAAGTCTGGAAACAGGACCAACAAGAGGAAGAGGCGCTCACGTGCTGTGCATCCAGTTCCCTGCCTGCCTGCCACACCAGCAGCCTGCGTTGATTCTGTGTGTCTTTCCCACATCATCAGGAAGGTAATCAGTGATGACATGTCCTCAGAAGACAGTGGGCCAGGTGGGCCAGGACAGGCACTGCCGAGTGATGAGGAGGGACCATGGAGCTCCCTGAGCAGACTCGGGCAGGATGGTGCTGGGACCGCAGTGTTGGGATGGCTCTGTGGACCCAGGAGCTGCCTACCAGTGACCTCAGGCCAGAGGCCCCAAGGAAGTGCTGGCTGCCTGCCTTCATCTGTGGACACCAGAGAGAATTCCCACCCTCCTCGGAAAACAGGGAGGCCACTGTACGCAAGGAACAGGAAAATGTTAGAACGTTGTCGGCTCTGACTCATGGTGACCCCGTGTACAACAGAACAAAACACTGCCTGCTCCTGCACCAGCTTCGCAATCCCCGCTACTCCTGAGCCCATCATTGCAGCCAGAGTGTCCATAGATCATGTTCAGGGCCTTCCCCTTTCTCACTGACCCTCCACTTTACCAAGCATGGTATCCTTCTCAAGAGAATGGGCCCTTCTGACAGCATCATCAAAGTAGGTGAGACGAAGTCTGGCCATTCTCACTTCCAGGGGCATTCTGGCTGCACTTCCTCCAGGACAGATTTGTTAGTTCTTCTGGCGGTCCACGGTATTTTTTATATTCTTCACCAACACCACAATTCAAAGTCATCAACTCTTCTTCAGTCATCCTTATTCATTGTCCAGCTTTCACATACATGTGAAGTGATTAAAAATACCACATTTTGGTCAGGGGCACCTTAGTCTTCAAAGTACATCTTTGCTTTTTAACTCTTTAAAGAGGTCTTTTGCAGCAGATTGGCCCAGTGAAATACATCATCAGATTTCTTGACTGCTGCTTCCATGGACATTGACTGTGGATTCAAGTAAAATGAACACCCCTCCCCACCCCAGCCCCCACACTAACAGGCCTGCTGTCCAATCCCAGGGGTGCAGTTGCCAGGCCTGCAGGAGACACCCACTCTGAGCATCCGCACCAATGGGACCCCCCAAAGCCGACAGAGGAGACAAATACAGGGCACCAGAGGAATTGAGAGCCACTGGTGCCCATGGCTACACCTTTAAACACAGCCCACCTCCTACACCAACATCATCTACTGACCTGTGCAACAAAATAATTAGGGAATAACAAATAAGCCCCAAATGGGATTCTTCTGTAGACCTGTTAGAATGGCTAAAATCCGAAACTCTGATAACACCAAGTGCTAGAGAGGATATGGATCCACAGACACTTTCCTTCGTGGCCGGTGGGCATGCAGACTGGTACCGTCACTGTGGAACACAGGCTGGCACTATGTTATAAAGCTAAGGATAGCTTACAGCACTCACACTCCTAGGTATGTACCCAACTCATTTGAAAACTAGTTCACACAAAAATCTGCATTTCAATGTTTATAGCAGCTTTATTCATAATTGTCAAAAATTGGAAGTAACCAAGGTGTACTTGAAGGAGTTCTGGTGGGACTGTGGTTAAAGTATTGGACTGCTAACCAAAAAGTCAGTGGTTCTAACCCACTAGCCACACCATGGGAGAAAAATGAGGCATTCTACCTCAGTAACGATTTACAGCCTTGGAAACCCTTTGGGGCAGTTCTAACCTGTCCTGTAGGGTCCCTATGAGTCAGAATCAACTCAACAGCAGTGGGTTTTGGGTTATTTTAGAAGTGTCCTTCAAGAGGAGAATGAATAGACAATCCACGCTACCATCATATGATGGAGTATTATTCCGTGATGAGAGAGAACACACTAGGCATTCACACAACATCACGGAGAAAACTTAAATGTGTTTCCTTAAGTGGAAAAAAAAAAAAAAGACCCCAAAGGCTACATATTGTACGATTCCAGTGTTATGGTATTTTGGAAAAGGCAAAATTATAGGAACAAACAACAGATTAGTGGCCAGGTTTTGGGGCAGAGGAAGTGGTTGACTCTACAGGGGATGCACAAGGAAACTCGCAGGGTGAAGGAACTGCTCTGCATGCTTCTGAGGTGGTTATAAGCGACATTGCATTTTTTTCAAAACCTATAGACTGTGCATCACAAAGTGTGAGCTTCAAAGTGTGCAAATTTACAAAGAAAAGTTGACCTAAGTACCTTTGGAAAGTAATGCTTTGATTACAAATTCAAGACAAAAGAAGCTGTACATAACATTGTACTCTCAGAGGCAAATGTGTTTTCACAGCGGGTAGGTTCACAATTCCGAAGCTGCTTTCTATGGATACTAGGGTTGGACAGTCCAGTAAATGACTGGAAGGTGGTGGGAGCCAGGTGTGTCACTGTTGGCATGAAAGGCTACAGACAAACGAGGAGAGGAGTTTACAAAGAGCCATGTGATGATGATGAATTAGAGTTGGAGCCATCAGCACAAACTCATGTTTAGCTTAATATGGATACAGATGGATAGATTTGGAAACAACTGTAGAAGTGTGTGCATATGCAGTTAGCACACACATGTACTAGCTCTGGTCACATGGTGCCTAAGACATCTGACTGTTAACCAGAAGGCTGGCGGTTCAGACCCACCAGCCACTCCTTGGAAGGAAGACTAGGCAATCTACTTCTGTAGTGATACTGCCTCAGAAATCCAAGGAGGAGTCGCTGTGTGTCAGATCTGACCCGGCAGCAGTGAGTTGTGGTTGTTTTTGTTTTCCTCCACTGAAGAGACTAGAGATAATGACATCCCAGGACCAATGACCACACAGCACTCAGAGTTTGGTTTCTAAACGTTGTTCTCTAATAAAAGGCATCAAGGCTGATTTAGGGCAGAGAATGTACAACAGGAGCCTGCAGTATCTGGTAGTACCAAAAAGTAAGGAAGACTTTAGAAAACAAAAGGGCACAGAAAGCAATCGGAAAGTGGTTCCAACGGCCGCAGCTGGAGAAACTTGAGAATATAGTATTGGATAAATAATGTGGTACTGGATTATAACCCAACATATAAAATAAACAAATGCAAGTCCATTCTAAACAAACTCACTGCTGGCAAGTTGACTCCAACTCATAGTCAGCCCTCCTTGGGTTTCTGAGGAGGTATCTCTACTGAAGTAGATTGCCCAGTCTTCCTTCTGAGGAGTGGCTGGTGGGTTTGTCCATTCTAGTGTGAATAAATAATTGGGTGAATGACTACATGAAGAGATGGGAGAGGAGAGAAAGATCTTCTTAGTGAACAATTTCAAGTAATACGTGTAGATGCTCCTTGTCCAGAAAGTACAGCTTAGTTCCCACCCAACCCCTGCATAAAGGTAAGCTGAACTTAGTGACTCCTTCCAAGAAATAGAGCAGTGAAGGAACAAACAGTAACTGTATGGTGGAGAAGCCTGGTGGAGAGCATCTTCACCCAGGGATCAAAGTTACATCACCAAGGATGTGAAAGTGGACACATGTCCCCCCAGTGTGGCTTCACAACAAGAGCTCTTCTTTCCAAAGCCCACACTTCCAGTTCAATTATCCAGAAGACACAGAGAAGCACAGACAGAGGGGCATTCCACATATTACCTGGACAGTAGCCCTAGGCTTATCAAGGTCATGGAAAATAAGGACAGACTGAGAGACTGCCACAGATCAGAGTAGCATTAATACAACATGGTGCCCTAGGTGGGCTCCTAGAACAGAAAGAGGACCTTAATGGACAATCTGGTGAAACCCAAATGAAATCCGTAGTTGTGTTAATAGCAATTCCCCAATGTCATTCTCTCAGTTGTGACTGATATACCAAGGTAATGTAAGATGTTAGCAGTGGGAAAGCAGAATACGGGTATAAGGGCACTCACTCTCTTTACAATTTTCATAACTTCCTGTAAATCTTGAGACAAACACCAACATACTGCAAAGTTTTCTCTGGTCCCAAGCTTTCTATGGTTGTCACTGTCTGTGAGTGTGGTC
This sequence comes from Orycteropus afer afer, assembly GCF_000298275.1. Classification (NCBI taxonomy): domain Eukaryota; kingdom Metazoa; phylum Chordata; class Mammalia; order Tubulidentata; family Orycteropodidae; genus Orycteropus; species Orycteropus afer. The sequence goes on from NW_006921593.1 coordinate 18,283,589, forward strand.
TGCTTCCTGCTCGGAAGAGGAACACCTGCTCTTTGCTCTGGAAAAGCACAGGGCTCCCACCTCCCATCTGGTGGAGTTCCAAACTGAGCTCCAAGCTTCCAAAACTTTTCATAAATCATTTGCAATTCAAGCAATACCAGATAATCAGCAATTACAACATCTTCTGCACCACTCTCATTAACTGAGAGCGAGTTCTGGTCATTAATGTTTATTTGGGGAAATAAGAACCCTCAAAGAAAATTAAAACTTAGCAATTACTTTATGCAAAAAAAAAAAAAGGAAGAAGAAGAAAGAAGTTCCGATCCTACCTTACAGGGAAATTTCTTTCATATCATTTCAAGGAACACAATTCAACTGTTAACACAAGTCAGCACCTGTAAAATAACTGAGTGAAAACTGGGAGGGGAGGATTCTTGCCCACCCTGGGCCCAGGAGAGCCAGCTCTGGGCTTTTCTGGGTACAGGGAGGAGAGACCAGCCCTGGGGTGGTCTGGGGATAGGAGTGAATGTGGCCATATTGGAAACAAGGTCTTTGCAGATGTCATCAAGTTAAGATGAGGTCATATGGGATTTGGATGGGCCCTAAATCCAACGACTGGTATCCTTACAAGAAGAGAAGAGACGTGGACACATGGAAGAAAGTTTTGCAAAGAGGAAGACAGAAACCACACTGATATGTCTACAAGCCAAAGGTCACTAATTGTCACCAGAAACTGGGAGAGAGGCCTGAACATATTCTCCCTCAGAGCCTCAGAAGCCACTCCTGCCCACACCTTGATGCTGGACTTATGGCCTCCTCAAAGGCAAGAAGCACCAAAAACTCCCTTTGGAAGAGTCAGAAACATGAAGCTGTGGTTTCAGAGACCCCTACTTTTGATACAGGATCCTGGATGGTACAAGTGGAAAGATAGTTTCCACTTGACTGCTAACCTGAAGATCTACAGTTCAAATCCACCGAGTGACTCCATGGAAGGAAAGGCCTAGCAATCTGCTTCCATTAACATTGCAGCCCTGGAACATTGAACCCTCTGGAGCATTCTCTATAGCACATGAGGGCCATGAGGTGGAGGCAGTTCAAAGGCACCTAACAGCAACAACAACAATCCGGAGACGACACATCCACGGAGATGACACATCCATGGAGACCGGACATCCATGGAGATGACACATCCATGGACAAAGCACATCCATGGAGAGAGGACATCCATGGACAAAGCACATCCATGGGGAGAGGACATCCACAGAGACAGGATATCCATGGAGAGAGGACATCCATGGAGACAGGACATCCATGAAGATAACATATCCATGGACAAAGCACATCCATGGAGAGAGGATATCCACAGAGACAGGATATCCACAGAGACAGCACATCCATGGAGATAGGACATCCACAGAGACACAGCACATTCATGGAGATAGGACATCCACGGAGAGAGAACAGCCACAGAGACAAGACATCCATAGAGAGAGAACATCCATGGAGACAGCACATCCACGGAGACACAGCACATCCATGGAGACAGAGCATCCCCGGAGACAGCACACCCACAGAGACAGGGCATCCACAGAGACAGGACATCCACGGAGAGAGGACATCCATGGAGACAGGACATCCACAGAGACACAGCACATTCATGGAGATAGGACATCCACGGAGAGAGAACAGCCACAGAGACAGGACATCCATAGAGAGAGGACATCCATGGAGACAGCACATCCACGGAGACAGCACACCCACAGAGACAGGGCATCCACAGAGACAGGACATCCATGGAGAGAGGACATCCATGGAGACAGGACATCCACAGAGACAAGGCATAAGACCCAACAGTTTCCAAGAGAAGAGAAGGCTTCCATGATTTCTCCTAAGACCTCTGATTTCCCCAACTTTTTGGCATTGCATTTCTGACTCTGGTGTGCTTCTTTATGGTCTGTGAGTGCAAATCCATCAGCAGGATCATTGGCCAAGGTGATGTGTCTTCACGGTGCAGTGCTGTGGGTGAAGCATGCCATGGACCCAGCAGGCTGTGATGGTCTAGGCCACAGATGAAGGCAGAGCTTCTACCTCCCTCAGAAACACACCAGAAATAGAAAATGATGGAATCAACAGCCATTCCCATCAGCAAGGAACAGGATTGTTTGGAAGGAAAAAATATTTTAAATAATGGGCTGAAATGAATATTAACATAATAAGCAAGAAAGCAGTAGCTTTGAAAGACCATTTTGTTCTCAATGGAAATGCACCAGAAAGGGGACTGGTATAAATTTTAATGATTCTTGTGGAACACCTGACCACCATAGGGTTTATGATGTGTATCTGCTCTTCGTTGGATAGACTCTACGTTGGAAAAGGTGACAGGCTCCAGATGGTTCTTTTTAATAGCAGTTGAGCCCTGATTCCTGTGACAGTCATTCCTCCTTTTATACCTGAGGACCTGGGCCAAGGTCTCCTGGAGGGAAGAAATGTCAGCAGCATCTCAGGGGTCCAAGCTCCCGATGCCCTGCTCACAGCACTTTCCATGGAATCAGAACCCTTGAAGAGCAAGTTGGAGACACACACTAATATGTGGCTGACCTGTGATCTCTAAGTGACCCTACGTACAATCTCACAAGATCATTTGTATGTCAAAAAGATGTTTTCTTCAAAACAGGCCTCCAACCCATGTGTCTCTGAGGCTGCTGGAGGCCTCCTGCTGCTGCCTCAGGTCCCTGCCTTTGTGAAACACCACCACCCCAGCCTCCACTGCACACTCGGTAAGAAACTAAGTCCTCTTATCTCTCCTGAGACGTACAACCAACAGGTCTGCTCCCCAGTATCTCCAGGCCCCAGTCGTCCCCCAGGCCAGGACCCTCCCTTCCACTCCTCACCACCCTGGCCCTTGCATGGTCCCTCTCCTGTAAAACAGGCTCTTTTTAGGAGCTGTTGCTTCTGCCTTATCGTACTTTGCCATTCATAGATGGTCACACAGGGCCAAAGTTGGGTTGAAAGGGACAGAGACTGTCTCGAAAGAAGACATCAGACAAGCACTCCTAAACTCTACCAGAAGGTCTATGGAGCCCATACTTCCTGAGATGGCCAAAAAAGCAAAAAATAAACTCACTGCCATCGAGTCAGATCCTACTCATAACGACCCCTCCTTGGGTTTCCGAGGTGGTATCACTACGGAAGTAGATTGCCCAACCTTTCTTCCGAGGAGTGGCTGGTGGGTTTGAACTGCCAGTCTTCTGGTTAGCAGTCAAATGCCTTAGGCACTAAGAATAACACTGGCTAAGCCACCAGAGCTCCCCTGAGGTGGCCCAGGGGGTGTTAATATGCTCACAGAAGGGCTCCGTCACCAAATTGCCCCAAAATCTGTACCTCAGCACATGCTATGAATTGAATGGTGTCTCCAAAAAAATATGTGCCAGAATACAAACCCCTACACCTGTAGCTGTGATCCTGTGTGAGTGTTGTTAGGTGCCACCAAGTGGGCTCCAACACATAGTGACCCTATGTACAACAGAATGAAACACTGCCCAGCCTCACAATCCTTGCTATGCTTGACTCTATCATTGAAGCCACTGTGTCAATCCATCTCATTGAGGTCTTTGCTGGACCCTCCACTTTACCAAGCATATTCTTCCCCAGGGAATGGTCCTTTCTGACATGACCAAAGTAGGTGAGACGAAGTCTGGCCATTCTCCCTTCCAAGGAGCATTCTGACTGTACTTTTTCCA
>NW_006921593.1:18292032-18298863 GCF_000298275.1 Orycteropus afer afer
TTTTCAAACTTTTTAAATTAAATTGGAGGGGATTTGGGTCATGATCTTCAGCTAAGGGTTAACTTACATGCATTGCTGAGTCTTGGATAACCATCCTGACCTAGCACTTTCAACAAACATCAGCACCTCAGGAGATAGAGTGTCAGCAGAGGGAGTTGGGGTGTGGGTAAGGGGGCCAGGTGTGGGTGAGGGTTCCAGGTGTGGATGGGGGGCCGGGGTGTGGTTGGGGGTCAGGTATGGTGGGGGAGGTGGAGTGTGGTGAGGAGGTTGGGGTGTGGATAGAGAGTGTGGAGTGATGTTTACATGTATGTATGTGTATATACATGTATGGGATCTAGTGGCACAGTGGTTAAAACATTGGGGTGTTAATCAAAAGGTTGGCAGTTCAAACACACCAGCCGTTCCGTGGGAGAAAGATGTGGCTTCACATGACTTCACATGACTTTCACATATGGAGCCATTGTCCCCACAGATGCCTGGTACAGTGTGACAATTCCATACCCTGGAATTCCTAATCAAAACTCCCATTAAAGTGCCAAACATTTAATAGCTAAAATATCACTTTGCTGGAAAAGTTAAGAGTGAAGAAAACTGTTAATTATATTCGAGCACACGGGCTCCTGCGACACAGGGAGTGTGGCTGAATTGGAAGTCACTGCTTCTCCAGCAGCTTGACCAAGACTCCGTCAACAGAAATGGAAGCCATTAGAAAGTAGTGACTGTGCTACCCGCAGCCCACCTGCCCAGGTGTCACTCTGCGGTGGCTGGCACGTGGCTGTGACGCTGGGAGCTCCGACACCAGAATGTCAAATACCAGCAGGTTTCAGCAGAGCTTCCAGACTCAGACGGACTGGGAAGGAAGGCCTGCCAATGGACTTGTGAAAATCAGCAGTGCGACCCGTACAGACCGCACCAGGACACTGCACGGCGGTGCTGGGAGACAAGCCCCCACGCCCAGGAGACACTCAGGATCCGCAGAGCCCATGGTCACGGACTCGGGGACACCAACGACCATCAAGGGCACAGGGCTGGGCAACGTTTTGTCCTGTTGTACACTGGGCCACCGTGAGCCGGAGCCAACCAGACGGCAACTGACAACACACTGCCTGCGTGCCACGAAAGCGACTCACGTAGCCCATTCTCTTCACATGTGTCGAATCCCTGGGGTGCAAGTCAGAGCCAGCCAGGGTGCCTCCAAGTGCCCTGCCTTATGCCGGACTGCTCTAGCCGCAGTGTTGGCAGGACACTGAGGACACTGCTCTGACCTGCTTCCCCTCCCTCCTGAGGGGAACAGACCCCGCACCTCGGCAAAACCACAGGGCTCATGCAGTCAGGCTGCCAGCTGTTACGGGCTGAGCAGGTGGTCGGGCCTGCAGGCTGGGGAGATGCCCGAGATAACTGGGCTGTGTCTTCAGGTGAGTTTGTTACCCAACCCTCCAGCTTCAGGAGTGCATCCTGGAAGGTGTGATTTATGGAAAGCGTCTGTTGAATTATTTAACGCTTTCTCTCTTTAAAGAACAGAAATTATTTAATTAGCATTCTGCTCTGCTTAAATGAAGGTTCGCAAATCAATTAAAAGCTGCTTATCTTTTGTCAGTCCGTAACTCCACGGAAGCTGCCCTACAGATGCAGGCCTTGGCTTCCAGCGGCCTGTGGCATGTGTAGTGTTTCATCCCGGGGGCTGTACAGCTGACCAGAGCAGCTGCATGTCACAGGAGTGGCTCGCCAGTCCTATGTTGTCCTAGTCATGTCCTCTGGAGACAGACCAGTGAGAGACAGAGACACATGTGCCTCTGGAGACCCAGGTGGTGCAGACAATGTGCACACTTGGCTGCTGAACCAAAGGCTGGAGGTTAGAGCCTACCCAAAGGCACCTCGGAAGAAAGTCCTGGCCATCTACATCGAAAAAAGCAGCCTTTGAAACCCTGTGAAGCAAAGCTTCACCCTGACACATGTGGGGCACCATGCATCAGAGGTGACTCAACAGCAATGGGTTATGTCTGTCTGTCTGTCTGTCTACAGAAAGAGAGAGGGAGAATTTTGACCAACGGGCTCACATGCTTGGGGAACCAGCAAGTCCAATAGCCATAGGTCAGGCAACAGGCTGGAGATGCCAGCAGTTTTGTGTCCCTGCATTGGTGGGTCAGGCCACGGGGCAGAGAGGAATTCTGGCAAGGTGGCTGTTTTCAGCCTGGATGCAGAACCCTCCCTTGGAAAACCTCCAGTGCTGCTCATAAGTCCTTCATCTGATTGGACAGGGCCAACCACACTGTGGAGGGTTGCCTACTTTACTTAGACCGAACCAAACGAAATTCACTGCCATCAAGTCGATTCTGACTTGTAGCCACCCCCCTTGGGTTTCCAAGGCCGTGAATCTTTACCGAAGTAGATTGCCCTGTCTTCCTTCCATGGAATGGCCTCTAGATTTGAACTGCCAGCCTTCTGGTTAACAGTCAAATGCCTTAGGCACTATGCCACCAGCGCTCCTTTTAGCTGATGGAAATGCTACCCACTGCCATGGAATTGATTCCAACCCACAGCGTCCCTAGAGGACAGAGCGGAACTGCCCCACAGGGTCTCCAAGCTGTCAGTCTTTATGGAAGCAAAGCCTAAACCACACCCATTCCTGTGGTATTGATTCTGACCCACAGAACCCCTAGAGGACAGAGTGGAACTGCCCCACAGAGTTTCAAGGGCTATAAGTCATTACAGAAACGGACTGCCACATCTTTCTCCCACAGAACGGCTGGTGTGTTTGAACTGCCAACCTATTGATTAACACCCCAATGCTTTAACCACTGTACCACCAGATTCCATACATGTATATACACATACATACATGTAAACACCACTCCACACTCTCTATCCACACCCCAACCTCCTCACCACACTCCACCTCCCCCACCATACCTGACCCCCAACCACACCCTGGTCCCCCATCCACACCTGGAACCCTCACCCACACCTGGCCCCTCACCCACACCTGGCCCCCTTACCCACACCCCAACTCCCTCTGCTGACACCCCATCTCCTTCAACCACACTTAACCTTCTCACCACACCCTGACTCCCCCAACCACACTTGACCCCCTCACCCAGGAGGCAGCCCATCACCTCCCAGACCCCTGCCCTCAGTGGTACCTTTGTTGCCACGGCTCACTGGCTGAAGCTGGGCGCACTGGCTGTGAGTCGGAGAGTCTGGCATTTATCAAACCCACGTGCTCAGTCTGCTGCAGTCCAGCGGGATCGATGACAGCTTTTTCCATTTTCTATTAGCTCAGAAAATAATCTTGCATTCTGGGGCCCAGGGATAAATCAATTAAAGAGCCGTAACTACAGTTGGTACCCGGTGTTCGCAGCTCAGGGTGTTTCTCCCCAGGGACAAACCTCTTCCAGGACCTGTCCCACCCATGAGTGACACTGACCTGCCCTGGGACTCCATCACCTCAGCCTGGGGCACCCTCCCCAGGGCAATCCCAGAAAGGAGAAATGAGCCTCACCTTTACTGGGCCTGCAATGACAATGACTATCTGCCTTCCCCGTGGCCACAAGGAGGGGACAGACTGGACACAGGGCACTAACTGTGGCAGATTCCATAGCAACAACCTCCTGCTGGTGGGTAGGCTCCCAGAGACCCCAAGGGAAGAGGGTAGCACCCTCACTCCGGAGGAGAGGAGACCGGGACCCTCACTCCAGACGCAGGTGGCAGCAGCTCTGGAGGCTGATGAGGAAGGGGAGGTGCCACCCAGCAGGCCCAGCTTCTGAGCTGTGAGAATCCACCAAGAATCACAAGGACGCACTTCATGGCTGGACCGGCTCAGCCACCCACCTACTAAGAGCATGGTGGCTGTGGCCAGTTTGGGGGCTGCAGATAAAGCTGCTGTGAGCATCCTGTGCAGGTTCTTGTGGGCCCCTGCAGTCCGATCGATTGTCTCTGTGGGTCCCACAGAGCTGGGACACCAGGTTCCCTCCTCATCTGTGAGGCCATGTCCCAAAAGTGGTCTCCCCATGGCCTAGCACCCAGTCACATTCTTCCCTCCACCACAGCACCCCAACACACTCACACAACAAATGCTCCACACAGACCCCCCATTTCAACCGTGCATTGCCCAAAAACCATCTCAGAAACAAACACTCCCCACAGCCGGTGTCCACACCTCAAGCCTCTGGTTTGTGTATTTCCTGCCCCTCCCAAATCTCGCTCCTGAGAAAAGGTGAAGACACATTCCAATGTCTGTGCCTGACTGGTCCTTAAAGCAGAGCCCAAGACTGCTGGAGAGGGTTCCAGCAGAAGAAGCTGCACAACATACCAATGCTTCCCCTCAGAGGACACTCCCAGGAAAGCCAGTGCAAGAGAAGGGCACTGCCCAGCAGGCAGGGGGGTGTGAGTCTGGCTGGCCCAAGCACACCTGAGCATCCCTATTCCAGCCCACCGTCTGTCACCACTGGCAGTGGGGGGACAGCAGCCCTGGGTGATGCAAGCCCACACCATCTGGTGCATCCCATCTCTTTCAGCCCATCGGCATCTCCAAAGAATGAACAACATCATTTGAGATCACATCCTAAGGCTGGGGAGAGTAAGCCAATGGATGTACCCAGGTGTGCTGGGCCAGCTAAGGAAGGCCTGAGCCAGTGTCAGTGCATCTGTAAGACTGGAAAAGAAGAGCTCAGACACAGCACAGGGGCACTGCCAGCTGGTCCAGGAGGCGAGGTCCCTGCATGCTATAACTTGAAATGCCTTTTCAAAGGAGCTTATTATTCATTGCTTCCAACATGACTGTGATGGTTCATGTCACTCGTGAACTTGTCTTAGCTGTGATTCTGTGCTTTGGCAGACACTGGACTGGTTGATCTTCCATAATGTAATAGGATGTAATCACCCTCCATGATGTGATTGGATATGATCAGCCAATCAGTTGAAAGGAGAGTTTCCTTGGGGGTATGGCCTGCCTCCAGTATATAAATGGAAGTTCTGGCAAAGCCCACTCTCTCAATCCTGCACTCTTCTCCTTGCCTGACCTCTGGTTCCTGGGACATGAGCCTACACAAGTCTTCAACCTGCCCCCTGACCTGCAGATTTTGGATTTGCCAGCCCCCACAACCTGAGAGCCTACACAGGCCTCCAGCTTGCCCCTGGACCAGTGAATTTGGTCATCCCCCATAATTGTGTAAGACAATCTCTTGAAATAAATCTCTCCGTATTTATATAGACAAACACACATCTCATTGGTTTTGTTCCTCTGAAGAATCCAGACTAAGACAGTGATGGACACTTAAGGCATCTTATTCTCACAAGCGGGGACTGCATGGTAGGGAAGGACTGGATAAGATGCCCTCAGTCCTCCAGGCCCCACTCTATGCAGTCACCCCAAATTTCACCTCAGCTTCAACCACTGTAATGGCTACACAGCAACTCAAGGGGTAGCCAAGCATCTTCCCACCTCACCCTATACTGCCCCCCAGGCTCCCTGATTGACACTGAAGTGTCATGGACACTGGGGCCTCTCAGCATCCTCCACAAACAGCCCAGAATCCCCCCATGGGGATGGACATCCTGGGGAGGAGCTCTGACCAGTGGAGGTGGACTCCCCTTCCACCCTCCCTGGACCAGCCTGAGTAGCCATCATTCATGTGGCCACTTGGAGGACCATCCCATGAGACTGAGCAAACCGTCCTATCTGACAGCTCATGGGAGTCTCTGCCCTTTTCCCGGGATCATACTCCCAGACCAACCAGTCACCCCAACTTTGACCTTGGGCTCTACTTGCTGGAGAGCCCACAGTAAGATAAGCAAGCAAATGGCAAGTGTGTTTAAAGTTCTCAATCTGTGTGGTGGGAAAACTAGATTTCCGCAGATTTTAGTATGCATCTTATTGGCATGTAAAATGGCTTTCCGGACACCCCTCTTCAACATGATACCAAGTGGGCTGAGAGAGGTGACAGCACGTGCCTGTCATCAGTGCCTGAAAATTTTGAGGAAATGAAAAGAGCAGAAGGCTGGGAGCAGCTGGAGTCACTGGAGGTTCCTTTCTCTTCGTGCAAGGGCTGGAGTGAGCATCTAGCTCTCCCTGCCCAGCATCGGACCCTTCATCAGGGGTATTACCAGGTTTACCTCCAGAGACGCCACGACCAGCATCAGTACACACGGTCTGGGGCCTCCTCCTTTCCAAGTGCAGCCATGACCCCCAGGCCTCACTGCCACAACGACAGGCTCAGAGATGAGCAGGAGACCCGAATCAGCCTGAGAGTCCGGATCGCCGGTCTTTTTTGGCCTCTGGGAAGAGAAACTCTTTCTTGCTGAACTTGAGGCTAGAAATAAATGAGCCTCTGGGAACAGGAGGGACACCAAGTTGAGAGATGGGGAAAGATGACTGAAGCACCTAAAGCCATCCATTCCTGAAGCTGGCCCCTGAATTTCACAATTGCACAAGCCAACAGCTCCTCCTTCTTCAAGTATTTTCCTTTTTGTTTTATATCACCTTGAACTGGGTTCCTGATGCTTGCTGATAAGAGAGTCCATCGAGGCGGTATTGTTGCTACTTTCAGTCCAGGATACTCCCAACTAGGACATGAAACAGAAGGTAAGTTCTTGCAAGGAATACAATTGGAATAAAAGGCTGTGTTTTGTTCCATTTTATTTTTTTATTTCTTACAAAAACCAGGAGCTGCAAACCAAGTCTTCAAGAAATGCTTTGGCACAAAGCCACATCTTCTTCATTGGATTTCTTTCACCAAACATCTGGGTTGTTGTTGTTGTTGTTGTTATGTGCCGTCGAGTCAAACCCGACTCATAGCGACCCCTCCTTGGGTTTCCGAGGCAGTATCACTATGG
>NW_006921593.1:18301853-18319675 GCF_000298275.1 Orycteropus afer afer
GTGTTTTCAATGGTCTTATGTGCGTGTGAAAGCTGGACAATGAATATGGAAGACCACAGAAGAGCTGATGCCTTTGAACTGTGGTGGTGAAGAGCCCTGAACATATCATGGACTGCTAGGAGATGGACAACTCTGCAGCAGAAGACACACAGCCAGAATGCTCCTTGGAAGCAAGACACACAGCCAGAACGCTCTTTGGAAGCAAGGATGGCAAGTTTTGAAAATTTGGACATGTTCTCAGGCCGGATGGTCCCTACAGGAGTACACCATACTCGGTGAAGAGGAAGACCTTCAAGATGGACCGACACAATGGCTGCAACAATGGCTTACACGTGGCAAAGACTGCACAGAGGCCACAGGGCCTGGCAGGGTTTTGTTCTGCTGTGCACAGACAGGGTCACTGTGAGCAGGAATTGACTTGATGGCACCCAACAACAACAACAGGTTAAAAAAAAAAAAAAAAGGCAGTGTTGGTTCAGTGGCAGAGCCCTCTCCTTCAGTGGGACAGAGCCTGGTTCAGTTCTGGCCAGTGCCTCTGTGTGCAGCCACCTTGTCTCTCACTGGAGCTCACCTGTGGCTGTGAGGCTGCATTGGTCTCCGTGCAGCTTCCAGACTGAGAAGGACCAGGAAGAAAGGCCTGGCTATATCTGCTTCCAGAAATGAGCCCATGAAAACCGCCTGGGCCGCAGCACCCAGGCCACACCCATCACGGGCATGGGCGGGGCCCGGCAGCCCTTTGGTTCTGCTGTGCGTGGGGTCTCCGGGACAGGACGCCAGCTAATTCGCTCAGATCAGGCAGCCGGCCAGGGACTTCACAGGACCAACGTAGCTACAAGGGGCCAGAGCCCGCGGGGCCGCATCCTCCGCACCCCACCACCTGGGCGCAGCTGGGACCCGCGTGGGAGTCGGGGTGCGAGGCTCCCGCCTCACCCCCACCCCCCACCCCGGCAGCGACGCCCTGCCGCCCCAAGACCTGTTGGAGCCTGCTGGGTGGTGGCTCCATGCCACGCACAAACACCTCAGCGACATTCAGGGCATTGCCCCCGCAGACACAGCTGGGGTGGGCAGGCCTCCCGCGCGCTCGGCCCACGCGGCACGCGCTCCCTCTCGTGGGCTCTGCGGAGCCTGCAGCCTGAGCGCCGCCGCCGCCGGCCGGAAGCTCTCCATCAGTCGGGCCGCGCCCGCTTGTCCCCCCGCCACGCTCCTGGGATCCCTGGCACCAGGGAACCAGCAAAGCGGATCTTGGGAGACTCGGGCCTGCGCAGCGGTGAGGGGCCGTACCCCGCGGCGTGGGCTGCAGTTACCTGCTCTGACGGGCGCCCGCACACACCTGGGAGACCTCAGCCTCTTGGTCCCTGCCCACCTGGAGCCGGCTGCTGCTGCGGGGACTGCTCGCCTGAGGCTCACAGAAAAAACAAAGCACATTGTTCACCGCTAAGGGCTCACAACATGGAGCCTCAGGACCTAACAATGATGCAGTCACTTGGGGGGAGCTGTGAAGTGCACCAAACGCCTCCAGCCACCAGCACCCCACCCTTTCCACCTCTCAGACACTCACACTCACAGACAGATGCACACTCACACACATGCACACACAGAGAAAAACACACAAACACATTCACACGCAAACACACTCACAGATGCACACACATTCACACACAGAGAGAAACGCGCGCTCACAGATCAGACACACAGAGACACACACTCACACAAACAAACACACACCCTCTTCAGGGCCACCTCCCTGACCCCACCGTGAGCTCCGCCGGGAGTGTCCTCTCCTTTACTGTAGCCTTCTGGCCAGGAGGCTCTGGGCTCAGTTGGGAAATCTGGTCAATGGGACGAAGGACCTGGTCAGACTGACTGGGAGACCGCAGTACCAGCAGCCAAGGAGTCACACCGACTGATGGTGACCCCTCGTGTGCCAGGCTAGAGCTGTGCTCAGCAGGGAGGTCTGGCCCATGGCCACGTTCCTCAGGCCTTTCACCTCTCCCATTGCTTTCAGCTGGACTCCAAACAGTCTAGGTAGATCCTTCACCTCAAGAGGTGGGCTACACATGGTGACTTCCTCCCAAGTTGTTGTTATTATGTGCCGTCGAGTTGGACCTGACTCATAGCGACCCCTCCTTGGGTTTCCAAGGCAGTATCACTACGGAAGTAGCTTGCCCCATCTTCCTTCCACAAGAGCACACGTGAAAAACCCATTTGCCATCAAGCCAGTTGTGACTCATGGCAAGGCCGTGTGTGTCAGAGTAGAACTGCTCCCCAGTCTCCTTAGCTGCCATCTCAACAGCAGGCGACCAGGCCTTTCTTCAGCAGACTCACTGGTTGAGCCCGAAACACCAGCCTTCAGGGTGAGTCAATTCCAAATGTTTGCACCACCCAGGGACCTGCAGTATGGAAAGAGAGCATTAAAAAGAGTGAATTTCAAATAGAAACCCTGGCACACACCTCAGCCTGGTGATCACCGTTGAGAAGTCATGTTGATAATGTGACCCTCTAAAGAGAGGTGATGAGATGTGTTGATCATGGGAGCCTCTGATGTGAGATAATGAGACATTGTGTTGATGGTGTGAACCTCTGATGTGAGGTGTTTGATGTCCTATTGACAGTGTGACCCTCTGCTGTGAGGTGATGAGAGGTCGTGTTGATGGTGTGACCCCCTGATGTGAGATGATGAGATGTGTTGATGGTGTGACCCCCTGTTATGAGGTGTCTGATGTGTTGACGCTATGACCCTCTGATATGAGATGATGAGATGTTGTGTTGATGGTGTGATCCTCTGATGTGAGGTGATGAGAGGTCATGTTGGTGTGACCCTCTGATGTGAAGTGATGAGGAAGTCACTTTACCTCTGTAGTTTTCCTCCCAAAAACCCATCTCCCCAGTCTAATCATGGGAAAAACAGTAGCCAAACTCTTATTGACTGGCATTCCACAAAACACCTACCAAGCACTCCTCAAAATTGCCAGTCATTAAAAACCAGGCAGCCTGAGAAGTTGTGGTGGCCAAGAAGAGCCTACGGAGATTGGACAACTCAATGTAGTGGGATCCTGGGACAGGAAAAAGGACATGAGGAAAGAGTAAGGAAACAGGAATCAAGTCTGCCTGTTAGTCAGTGATAACACGTCAAGGTTCCCACCACGTGTCCAGATGTGTCGTGCTGATGTGAGATGCTGATAATCAGGAAGCGGTGTGGAGGGGTTTGGAAGCTCTGTCCTACAGCCCCGATTCCTCTGTGAACCCTGTTGTCCTAAATAAAGAACAGAGGTTCAGAGCAGCTGCCAGGGGCTCTCAGCACTGCCAGCCAGCACCACGTTTCGGAGGGGCTTCTGTCTGTATTAAACTGCTCTCGTATTTTCTCTTGTCTTTATCATCCGCTCTACTGTCTGTCCTGTGAGTATCATTAGTAAGTCTCAAACCTCGATATCACTGTGAGTGACTTTAAATATGTTGCATTCCAAAAATAAACAGTGCCTAGGCACAGCCTTTTGTGGGAAAAACGGTAAAAAAAAAAGTGAAGTTAACGCTTATCTGGCATCATTATGGATGAAAAGTCACCTCATGAGGCTATTCCTTTTGCCAGGCAGTCCTCATATCAAAGCCCGTCTCAAAGTCCGACTCCACCTACACGCCTGCTCCTTCCCTCTACGAACAGCACAAGTGCACATGCACACACACACATATGTACACACGTGTGCACGCTCATGTGAACATGCATTTCCTGTTTTCAATCAGTCGTGAATAATAAATACCACAGTCCTACTGAGTCAGTTCCACCTCACGGCAACCTTGTGTGTCTGGGAAGGACTGTGCTGTAGGGTTTTCCACAGTGCAAATCGGTCACCTGGAGTTGTCCCCAAGGTGCCCTTGGTTGGTGAGCAGAGAAATCACAAGCCTGTTAGAGTGAGAGACAAAGAGTTTTTGTGGCAGAAAGGCTGTTTTGCCAACAGGAAAACAGAGCGAAGAAGCCCGTGACAAAGTGGCCCAGGGCCCACAGAGATGGGAGAGTGCTGACGGGAAACCCCAGGTCAGGGGCACAGCTGGGTGCTTCTGAGCGGCTAGCATTCCCAAGGTGGCAGGTGCCAGGTCTTGGCTGATGACCTCTGCAGGGATGACTGCAGGTGGCAGGACTGTGGCTGACCACTGAAACCACACGTCCCCGCAGCTGGCTGCCTGCAGCCTGCACAGTGCTGAGCTAGTTTAGGGCACTGGTGGTGAGCTCGGGTACAGCACAGAAGCAAAGCACTGGCTCAAGGAGTAGTGTGGTCACGAGCAAGCTGCTGATGCCCTGTGCCGTCAGGCTCTGGGGGAGGAAATGGTCTGGATGCAGAAGTTACAGCTTCGTAGCGTCAGCTATTTTCCTCACAAATGGGCTCAGTCACAACAAAGGGTGGGAAGACTGCAGAAGCAGTTGGCGGGATGGTTTCTTAGAGTCGGCCTGACTGCTAAAGTCACGTGTTTAACACAATGTTTAACACCTGTACAAGTCGGTGACCTCTTTTTAACGTTGGCTATTTCTAACCGCATGCTCACTTGAAAGCGAAGTGACGTGGGCAGAACCGCATTGTCCTGTCAAAGCTGTATCTAGGTTAAAGGTGCAGTGGAAATGGTTACAGAAGTGACAGGCTGCACTGATGGCAGAAAAGTACAACATGGACCCACTGAGGACGAGCAGGGTCTGGCCTGGACCGCCACCCAGCGTGGAGTCACGGCGGGAGCCCTGGTTTCTTTCTTGATGGACTCAAACCTCCCACCTTTGTGGATTAACTGTACCGCTCAGGGACCCCTCCTGCCTTTAGCGCAGCCAGATCCTTGCAGACGTCAGATACCTGAATAGGTGAGAGGTTTAAGTCTGCACTTCTGAGCGGCTTGTTTGTGCCGCCGTGTCGCACGGTACACAGCAGAGGACGCCGATATCATCTGCAGCTCCGAGCAGCCTGCGTCCTCGGGAAACTGCACCACAGTGTCGCAGAAGCCTGCCCAGAGGTCAGCGACACAGCCTGACCCACAGTAACACGGAAGAAAGGTCTGGCAATCTGCCTCTGTAACAGTGACAGCCAGGGAATCCCCAGGGGGCAGTGTAACAGTGACAGCCAGGGAAACCCCAGGGGGCAGTGTAACAGTAACAGTCAGGATACCCCACGGGGCAGCTGTAACAGTGACAGGCAGGGAAACCCCATGGGGCAATTGTACTCTAGCACAGGGCACCATGAGTCAGAGTTGATCCACAGCGACCCGTGTCTAAAGGACTGAATCGTGGTCACGGACACCAGCACCGGGTCTGCAGCCTGAGCACCCAGACTACCCTCTCCCCTCCGTCACCCTGACAGGTTTTCCAGGGCAGACATTTCGTCTGCAAATGGATGTCTGTGATTACAGAGCCACCAGGCCACGACTTCGGGGAGGAGGTGCTGCTGGCCCCTACGAGACCGCCCTTCTGCTCTGCCCTGCTCTGGATCAGGGGCTGGGCGCTCAGGCCTGGGGGCTCTGGGAGTGGGGAGTCGGGGGCTGAAGCTTCCCCAGAGCTCCCGCCAGTGGCCTCCTGTAGGTTCTGAAAACAGGAGCCTCGGTGGGACTGGGAAGGGAAGGAGGGCCTCCCCCTTTTGCTCCTGCCTCGGCCACACCCAGAGCAGGAAGCCAGCTCCAGCCTCCAGGTCTTCAGCCCCCGACTCTGCTGGGCCCCTCTGAGTTCCGGCTGCAGCTGGTGTCCAGACCCGGGTCCAAGGGCCCCACGTCATAGTCCTCCCCCTCCCCCTTTGCTCCGTGGACCTTCACCGTGGCTGCTGCCATCTCTCCTGGGGCCTCTAAGTGCTGCCCAGGCTCCTGGCTGGCTGAGACCGGCACCGGACCAGCCATCAATGCGCTTGTCTGGGAGGATGGTAGGACCCACCTGGGGGTGCTCACAGCAGTCAGGCCTGACTCTCAGGCCAGGACCCCCAGCAGTAGGAGACCCCACCACACAGAAGGGTGGCCCTTGCCACCTCCCTCTGCTGGCCCTGATGACCTCCCTGTCAGGGACCCCAAAGGCTGTGGCCAGTCAGGGTCACTTGTGTGGACACTTTATGGCCTGCCTTATCTTGGCCTTGACCTTCTCCTGTTCTCTCAGCTTGTCTCAGTGTCTGCTCACAGGAGGACCTGGCCAGACACCCTGTGTCTCTGTCCATATCAGTTACGTTTGCTTTTGAAAGCCTTCTGCCTGAGCAACGACAATCTGTCAGCTTTTAATCCTCCTGGATAGACTTGGAGTGAGGTGTTGTCACAGCCCCGGCTCGTGCAGTGAGGCATGAGGGTGCCTGGACGGGAGGAGGGCCCGGGCTCTCCCTGCCCCGGAGCGCGTACTGAGAGAACAGCTCATGTGGACGGCCACCCCCAGACCACAAATGAGCCCTTCCGTTCATTGGCTAACACGTGGGCTTGTCCTTGAACGTGAGTTTCACATTGCAATTCAGTGAAACTAAAACCAAAACTCGTTGCCGTCAAGCGGCTTACAGCTCCGTGGGTTCTCTTGGCTGCAATCTCTATGGGAGCAAACCACCAGGCCTTTCTTCCATAGCGCTGCCAGACGGTTCAAACACCAACCTCTTGGCTAGCAGTCGAGCACAGACCAGCTATCCCACCCAGGGACCGTGATACAGTGGAAATGTGGAGACAGAACACGCCTGCAAGTTACCGCAGGATCTGAAAGAGCCCCCACTGGTTCCAGGCAGCAGGCCAGCCCACCACATCGTTAGGGGCCCCGTTCTTGTCCTGCCTCTCCTCTCCGTTTCCTAAGCGATTGTATATGGTTGTTGTGAGGCGTTTTAAGGAATGAGGACTTCCCAGAAACTAATTCACAGATTCACTCACCTGCCTGAGAACACAGCAAATCTTTCCCACTTCCGTGTCCGTGTAGGGGCAGTGCGGGTTCAACGTAGAATTCCCACTTTCCACGCAGGAGACCCGGGTGTAGTTCTTGGCCAGGGCACCTCGCATGCAGCTGTCTGCCTGCATGTTGCTGAGACAGTGAACAGGTTCCCACAGAGCTTTCAGATGAAGACAGAGAGGAGGAGGGAAGGCCTGCTGGGCTGCTTCCAAAATCACCCATGCAAACCCTCCGGATGACAACACATTCATCAGACCACACAGACCATGGCAATGCCAGGACCCAGCCACATTTCCTTTTCTTGTGCATGGAGTTTCAGACAGGGGCTGACTTGTAAGTGCAGTACTCTCATTGCCAAACAAGGAGGGGATACTTAAGGGTGCAGGTGAGCACCTTGCTGCAGGTGGGTTCGCTCTCATAGCATCACGGGGTCACACCTTTGCAAGGAATGTTGACTTAGTGACTCCTTTACGGAAACGATATAGTTGGCTTTTGTTTGTTTCAATTCAAGATTTGAATATCAGATCAAAAAAAACATGCTTAGGGAATGCCACCTGCAGAACTCAATGTCCAGATTCCCAGAGCAAAATCAGAACCCCCAAGGGACAGCTCACGGCCTCTGTGCAGCAAGAGTGTCCTCAGAGGAGTTCTGTCCCTTTCCGGACCAGCGTGGGCTCTCACAGGACAGTGACGGTCCACTTTATCTCTCTGTCCACTTTCCTATCTCCCTGGAGCTCTGTGTCTGTACGTCATTGCATGTTTCAGTTAAAGTAGCAGCATAAACCCCACACACTGACATCAGTGCTGCAAGGGGAAAGGGTGGTCCTGAGGGCACACTGGGGTCAGAGGAGGGGAGCCTCCCGCTGCCAGCGCTGGCTGGGGCATTAGGGCCCTT
The DNA here is from genome assembly GCF_000298275.1 of Orycteropus afer afer. Lineage (NCBI taxonomy): Eukaryota > Metazoa > Chordata > Mammalia > Tubulidentata > Orycteropodidae > Orycteropus > Orycteropus afer. Next base: position 18,309,614 of record NW_006921593.1, read on the forward strand.
CACCCCAGGAGACGCCTCCATGGGGCCTCCCTCTAGAGCCAGCACCCCCACAACCGCCTCACTGCTGTTTTGTCCCAAGTCACTCTACTCCTCGGCCCTGATGCCTGACCCCTGACCCATGACCCCTGATCCATCCACTCTCAGGCTGGCTGGAATCAAAGATCCTCAGTAGTGACAAACCCCAGGTCCTGGGCTCAGACCAGAGCACAGTGGAGAGGGCCACCGAGACAAGGCCTTCGCCCTACTATCTGTGTGTGCACATGTGTGTAGGTGTGCTTGTGTGCACGTGTATGAGTGTGCATACACATGTGCCTGCGGTAGAGGGAGGGAGTGGGGACATTCTGTACTGGGCAGAGATAACAGAAATACACGAGCCACCACAGCAGGACGGTCACACAGACAGTGTGGGTAGTGGCCATAGGTGGGCGTGACCCCAACACTAAGGGTGGTGCCATGATGTGGCTTCAATAGAGGTGCTTATTTAGGATGGTTTCTAGGGAGAATCCCTGGGAGAGGAGCTGCATGTTCATGAGAATGAAAGGCCCAGGCTTCTGTCACTTTGAGCCAAATTATCCACCAGAAACATTCTTACTAACGCCAGCTCATTCTCCGAGTCTCATCACAGAATGGTATTTTGTTTGTGTGTTTATCTAAAAGATATGGTGACAGGTGGGGAGCTCTCAGCCTCAATGCTTGAATGGCTGGTGGGCATCAGAGGCAGAGCTGAGTCCGTCACAGCCTGCAGGTCCTCACACCACATGCAGGAGAGCTCTCTGTCCATGCATCGTGGCAGCCTGTGGCCGGGTCCCCACCAGCCAAGCACAGGCGGGACAAGCTCCCTGAGGAGGTGCTTCCAGCTACAAGCTGCCTCCTCACGTCAGCACCTTCATTGTCCACTTTGGGCCCCAGGGTTTCCGTCCTCAGAGTTCTGCCAAACCATCTGAGCTCCAGGAACAACTTGAGTTTCCATCTGATCATATCCAACGGTTTCATAATGCGAGAGGAGGTGGGTCACCCCCACAAAGGAGGATCCCATAACCCAGTTGCCCAGCTTACTGCTGACCACTTTCACTTCCCCACAATTCGTTTTTCTCTCTTATGTCAATGAAACAGAGCTTATCATGTCATAAATCCTGGAGTCTAACATTGCAGACCCATGTGTATTGATTGCCAAAATGCTGTTCAATACCAAACACAAAATTTAATACCCTCTGTTCCTATCTGGTCGATAGTTTCAGCAAGATTAGATACATTATTTCTAAGTAATCTAGCCCTATATACCAGCTATGACTTTGGGCTAGCATTAATTATGCTACGTAATTTAGTGAAAATACCCATGTTTTCATTGTTAGGTGACTGTACGTACAACAGAACCGACACCCCCGGTCCCGCTCCATCCTCACCATCTTGGCTGTGCTTGAGCCCATCGCTGCAGCCACTGTGTCAGTCCGCCACATGGAGGGTCTTCTACACCTTCTGCTGACCCCTTGCTTTACCCAGCGTGCTCCCCTGCTCCAGGGACTGGGCCCTCCTGACTCTCCATCCTCCCTTCTGAAGAGCAGCCGGGCTGGGCTTCTTCCCCGACACATGTGTTTGTTCTTCTGGCAGTCCATGGTACACTCAATAGTCTTTGCCAGCATGGCAATTCAAAGGCATCAATTTTCCTTCTGTCTTCTTTATTCATTGTCCAGTGTTTGCATGTGTACAAGGCGATTGAAAGCACCATGGCTGAGGCCAGGTGCACCTTAGTCTTCACAGTGATGTCTTCATTCTTTAACACTTTAAAGGGGTCTTTTGCAGCAGATCTTCCCACTGTAATGTGTGGTTTGCTTACTTCACTGCTGCTTCCATGAGCACTGCTGTGAAAATATCAATCAATTGGAATAAAATTTTATCTTTGATTTTGATAAAAATTGAGTACAGTTTAAAGCTATAGGCAAAATATCACTTACTCAATGGACATTTAGGTCAATAATATTTTGACTAAAGGAGATAAAACTGTGAGTTTCTATCAGGCATATGAGGGAGGAAAGGTAATTGAGGCAAATGTAAGATAAAGAATTTTATGTTCTGCAAAGGGTTTAGTTAGAAAACCAAAAAGGAAGAACACACTCAGCATTTCTCAAGCTGAAAGAACTGAAGAAAAAATTCAAGCCTCCAGTTGCAATATCAGAAGACTCTATGGGTAAAATATTGAATGATGCAGGAAGCAGCGAAAGAAGATGGAAGGCATACACAGAGTCACTATACAAAAAAAAACTGGTCAAACAGGGAGACAGCTCAGGGGGCAGGAGTACATGGGAGGAAAGGACACAGGGTAGAGGTAATTATGGGGAGGAAGTGGGAGGGGAGCTCTTGCATTGGGGTAAATTTTAGTCAATGTCATGAGACAAAGTATATGTGAGTTGCTGTATGGAAAGTGAATTTGCTCTGTAAACTTTCACCCAAATCACAATTTAAAAAAAAAAAATTACAAAATTAATTCTAAATTTTCCTATTTCCTCCACCCAGAGTTTTGTATTATAAAATAAATTAATCAAAACCATAATGAAATATCACTTCAGACCCACTAGTAGCTATTATCAGAAAAATGGAAAGCAAGCATTGGAGAAGATGTGGAAAAGCTATGAACTTCATACATTGCTGGTGGCCATGTAAAACGGTACAACCACTGTGGAAAACAGCTTGGTGGTTCCTCAAAAAGTTAAACATAGGATTACCATTTGTTGTTGTTGTTGTTATGTGCCGTCAAGTCGGACCTGACTCATAGCGACCCCTCCTTGGGTTTTTGAGGCAGTATCACTACGAAAGTAGATTGCCCCATCTTCCTTCTGAGGAGTGGCTGGTGGGTTTGAACCGCCAGCCTTCTGGTTAGCAGTCAAGTGCCTTAGCCACTATGCTACCAGAGCTCCTAGGATTACCATATGAACCAGCAATTCCACTCTTAGGTATCTATCAAAAAAACTTAAAAGCAGAGACTGAAACAGACACCTGGACACCAATGTTCATTGCAGCATTATTCACAATAGCCAAAAGGTAGAAACAACCCAAATGTCCATCAGCAGAGGAGTGGATAAGCAACAGATGGTGTACAATGGAATATTTTTCAGCTACAAACAGAAATGAAGTTCTGATACATGCTATGACATAAATGGACTGTGATAATATTCTGCTGAGTGAAATAAGTAAGACACAAAAGGACAAATATTGCATGATCCCACTTATATGAAATATTCAGAATAGGCAAAAAAAAAAAAAAAAGAATTGATTGAAGTTCATCCATTTTGGGAGTGACATACGATCAAGAACCAATGGTATTGAAGGAAGAAGTCGAAGCTACACTGAAGGAATTGGCGAAGAACAAGGCTCCAGGAATTGACAGGATACCCACTGAGATGTTTCAACAAATGGATACCCCACTGGAGGCACTCACTCAGTTATGCCAAGAGATGTGGAAGACAGCTACCTGGCCAACTGACTGGAGGAGATCCATATTTGTACCCATTCCAAAGAAAGGTGATCCCACTGAATGTGGAAATTAGCTAACAATATCATTAATATCAAATGCACATAAAATCTTACTGAAGATAAGTTAAAAACACTTGCAGCGGTATATTGACAGGGAACTTGCAGAGAGATGCAAGCTAGATTCAGAAGAGGATGTGGAACAAGGGATATCATTGCTCCTGTCAGATGGATCTTGACTAAAACAAAGAGTACCAGAAAGGTGTTTACTTGTGTTTTATTGACTATGCAAAAACATTTGACTGGGTGGGTCATAACAAATTATAGATAACATTGAGAAGAATGGGAATTCCGAAACACCTGATTGTGCTCATCAGGAACCTGTACATTGGCCAGTAGGCTATCATTCCAACAAAACAAGAGTATATACATGGTTTAAACTCAAGAAAGGAGTGCATCAGGGTTGTATCCTTTCACCATACTTATTCAATCTATATGCTAAGCAAATAATCCAAGAAGCTGGACTATATGAAAAGAATGTGGCATCAGAATCAGAGGAAGACTCATTAACAACCTGAGACATGTGGATGACACAACCTTGTTCACTGAAAGGGAAGATGACTTGAGGCACTTGCTGATGAAGATTAAAGACTATAATCTGCCATATAGACTATACCTCAACATAAAGAAAAGGAAAATCATCACAACTGGACCAATAAGCAGCATCATGATAAATGGAGAAAAGACTGAAGCTGTCAAAGATTTCATACTACTTGGTTCCACAATCAACACCAAGGGAAGCAGCAGTCAAGAAATCATATGTTGTATTGCACTGGGCAAATCTGCTGCAAGACCTCTCTAACGTGTCGAAGAGCAAAGATCTCTCTTTGAAGACTGAGATGTGCCTAACCCAAGCCATGGTATTTTTAATTGCCTCTTATGCATGTGAGAGCTGGACAATAAATAAAGAAGACTGAAGAAGAGTTGATGCTTTTGAGTTGTGTTGGCGAAGAATGCTGAAAGTACCATGGACTGCCAGAAGAACTAAAAAATCTGTCCTGAAAGAAGTGCAGCTGGAATGCTTCTTGAAAACGAGAATGGCCAGACTTCGTCTCACCTACTTTGGTGGTATTGTCAGAAGGGGCCATTCCCTGGAGAAGGATGTCATCCTTGGTAAAGTGGAGGGTCTGCAAGAAAGGGGAAGGCCCTCAACAAGATTGATTGACACAGTGGCTGCATCGAAGGGCCCAGGTATAGCAAGGATTGTGAGGCTGGTGCAGGACCGGGCAGCGTTTCGTTCTGTTGTACACAGGGTCGCTATGAGTTGGAGCTGACTTGACGGCACCGAACAACAACGGTTTAGTTATACAGAAATACAATTGATTGCATAATATTGATCTGAATCCTTATTAATTCTAAGAGTTTTTTGTGGATTTTTTTTTCTATGTGCACAATCATGTCACCAACAAAGAACGACAGTTCTATTTCATCTTTTCATTTCCACGAGTCCTTGCCCACAGACTAAACAGGTAAGAGGTCATCATAAATGAAGCTGAAGATTTCCCCTGGCATTCCCAAGGGGACTGTGACATATTCCCCTGATAGCAAGAGTGCTGCCTGTGTGGGACTATCTGGGAAGCGTGTATAAGGGTAGGTAGGTTGTCCAATACAGAGTGACTGCTGATTTTAGAATTGTGTCTACTTCCCTTGGCTGTGTCACACAGTACCGCAAACCGGGTGGCTTCCATCGAACCAAGCCCAGTTCAGTCTCTTTGCTTCTACTCCCCTTTGGGCCGTATGCAGGAATAAGCATTTCAAGCTATGCCTTTCTCCTGGACTGTTGTTGTTGTTTGCCGTCGAGTCGGCCCCGACTCCTAGCGACCCCTCCTTGGGTTTCCAAGGCAGTATCACTATGGAAGTAGGATTGCCCAACCTTCCTTCCTAGGAGTGGCTGGTGGGTTTGAACCGCCAGCCTTCTGGTGAGCAGTCAAGTGCCTTAGGAACTCTGCTACCAGAGCTCCTTGTCCTGGATTAGTCAGCACTAAAATGCCAACAGCCATCGGCACAGCCGCGACTACGATCAGTGCAGTTTCCTACCTCCTCCTGCTTGTGATGCGACACCTGCTGTCCCATCCAATCCCTGGTCCTCTTTATCCTGGCCTCCATGGCATGAGAAAGATAACCACTGCCACCCAACCACGTGCACCCACACACACACCACAAACACCACACACCACACAGACTCACATGCACATGCATACCCCACACACTGACAGACTCACATGCACACACACATGTATACACCACACAGACTCACATGCACACACACACCACACATACTGACAGACTCACATGTATGCATACATGCACACAGCACACACTGACAGACTCATATACATGCACACACCACACAGACTTGCATGCACTCACACACCACACACACACACTAAAAGCCACTCACAGACTCACATACATGCATGCATACACCACCCAAACACATCATCTACATGTACACATACATCACACATACACATACATACTCACAATTGCATATGCATGCACACCTACACATACACATTTATGCACATACCACACACATTCTCAGTACATCACACATATGCATATGTATCTGTACACATATACTGACACTCACACATTGCAATGCACATGCACACTTACACACATTCACATATAGGCACCCATCACACACACATCACACAAACATACCACACATGCACAGATACACACACTGGGCACACACTCACAGGTACATGCACATTTATACACACTGTAATTGTCCACAGGGTCATCTCTTTATGGCAATGGACTTCAGGACCACTTTGTTGAATAACTTTCTTTCTGAGGTTAGTGCCCTCACTGCCTTTTTCTTCCCACACTTGTTATCAGTGGATGTGCTTCAAATGAAAACCAAGGGTGAGAACTTCCTAAGTGAACCCACATGACAGCAGGCAGGTCATCAATCTCCTCTCCTTGGGTTCCCGCTTCTGGAGATCGGCCTTCTGGGGAGGGGACCCCAGCATTGGACGTATGCAACAATCTATTGTGCCCGATATACTCACAAAGGGCTTTACATGGCGTCTGAGTGGGAGAAGGTGTGAGGATCAGGCTCTTCCTACCACAGCTTGGGAAAATGCACAAGGATGTCCAGAGCAGCATGAGGCAGGTCACAAGGGAATGTCCCCAACCTGCTCCACAGTAACAGCGATTACTCAGAGTCTCCAAGTCTGGAGGTGTTCTCAGGGATGTAGCCCACGGAGTGAGAAGTGAATGACATTGCTGTCTTTGTCAACACTTGCCTGCCTTCCTTCCCTCTGCCATCCCTGACCAAGTAACAACCAGCCTCTCACTAAACTCGACAGATCCATCTCCTGGGATCTCCATCATGGTCTAATTGGTCAATGGATCTTGGAACAAATACTTAAAGTTAGCGTTCAAACGGCCAAAAGATGTCCACATGCAGCTGCCATCTCTATAAGACAAGGAGGGGTACTACTGAAGTTTGCAACAAGGATGTGCAAACCTGAGTGTGAGCAGGTGGAGTTCATGGGCACAAATACAGAAAAGGATGAATCAGAGACCCCACTATCGTGTTTCTTTTTAAAGTAAACATTTCTGCCTCAGAAAACATTGCCACCATTAGATGTCGTCCAGTTGGTCCTGCCTCACAGCATGCCGTGCACAACGGAACGAAACCCCGCCCGGTCCTGCACCAGCCTCACAGTCAATGCTATGCTTGAGCTCATCGTTGCACCCTCTGTGTCAATCTGTCTCATTGAGGGTCTTCCTGGTTTTCACTGAACCTCTACTTCACCAAGCATGATATCCTTCTGGAAGGAATGGTTCTTCAGAAGGACCTCTGAAGATATTCTTTGCCAAATGTCTCTCCCTGAAAAAAAAAAAAAAATAGTAATCACTCTTTCCACACTTACACACCATTTAAAATCAGAGGATCTTGACTACAGCAGCCAAACCTTTCATGTGATTTGAGATGGAAATGGTTCTTATGCACAAAACAGCATAACGTGCTGGTACTTGAACAGCCCACAAGACCCCAAGTGGTTTCAAAAGAGCTCTTCATCATTAGTTCCAAACCATCTAATCAGGATGAAGGTAAAATGTATCTGACGTATCAGTGGCTTAGGGATATTGGAAATTAACCACATTGAAGATATGACAACATCTGCAATGGCAGGAGGACCCAGTTTGTCCCATGGTGCCTTCAGGAGAAGGAAACTGAGGGAGAAGAGGCAGGAACGTGTGTGCTTTGTGTGCAACAGATATTTTTCAAAAACTTTGGAATAGCCCCTATGACTAGGAAGGCAGGGTGAGACGCAGGCAGGCAGAGCCACAGTGGCTGAGTAAGAATGATCTATTTTCCAGAAACCAAAGACACAGAAGTGAGGCTGTTTGAAGACCCACACTGTTCCCAGTGAATGTGGGTCCTCACAGAAAGACACAGAAGTGAAGCCATTTGAAGGCCCACATTAGTTTCCAACTTTCACATTCCAATCACCAATAATGATCAATACATCTTGGTTGCATGTGGGTCCTCTCAGATGACAGGGAAGACTCTGAGACCACACTGTGAAAACACAGCCTTAGAGGGACCCATTTCTGCTCAAGAAGATTCTCAGATTGCTCCTCAAGTCACAGCAAGATTTTAATTACTAAAATTGCTGACAGCACTTTGATTATAGGCTTCTCTAATGATCACCTGGGGCTCTGTGCAGTGGTGTGCATGTTTTTAAACTAAAATATGACAGAGGAGGTGTTCTACCTCTCAAATAGCTACATAAATTGGACAACCCACCCTACTAAGAACAACTAGAAAAGAAACACAAAATATGTGTTTAAATACCTAGTAGATAGCAGTTTGAATGCCTACTTGTCGTTGTTGTTATGTGCTAGGCATGGTGATATTGCCCACCACCTGTCCATCATTTTGAAGTACTGTGTGGGTTGCATATTGCTGTGACACTGGAAGCTTTGTCACTGGTATTTCAAATACTAGCAAGATCACCCATGGTGGACAAGTTTCAGCGAAGGCTCCAGACTAAAACAGACTAGGAAGAAGGACAGGGCAGGTCCATTTTTTAAAAACGTGGCCACTGAAAACCTTAGGAATAGCAGGGAAATGTTGTCTGACATAGCACCAGAAGATGACCCCCACAGGTTGAAAGGCACTCAAAATATGACTGGGGAAGAGCTGCCTCCTCAAAGTAGAGTTGGCCTTAATGACGTGGGTAAAGCTTTCTGGACCTTCATTTGCTGATGTGGCACAACTCAACATAAGAAGAAACAACTTCAAATATCCACTAATAAGTAAAATGTGGAATGTATGATGTATAAATCTAGGACAATTGGAATTTGCCAAAATGAAATTGAACATATAATGATAAATATCCTAGTCATTAGTGAACTGAAATGGACTGATGTTGGCCATTTTGAATCAGAGAATTATATGGTCCACTAACTATGCTGGCAATGACAAATTGAAGAGAAATGACATTGCATTCACTGTCAAATAGAACATTTCAAGATCTAACCTGAAGTACAATGCTGTCAGTGATAGGATAATATACATAGGCAAACAAGGAATACCAGTTCATACTAGTATTATTCGAATTTACACACTACCTACTAAACCCAAAGATGAGGAAATTGAAGATTTTTACCAACTTCTACAGTCTGAAATTGCCCAAATGCGCAATCAAGATGTATTGATCACCACTGGTGATTGGAATGTGAAAATTGGAAACAGAAAAAGAAGCATTGGTAGTTGGGAAATATGGCCTTGGTGATAGAAATGATGCTGGGCATACCATGCTGGAATTTTGCACTACCAATGACATTCATCTTACCTATTTTGGTCATGTTATCAGAAGGGACCGTTCCCTGGAGAAGGATGTCATGCTTGGTAAGGTGGAGGGGAAGGCCCTCAATGAGATGGATTGACACAGTGGTTGGGGCAATGGGCTCAAATATAGCAGAGTTCAAGGAGCTGGCACGGGACCAAGTAATGTTTCGTTCTGCTGTTCATAGGGTCACTATGAGTCAGAGACGACTCGACAGCACCTAACAATGACAACACAACAATGATTTATTAAATGCAAATACCTTTTTCAACAACACAAATGGCAACTGTACACAGAGACCTCACCAGTTGGAATATGCAGGAATCAAATCAACTACATATGGAGAAAAAGATGACAGACAAGTTCAATATCATCAGTCAGCTCAAGGCTAGGAGCTGACTGTGGAACAGAACATTGGTTACTCACATGTGAGTTGAAGTTGAAGCTAAAGAAAATTAAAACAATTCCACAAGAACTAAAATAAGAGTACATTCCACTTGAATTTAGAAACCATCTGAAGAAGAGATTTGACGCATTGAAGACCAATGACTGAAGACCAGACAAAATGACATAAGGACATCATCATTAAAGTAAGCAAAAGGTCATTAAAAAGACAGGAAAGGTCTTCTCCAGTGCACATGGAACTTTTTCCATGATAGACCATATGTTAGGCCATAAAGCAAGGCTTCATAAATTTAAAAACATTGAAATATTGCAAAGC
>NW_006921593.1:18323391-18392374 GCF_000298275.1 Orycteropus afer afer
AGACTCTGAAACTTGCCTAGAGAGTAGCTAAAGCAAATGAACAAGGGTCCATTTACTAAATGACAAGATGAAAGAGCTGAACAGAAGATTTTGAAGAGCAGTTCAAGATGACAAAGTCAATTATTATAATGAAATGTGCAAAGACCTAGAGTTAGAAAACCAAAAAGGAAGGCCACACTTAGCATTTCTCAAGCTGAAAGAACTGAAGAAAAAATTTAAGCCTCAACTTGCAATACTAAATGATTCTATGGGTAAAATATTGGATGATTCAGAAAGCATCAAAAGAAGATGGAAGGAATACACAGAGTCATGGTAACAAAAAGAATTAGTCAATGTTCAACCATTTCAGGGCATAGCACATGGTCAAGCACCAATGGCACTGAAGGAAGAAATCCAAGATGCATTTGGAAGAATTGGTGAAAAACAAGGCTCCAGGAATTGACAGAATATCCATTGTGATGTTTCAACAAATAGATGCCATGCTGGAGGTGCTCACTTGTTTATGCCAAGAAATTTGGAAGACATCTACCTGGCCAACTGACTGAAAGAGACCCAAATTTATGCCCATTCCAAAGAAAGGTGATCCATCAGAATGTGGAAATAATCAAATATCATTCATATCAAACACAATTAAAATTTTGGTAAAGATAATTTTAAAATAGTTGCAATAGTATATTGACAGAGAACTAGCAGAAATTCAAGCCAGATTCAGAAGAGGACATGGAAGGAGGGATATCATTCCTGATGTCAGATGGATCTTGGCTGGAAACAGTGAATACCAGAAGCATGTTTACCTGTGTTTTATTGACTATGCAAAGGCATTTGAAAGAAGCTCTGGTGGTGCAGAGTCTAAGGCGTTTGACAGCTAACCAAAAGATCGGCAGTTCAAACCCACCAGCTGCTCTGCAGAAGGAAGATGGGGCAATCTGCTTCTGTAAAGATTTACTACTTCAGAAACCCAAAGGGAGTCACTATGAGTCAGAATCAATGCTATGGCAGTGAGTTTGGTTTTGGAAAGGCATTTGATTGTGTGGATTGTAACAAAGTATGATTGCATTGTGAAGAATGGGAATTGTGCTCATGGGCACCCTGTAGACCAAGAGGCAGTCTTTTGAAAAAGAACAAGGGGATAGTGCATGGTTTAATATCAGGAAAGGTGTGTGGCCGAGTTATATCTTTTTGCCATACTTATTCAATCTTTATGCTGAGCAAACGATCCAAGAAGTTGGACAATAGGAAGAAGAACGTGGCATCAGGATCGGAGGAAGACTCATCAACCTGCAACATGCAGACAACACAACCTTGCTTGCTAAAGGTGAAGAAGACTTGAAGCACTTTCTGGTGAAGATCAGAGACTACAGCATTCTGTATAGATTACACCTCAACATAAAGAAAACAAGAATCATCACAACTGGACCAAAAGGCAACATCATGATAAACGGAGAAAAGATTGAAGTTGTCAAGGATTTCATTTTACTTGGATCCACAATCAATGCTCATGGAAGCAGCAGTCAAGAAATCAGACATCACCTTGGGAAAATCTTTAAAGTATTAAAGAGCAAAGATATCACTTTGCAGAGTAAGGTGTGCCCCACCCAAGCCATGGTATTTTCACAGAAACAACAGCAGCAACAGATGACATTGCCAGCACCCACCTGCCAGTTGGTCCTACTGTGGTGCCTTACAGGTTGCTATGATGTTGAAATGTATGCCACCCAATATTTCAAACACCAGCAGAGTGTGGTGGACATGGTTTCAGCAGAGCTTCCAGGCGGCCTAGGAAGTAGGGTTTGGTGATCTGCTTTGGAATATTAGCCAATGAAAACTTTACACATCACAACAGGATGTTAACTGAGCTGGAAGATGTGCCTCAAGTTGAAAGACATTCAAAAAGCAGATTGGTTGCAACGATGAACTCAAGCACATGGCCTTAGGCTGGATTCTCTAGAGAAGCAAAGCCAGTGAAGCTGAGAGAGAAAAATTTACCTCAAGGAAACGGCCTACACAGTTGGGTTGTTATTATTGTTGCTAGGTGTCTTCGAGTCTGCTGTGACTCATCGCAACCCTGCGCACAACAGAACGAAACACTGCCCCATCCTGGGCCATCCTCCCCGCTCTACCTGAGCCCATAGTCACAGCCACTGTCAATCCACCTTGCTCAGGGTCTTCCCCTTCTTCACTGACCCTCTATTTTACCAAGCATGATATCCTCCTCCAGGGAATGGTCCCTTCAGAAAACATGACCACAGTAGGTGAGATGAAGTCTGGCCATTCTCGCTTCCAAGGAGCATTCCAGCTTCACTTCTTCCAGGATAGATTTGTTAGTTCTTTTAGCAGACCATGGTACTCTCAGTATTCTTCTCCAGCATCACAACTCAAAAGCATCAAGTCTTCTTCAGTCTTCCTTATTCATTGTCCAGCTCTCATATGCACAAGAGGCGATTGAAAATACCGTGGCTTGGGTTAGGCTCACCTTAGTCTTCAAGGAGACATCTTTGCTCTTCATCACTTGAAAGAGGTCTTTGCAGCAGATGATATCTTGACTCCTGCTTCCATTGCTGTTGATTGTAGAACGAAGTAATGTGAAGTCCTTGACAACTTCAGTCTTTTCTCCATTTATTGTGAAGCTGTTTATTGAACGAGTTGTGAGGATTTTTGTTTTCTTTATTTTAAGGTGTAATCCATACTGCAGACTGTAGTCTTTAAACTTCATAAGTTAAGTGCTTCAAGTCATCCTCACTTTCAGCAAGCAAATTTGTGTTATCTGCATATCACAGGTTGTTAATGAGTCTTCCTCCAATTCTGACCTCATGTTCTTCTTCATATAATCCAGCTTCTCGGATTATTTGCTCAGCATACAGATTGAATAAGTATGGTGAATGGATACAACCCTGACACACTCCCTTCTTGATTTTAAATCATTCAGTGTCCCCTTGTTCTGTTCGAATGACAAGCTCCTGATCAATGTATAGGTTCCTCATGAATACAATCAAGTGTTCTGGAATTCCCATTCTTCTCAATGTTATCCTTAATTTGTTATGATCCACACAATAGTATGCTTTTGAAAAGTCAATAAAACACAAGTAAGCATCTTTCTGGTATTCTTTGCTCTCAGCTTAGATCTATCTGACATCAGCTATGATATCCCTCGTTCCACATTCTCCTCTGAATCCAGCTTGCACTTCTGGAAGCTTTCTGGCAATACACTGCTGCAACCATTTTTGAATTATCTTCAATAAGATTTGGGAGCTCTGGTGGTGTAGTGCCTAAGGCACTTGACTGCTAACCAAAAGGCTGGCAGTTCAAACCCACCAGCAACTTCTCAGAAGGAAGATGGGGAAATCTACTTCCGTAGTGATACTGCCTCGGAAACCCAAGGAGGGGTCGCTATGAGTCAGGTCCGACTCGATGGCACACGACAACAACAACATCAGTAAGATTTTACTTGCATGTGATATTAATGATATTGTTCAATAATTTCTACATCCTGTGGGATCACAGACTCATCATGGAGGTTACTACATTGTAACTGCTAAACCACTTAGAACTATGGCCCAGCCAAGTAGACACACAACTTAACTGTCACACATGCCAACAACGGTGAAGATGGAGCAGGCCAGACATTTTGATATGTTTGTTGTGTGTGGGTCTCTGTGGTCAGAGCCACTTGACCGTAATCAACAGCAACAACAATGTCTGACTGTCAGGAGTTGGGGACACAGGTTGTCTTCCAACCAGATCTGAGTGAGCCCTGGTCCTTCTGAAGCAGCATCCTATCTCCCTGGAGCCTGTGAGGGACTGAGCTTCATGGAAACCAACTGAAAAGGGAGAGAAGTTGGAGTTTGAAAACTTCGATCAGTTACCACTTTATTTCAATCAATGGACTGAAGAGAACTCAAACAGGAGTCACTGAAGTAGAAGCTTCAGTCTAGATACTTCTGGTAACAGCCCACCAGTGAGGGTACACAGAGAAGGACCCCATGGTGGCCACCCACCACCTCCCCACATACCCCCTCTGGCAAACTCCACGGCCAGAGTGAAAGTACGGCTTCGTTTCATACCTGCTCTGCCTTGTTCAATTAAAAGTGTTTTGCAGTTTGCTATTCAGTGGAAGACACGCTAGAGCAAATGTTTGTTTTGCTGACACTAGTGTGGGCTCACATATCACCAGTCCCGTTTCTCCTCCCCTTCCCTGGGGTAAAAGGCTTTTCGGATTACCAACTTTGGTTTCCAGTGTCTGTTGCCATGGTAACTGCATTCTCTCTCCTCATGGTCATGTCTTTGCTTCATGCCTGCTGCCCAGGGCCAGTCTGGGCGACGGCAGAGCCTCAGAATCCACTGGGCACCAGCGTGATGACCTGAGCCCTCACAGAACAGCCAGGAGCTCAGAAACCAGACCCAGGGACCGCAGTCAACAACGCTTATTCCAGCTTCTCCGTTTAGATTTTCCCCTAGAGTTCAGAAATAAATCTGATAGGTATAATATAAAATAGGCACTTAGCAGCTACTCCTGTCCCCTAATGCTCTTTGGAGGCGTCGAAAATGTCAGGCTGGCATTGCACTGCTGTCCAGTCGCTCTGACTCACGGCCTCCTCAGGCACAGCAGAGCAAAAGTCCCTAGCTCCTGCCCACTGCCATGACCGCTGTTGGGGCCACTGTATGTCATCTCATGAAGCAATGCCCTCATTCTCACATCACAAATCTGATGTCCCTTCCTTGTGACGGGCCTGGTGTCCCTTCCTTGTGACTGGCCTGTGTCCCTTCCTTGTCACTGGCCTTTCCTGAAGACGGGTCCAAAGTAAACAAGTGGAAGGTCCACCATCCTTGCCTCTAAAGCACATTGTGAGGAACAATTTCAAGGCGGCTGTCATGAGTCCGCTTCTAACTGGTAAAGTGAGGGGGGTGGAGACAGCCAAGAAGAGGAGAGGAGGGGAAGTCCTGGTGCCCACGCGGGAACGTGGGTGACCCCAGCATGCTGCATTTAGATATGCTGTTCCATACCTCCCCCCGCCTTTGTGCCTCCACAGCCCAGCCTCAGTTGAGGGCCAGCAAGTTCAGCTGCCTTAAAGGACATTTGGAAAGGGGTGTTCATGGGACACGGACACACCCACTCGTTTGTGTGCTGTCCCCAACTTTGTCTCCCATCAAAGGGTAGCGACAGCACCAGAGACCAGAGCAGTCCACCCACGGAGCCCAGGACACTTACTCTCTAGGCCTTTCAGGAAAGTCGGCTGTGGTCCCTTTTGTTGGTGGGTGTGAAAGGGCGTCTGCTTTAGCGACTTTGTTTTTTTAACTGCAGCTTGGTTTTGTCTCCTGCTCAGTTTCCTCTGTCTTCCCTATAAATCAGTCTGAAAGAACAAGAGGACCTTGGAAGCCCTCTACCCTAACCCTTTCATTTTAAAGATGGAAACTGTGATGTTGCTTGAATGCCCACTGGTAGGCCCATTCATTGCTCACCTCAGGAGAAGCAGCAAGCATGTCTCCTGGCCCGAGGGAAATGGAGTTTACTTTCCCTGTCACAGTACAGGAGTGTGTCTCTGTTAGCCTTTCAGCAAAGAGTGAAGCGAGGCCCTGCTGGGGCTGTTAGGAGGCAAGCTGCAGGGCTGAGCTTGTCCAACCCACCTCCATGGCGTGAGGGGCTGGACATTTCATTCTCACATCTAGACAGTGGTATGGGGGTATTGAGCCACTACTGGTTAAGGCCATGATTAAGCCCAGGTTCATTGAACCAAAGGTACATGGGGTGCAGAAGCTTGCCAAATATTTGCTTGTTAGGAGTGGGGTCTCTTTAAAAGAAAAGAGTGTGTTGTGGTGAAAAGCATGCTGAGCTAACCTGGCTGGAAAACCAATGTCAGCCTTCTTACCCAGCTGCTTTGAGTCAGTGCCGACCCACACGACCCTGTGTGGCAGAGTGGCTAGTTTTTTTAAGTAGATTATCGGGTCTTTCTTGCAAGGTGCCTCCAAGTGGAGTGGAACCGCCAACCTTTCAATTAACATCCTAACAGCCTTATGGTTACGTGTAGGCCTGCCACTTTGTTCTTTTGTTTCTCAACCTACTGCGTCTTCTTTTCTGTTAAGCAAATGCTTTAGGATGTGATTCTAATTCCTCTCTTGGCTTTTCAGCTGCATATGGCTGCATTAATAGGAGCCCTGTGCCACATGGCTAAGTGCCCTGCAGCTAACTGAAAAGTCAGTGGTTTGAGTCTACCAGTGCCTCCATAGGAGAAAATATCTAACAGTCTGCTCCTTAACGGTTACTGCCTGGGAAACTCTGGGGCATCCTGCTCTATCCTACGGTGTCACTGTGAGTGGGAGTCACTTTGACAGCACACAGCAACAAGTCTGCACTAGTTTTTAGCAATTCATCTTCCATTTCTCATAATTCAAAGACAGTTCATAGTGCATTATTTTCAGTAAAATATGGGGACATTGGAAGAATGGAGGACATGTATTCCAATGCAGTGTGCAGTTGTTGTCAGCATGCTGCAGCTGTTTACAAGGTAAACTGAGCAGTAGTACTCTTGGGTGTCATATTCCCCCACATACGTGCCATTTCCTCTGCTCTTCGTTCCTGACTGTACATAGGAGTTGCCATCTGTGGAGAGTTGAATTATGTTCAAGTCCTAACCCCTGGTCCCTGTAAAGGTGACTTCGTTTTGATATAGATCTTTGCAGATGGAATCAAGATAAGATGAAGTTATACTGAGTTAGAGCAGGTTCTAGTCCAATGATTGACAACCTCATAATAGCACAACCCATGAAAGCCAGAATTCCACAGGACTGTGATGTTCGCCCAGATCTCTCAAGTTTTCTCTTTGACAGAGTGCAGTCTGTCACTTTTCTATCACTCACTGTACTGAGAAATACCTGCCTGTTCCTTCTCTGATAGGTTTCCACCTTAACACAGGTCTGGTCTTCACAGGTTTTACTGCAAAAGAAAGAACATTTGGACATGACACAGAGGGAAGGAGGCCACATGAAGAAGAGGGTAGAGATCAGAACGACACCTCTGCAAGTCAAAGAACTTCAAAGCTTGTTGGCAGCTGGCAGAATCTCAGAGAGCAGCACAAGCTTCAGAGGGGACACAGTTCTGCTGATATCTTGGCTTCAGACTTCTGGCTTCTAGAACTGTCAGACTGTGAACTTCTGTTGTTTTAAGCCCCCCAAGGTTGCGACAATTTGTTACAGAGCTCTGGGAAACTAGTGTGTTGTCATTGCTATCATGCCATGTGTTATCATTGACCTCCAGCCTGAAGGACCTCCTTTAGCATTTCTTGTAGTGATAGTGAGGTAAGTACATTTTCCTTTATTGTTGGGGATAGTTTTGCTGGATATAGAATTCTTGTTTGATAGTTTGTTTTTCTTTCAGAATTTTATACTGGTCTGGACTCCATTGTTTCTGATGGGCTTGTGTTTTTGTTACTGTTTTTTCCTTCTAGTAGATGGTTAATATCCCTGTGAATTCTGATGTCCCAGTCAGCACACATTAGTGGACAGCTGCTCATCTCTCTGCTAAGGGTTGTTGACTTCTAGCTGCTTGTTTTTCACTGGCTCCTGTGGGACACCTCATGTCTTTAAAATTTGGTAATCAGCCAGGAATTTGGGTTGAGTGCCGTTGTCTTCAGAGGAGTCCAGCCACAACCACTGTCTACGGCTGCACAAGCAATAGGATATTGACCAGTCACAGCATGTCATGCAGTAAACAAATCCAAGCAGCTTTTTTCAAGCAAGAAGGAGAAGGAAAACTATATTTAAATTTATTTCTGCATGTGGCCCATCTGGCTGAATTTATCCTTGGAAGTCAAGGCCATCTCTCTGATCCCCTGGCTTCTGGTGCTCACCTCCCACCCCAGATTTCCAGTTCTTCTGCCAACTCTATGTGCTGCCCACTGACACCTCCAGCCAGTTTAGCTTCTGTTAAGCTATCACCTGAGCTGTGCAGATTGGGAACACACTCAGCCAAAGGCTCAGTAAACTCATAGATCTAACCAGGAAAAGTCTGTCCTTCAGTTAAGCACTGTCCTCATATTTGTACCCACTTTTGCCAGGATCTCTGTGGCCCCCACATGCCCATGTACTTCAGCCATCAGCAAAATGTGGACTCAGATTCTGGTCTTAGTCTTTCTGTGGCTCTTGCATTTTCAAAGTCCTCCCATAAATTCCCAACTGCTTTGGGACTGTCCAAAAAGGACTTCTGGTAACAGAGTGGTTAAAGCATTCGGATGCTAACCAAAAGGTCAAAAGTTCAAACAGAACAGCTGCTCTGTGTGAGAAAGATGAGGCAGTTGGCTTCCATAAAGATAACAGCCTTGGGGACCCTATGGGGCAGTTCTTCTCTGTCCACTAGGGGCATGGCAAGTTGGAATCTACTCAATGGCAGCAGATTTGATTTTGTTTTTTTCTTCATGGGATCTTCCACCACTGATCTATCAGTCTGTGTTGCTGCAGTGGCTTGCATGTTGCTGTATTGCTGGACGCTATGCCACCAGTATTTCAAATACCAGCAGGCTCACCCGTGATGGACGGGCTTCAGCAGGTCTTTCAGACCAACACCAGGAGGAAAGGCCTCACAGTTGACTTCCCAAAGTCAGCCATGAAAACCCTGTGGACGACAACAGCACACAGTCTGAAGATGGCACAGCACCAGCAGTGTTTGTTCTCTTGTACATGGGGTCTCCATGAGTCACAGCCACGCTGGCAGGAGCTCACAACAGCACAAGACTTCTCTGTGTCATCTGCACCCTTGAGCCTGTGGGGCTGCAGTTCCTCCCTCTTCAGCTAGAAGGAGTCAGAGTTGAGGAACCCAACAAAGAAAGAACCACTGGCTCGAGGGTAAGCTCTGGCACTTCTCCCTGAGTTTGTTCTTTCTTCCACCATCTTCCAAGACTTGTCCTTCATAATCATACCCATTTTTATTGTTTCCATCTGTGGGAGATAGCTCCTGAGTGCCTTGTGTTCAATCACCCATGAGTGTTTTATGCCTCGAAAGAATTCTCTCACTGAGGAAACATCTACAGAGATCATGCACAACCCATTTGTATATCCACATTTTCCCCTTTATCTAAGTTTTGACCAAATTTACTTTTCCAGGTGGCTCTACAAGGTGAGTATCTCAACAATTCAACTAAATTTAAAAATTACTCGACTGAACTTGCCTTTTCTGTCTTATGGAAAATGGTATCATTTATGTTTCCATTAATGGACTTTCTCTTCTGTCTTTGCTCTGTGAAGCCTCCTCCATGGTTGATCTCTTCTGAAGCCCACGGCTCCCGGGACCTTCCTCTCCCATGAGGAGAACAGTCAGGATCCTGACCGACTCCTCACAATGACACACCCTAGGGTGAGCACTGACCCAGGTGAAGACTACACTCTGCAGCAAGAGGAAAAAGAGCATTTCTTCATTCCTGTCACAGGGACTTCCCTAAAGGCACAATGAGCTGGACACCATGTAGAAATCAGTTCAAATATTTTTCCTTCTTGCTTGCCAAAACCTCCTTGAGTTTGTTTACCTGCAACATGGGGTCAGATGGTTCATGCCTTATTTCCTTGGTGTCCAGAGACAATGAGACTATGATAGTCCACACACTCTTGCAATCCTGTGAATCATATAATGTTCTCACACTTTCTCCAGGATTCATTGGCACACAGTGCTGGCTCCCTTTATTCAAGTGTGCACTGTCTTTCATCCACACCTCCAAGACTGCTGCTCTGTCCATGAGCAGGGTCTTGCCCAGCATCCTGAGCAGGACCTTTGGTGAGAGCTGACTCACCTGTGTGGACACTCAGCCACTATGTAGCCATCTTGGGAAATAAGAACATGGGAGCCCTGTCAGAGGGATAGTGGAGGCTCACAGGAGGAGAAAAACCCCTCTGCAGACCAGGGAAGTCACTGTCACAGCTCTGGACACCAAAGCAGGTCACAGAGACTGATAAGAGCCCTGTCAGAGGAACAGTGGACATCCACAAGAGGACATCCCCCAGGGAAGGTGCTGTCACACCACGGTGGGTCCCAGGAACTGGATGCCAGCTTTGAAGGCTGCAGGGAAGCTCAGGGCAGGAATAAGAGTTCCCTCTAGCCAAGGGCACCTTCTTGCCACACTGCCCCATCTCCCAGAGAAACTCACCATATACCTTGAGTTACTACTACTATGGGTGGAACTTGGGCTCCATCCACCTCCTGACCCCTCAGGCTGCTCCTGAACCAGCTCCAGCCACAGTGTTATTTAAAATCAAGGGAGTGGTAGTGGATATGTTGTTGTTGTTGTTGTTATGTGCCGTTGACTCCAACCCAACTCATAGCGACCCCTCCTTGGATTTCTGAGGTGGTATCACTACGGAAATAGATTGCCCAGGCAGTAAGTATAAAGACAAGGAAAATTCTGGTAGATAAAAGAAAAGATGCATTAAAAACTCCTTCAACATGGCAAATTTAATAAAGTGTCATGTTTTCCCCCAACACGTTGGTCATGTTGTTTCTAGAAACTCATCAACAACTTTTTAACTCATTCCCTAAATTGGCAAAAAAGAAAAACACCTTTGCCATTGAGTTGATTCCAACTCACAGTGCCCTGTATTACTGCCCCCCTAGAGTTGATTCTGACTCATGCTGCCCGGTGTTTTATGGAAGACACTGCCCCATAGAGTTGATTCTGACTCATGCTGCCCTGTGTTTTACAGAAGACAAGGCCCCCTGAGAGTTGATTCTGACTCACAGTACCCTGTGCATTACAGAAGGTACTACCCCCCAGAGATGATTCTGACTCACAGTGCCCTGTGTGTTGCAGAAGACACCTCCCCCATAGAGTTGATTCTGACTCATGGTGCCCTGTGTCTTACAGAAGACACTGCCCCTCTAGAGATGATTGCGACTCACAGTACTCTGTGTGTTATGGAAGACACTGTCTCCTAATGTTGATTCTGACTCACAGTGCCCTGTGTGTACAGAATATACTGCCCCCTAGAGTTAATGCCGACTCACAGTGCCCTGTGTGTTACAGAAGACACAGTCCCATAGAGTTGATTCCGACTCATGATAGCCTGTGTGTTACAGAAGACACTGTCTCATAGAGTTTCTGGGCTGTAAACCTTTCTTCCATGGCTCCCTGTGTTGCGACTCACAGTACTCTGTGTGTTATGGAAGACACTGTCTCCTAATGTTGATTCTGACTCACAGTGCCCTGTGTGTACAGAATATACTGCCCCCTAGAGTTGATGCCGACTCATGGTGCCCTGTGTGTTACAGAAGACACTGTCTCATAGAGTTTCTGGGCTGTAAACCTTTCTTCCATGGCTCCCTGGGTGAGGTTGAACAGTCAACCTCTAGGTTTATAGTTGAGCACAAAAATACGTTGTATAGCATACTACCCGTTTACTGTCTGTGAAGAATTACGATGACATGAACCTGTACATGTCAAAATTATACAAGCAGACTGCAGCTACACAGAGCAGCCTCAGAGAGAAGTTGCTGGTTGATGTGATGCTGTCTAATTGAGAGGATGATCCTGGTGGGAGTGACTCCTGTTTCTCACAGAAAACAGTGATCACTTGAATTCTTACCACTGGAAATACAGTGTTCCATGGATGAGCTTTGCAGGGACTTTGACAAATGCCGTTTTCGTCTTATATTCATAGGTTTGGTGAAAGAGTTAGTTTTTAATTGTTGATACTAACCATGCTTTTGATACATCTTACCACCCATATTTCCAGCTGATTTTCCATTCCATGTTATTTACACTGCTTTCAAAGCACAGGAGCTTAAAGGTTGATATAGTCACACCACCGGAGTCAGATTTCTTTCATTGCTTTCATCTATATCTCCCTCTTGATCCAGAAATCCATTATGTAAATCATAGTTCATTGTTTTAAAACTTACCAAAGTGATACATGCACAGATTTTTTAAGTCAGTGAAGCCCTCGTAAAAGCAGAAGTCCCACACCAAGATCTCTGCACCCTTGGACAGTGATCACCTTGACTTCTTGTCTTAGTTCTCTAGTACTGCTATAACAGATATAATGGATCCTTTAAGCAACAAAAATTTACTCTCTCTCACAGTTTAGGGGGCTGGAAATTTAAATTTGAAGTGCCAACTCTGGGGGCTGTGTGGAGTTCCCTAGATTTTGGGCGTCAGCTCTGCTTCTTGTTCCAGGCCAACTGGGGCGGAGGCGTCTCCTAACTCGTGCAGCTGCTGGCTGCTGAGGCTGATGAACCCAAGGTTGGCAAGTAAAATGGAACAATCCCAAGATAAGGAGGCAACATGCAGGCCACTGGGTCAAGTCCACAAACTAGAAAGTAAGATTCAACCAAATTCAGGATCCAAAATATGCCAGACAGCTAGAGATTTGTCTCAAAGCTTCTCCATATATACTGGAAACAGACCTCACCCCAAAAGCAACTACTCAGCTGCTCAGAGCAGATTCCACCATGAAGGTGATGACAGTCTCCTCATGGGGAATAATGACATACAGCTGCAAAGTCACTCAAAGCCATTGCCCCTCCAAGTTGACACACAAACATAGCTACAACAACCAACCTTTCCTAGTGAGTGGTCTTTCCTAATAACATGTACAAAGTGGGTGAGTCTAAGTCTCACCATCCTTGCTTCCCAGGAACACTCTGGTTTTGTTTCTTCTAAGATTGAAACTTAGACTCCAACAGAGAATAGCTAAAGTGAATGGAAGAAATGATGAAAGAAAAGAGCTGAACAGAAGATTTCAAAGGATGGTTCAAAAAGCCAAAGTAAATTATTATAACAAAATGTGCAAAGACCTGGAGTTAGAAAACCAAAAAAGAAGAACACACTTGGCATTTCTCAAGCTGAAGGAACTAAAGAAAAAATTCAAGCCTCAAGTTTCAATAGTAAAGGATTCTATAAGCAAAATACTGAATGACGCAAGAAGAGTCAAAAGAAGATAGAAGGAATACACAGTCATTGTACCGAAAAATTGGTCCACGTGCAACCATTTCAGGAGGTAGCATATGAACAAGAACAAGCTACTCTGAAGGAGTTGGTGAAAAACTAGGCTCCAGAAACTGACTGAAAGTCCACTGAGATGTTTCAACCAACAGATGCAATGCTAGAGTGCTTATTCATTTACACCAGGAAATTTGGATGACAGTTACCTGGCCAACGGACTAGAAGAGACCCATATTTATGCCCATTCCAAAGAAAGGTGATTCAATAGAATGTGGAAATTATTGAACAATATTGTTAATATCACATGCAAGTAAAATTTTGCCAAAGATAAGTCAAAAGCATTTGTAGCAGTATACTAACATGTAACTACCAGAAATTCAAGCTGGATTCAGAAGATGATGTGGAACAAGAGAAGTCATTGCTAATGTCATATGGATCTTGATTGAAAGCAAAGGACACCAGAAGGATGTTTACTTGTGCTTTATTGACTATGTAAAAGCATTTGATTTTGTGGATCATAGCAAATGATGTATAACCTTACAAAGAATAGCAATTCCAGACTATGTTCATAAGGAACCTGTACATAGACAAAGAGGCAGTTGTTCAAAGAGGACAAAAAGGTGTTGCATTGTTTCAAATCAGGAAGGGTGTGTGTCAGGGTTGTAAACTTTCACCATACTTATTCAATTTGCATGCTGAGCAAATAACCTGAGAAGCTGGGCTATATGAAGAAGAACATGGCATCAGGATTGGAGAAGGGCTCATTAACAACCTGTGATATGCAGCTAACACAACTTTGCTTGCTAAAAGTGAAGAGGACTTGAGGCACTTACTGATGAAGATGAAAGACTACAGCCTTCAGTATGGATTATACTTCAACATAAAGAAAACAAAAATCCTCACAACTGGACCAATAAGCAACATCACAATAATTGGGGAAAAGATTGAAGTTGTCAGGGATTTCATTTTACTTGGATCCACAATCAATGCCCATGGAAGCAGCAGTCAAGAAATCAGACATATTGCATTGGGCAAGTCTGCTGCAAAAGACCTCTTTTTGAGTGTTAAAGGGCAAAGACATCATTTTGAAGACTAAAGTATGCCTGACCCAAGCCATGGTCTTTTCAGCAGTCTCATGCTGAACAATGAATAAAGAAGATCAAAGAAGAATTTATTGGGGGGGGGGGCATTACTGGGCAGGGAACGGAAGAGAGTGGGTTAGGGTTGGGGATGGTAATTGGGGTGTGAAACCAAATGTACATGAAATGTTGAATGTAAAACAAACTCTGCGCTGTAAACAATAAAAATAGGTAAATATTATACTACCTCTTAAATATATATATATATATAAATAAATAAATGTTATACTACCTCTTTAAAAAAAAATCAAACAAAGAAGAATTGGTTCATTTGAATTGTGGTGTTGGTGAAGGATACGGAATGCACCTCCATAAGAATGAACAAATCTGTCTTAGAGAAGATGCAACCAGCCCCTTAGAAGTGAGAATAGCCAGACCTCGTGTCACATATTGTAGTCATGTTGTCAGAAGGTACCAGTCCCTGGAGAAGAATGTCATGTTTGGCAAAGTAAAGGGTCAGCAAAAAAGAGGAAGACCTGCAGCGAGACAGACAGACCCAATGACTGCCACGAAGGGCTCAAGTATCGCAAGGATTGTGAGGATGGCACACAACCGGGCAGGGTTTCATTCTTTTGTGCACAGGGTTGCTACGAGTTGGAACTGACTTGATAGCACTTAACAACAGCAAAACTCATCTTCAGTACTCTGGGGTCCACAGTGTATTACGTATTCTTCACCAAGACCACAATCCTCTGGTCTTCCTTATTCATTGTCTAGCTTTCACACAAATGTTATTGTTGTCGCTGTTGTTATGTGCTATTGAGTCGGCCCCGACTCACAGTGACCCCTCCTTGGGTTTCTGAGGCAGTATCACTATGGAAGTAGATTGCCCAACCATCCTTCTGAGGAGTGGCTGGTGGGTTTGAAACACCAGCCTTCTGGTTAGCAGTCAAGTGCCTTAGGCACTACACTACCAGAGCTCCCTCACACATAGAGGTGATTAGAAAGACTATGGCTTGGGTCAGGCACACCTTAGTCTTCAAAGTGACATCCGGTGTGTGTGTTGAGGGCAGTATACAAGAGTCTGGAGTTGGAGAGGGAGTGGAGAAGAATCTGGAGTAGGGAGACAGTGGAGAGGAGCCTGGGGTGTGGGGGGAGCAGAGAGGAGCCTGGAGTGGGATGTGGGTGGAGTGTGGAAGAGCTTGGTCCGTGATGAGGAAGGGCAGTGAGGCCTGTTAAGCCAGCACTGTCCCAGCCCTTGGATCCTCCCAATGAGGCGGCTGTGACCAGGAAGCCCATGTTTGTGTTTCCGTCACTCTTTAGTTGGATGCTGTAATTGGAATCAGAGGGAGCCATACTTGGTTACTATGGAAACCAGGAAGGAGCCATCAACACCAGCCTTTACAAGGTACCTTAGATCTGCCACAAATGAAAGCCAAGCTGCTTGTTGAAATACATTTCCCCCTATCTCTTACGGAAAACCATTTAAGTCCTCCAGCGGTTAAATGATAGGCCTTTTCAAGAGCCTGTGTATTAGGGTACCAGACAGTATTGTGTAAATGATGGGACACGTTAGCCACACAGATGAATAAAACATTACGATGCAACAGTGTCTTTCACCTAGACATTTTTAAGTCGTTCATCATTAGAAAACTGGGATGCTAATCCAGACTGTTAATAAGGTAAGGATGGCTCAGATTTAAATATTTTCCAATAAAAATGTATTGTTTTTAAAATGGGTGACAGCTTAAAATGCTCAACACTTAAAATATCCACCTCTTAATGTCTACTTTGCAGGGATTTTGTGAACAATAAAAAGTGAATATAATCTATGTTTAGAATATGCTATTTCCTCTCTCTTACATTCCTGTAAAAATAAAAAAGGAAATCAAATAAATGTCCTTTGCCTAGGACTCCTCTCAGAGAAAAGATTAATTTTCAAAAAATCAAACCAAATCAAATCGAACTAAAAGGGGTGAGAGGGTGCAAGGAGGCAGGAAAGGGATCTTCATCCTGAAAAGTTGACTGAATCAGAAAGGCCATTACATGAGATGGGCACAAAGACAGGGCGTGAGACATCACTGTGGTCCTGGGGCAGAGAGGGAGCTGGGCCATTACATGTGGTGGGTATAAGAGGACCAGTCCCTGAGACATCACTGTGGTCCTTAGGCAGAAAGTGGGCCATTATATGAGGTGAACTAAGGAGAGGGGTCCCTGAGACATCATTGTGCCTCTGGTACATAGAAGGGGTTGGGACAATTACATGACACTGGCATAAGGGGAGGAGTTATCTGAGATATCACTGTGGTCCTGGGCCAGACAAGGGGTTTTAGTGGTGAGAGTCAGAGACGGGCTTTCTTCCCAGGACCCAGGGAGAGAGTTGGTACCACTGACACTGTCAGGTGTCAGCTGGCGTTGCTTGGTGAGACTGTGGTACATATGGCCCAGCTGAGGTATCCTCCACAGAGACATATGTGGGCCTGGCCCCCCATCATTGGGCAGAGACATCCACATGCTTGAAATGGCACAACACTGGGGGCTGTCCACCGACAGACATAGATAACCAAACGTGTCCTTTTCCCTCCAGGACTCAGACCCAGCCATAGACCCTTGCACTCCCCAGAGGTCCACACAGACTCTCAGGAAGGATAGAGAAAGATTAAGTTGCAGGACAACGTCTGTAGAAAGGATACTCCAGAAGACTAGTCATAGGCAATCCATTTATGGGAGTTCACAACTGCATCAGAGTGAAGGATATGTAGCATGGCGATGCCTCCAAGATTGTAAAGCCACAGAGAAGAGCAGGGGCAGGGGGAACAGTCACCTGGGCAAGGTGACACAGAAGTACTTGACCTCACTCCTCTTTCTCCTGAAACCCCTCCACCTGCCAGAGAATTGAGGCTTCTGGGAAGACACGTAAGGAAACCCACAAAAAGAAGCAACCTCAACAACATATTATTTAGAGTTGCCCGTCTGTTGTTGTTAGTTGCCACTGAGTCGGTGACCCTGTGCACAACAGAACAACATGGTGCCAGTACTGCACCATCCTCACAATCATTGTTATGCTTGACTCCATTGTAGCAACAGTGTCAACCCATCTCTGTGAGGGTCTCCCTCTTTTTCGTTGACCCTCTACTTTACCAAACATAATGTCCTTCCCCAGCAATTGCTCCCTCCTGATAACATGTCCAAGGTAAGCAAGACGAAATCTCACCACCCTTGTTTCTAAGCAATATTCTGGCTGTACTTCCTCCAAGACAGATTTGTTCATTCTTCTGGCAGTCCATGATGTATTCAATATTCTTTCTCAACACCATAATTCAAAGGCATCGACTCTTCTGCAGTCTTCCTTATTCACTGTCCAGCTTTTGCATGCAAATGAGGTGATTGAAAATACCATGGCTTGAGTCAGGTGCTTCTTAGTCTTCAAAGTGATATCTTTCTCTTCAACACTTTAAAGAAGTCTTTTGCAGTAGATTTATCCAATGCAAAATGTTGTTTGATTTCTGCTGCTTCCATGAATGTTGATTGTGGATGTAAGTAAAGTGAAATCCTTGGCAACAATGTTTGTACCAGTATTGTTCATAATAGCCAATATGTAGAAACAACCCAAATGTCCATTGACTGACAAGTAGGGAAACAAAATACTGTGCAT
The DNA here is from genome assembly GCF_000298275.1 of Orycteropus afer afer. Lineage (NCBI taxonomy): Eukaryota > Metazoa > Chordata > Mammalia > Tubulidentata > Orycteropodidae > Orycteropus > Orycteropus afer. Next base: position 18,341,040 of record NW_006921593.1, read on the forward strand.
CCATCCAGTGGAATACTATTCAGTCATAAAAAAAAAAAAATGAAGTGCTGATACATGCCACAATATGGATGAACCTTGGAAACACTGTGAGCCTTTATTCATCCTGGACATTTTATTAGCACATCATGATTCTACTCTGCAAAGAGCGGCTTTAGGATTAAAGTAGAAGCTTTCATCCCAATATGACTAGAAGGAAGCAAGGTTACCTGTGTAAACCAGTCTGCCCTTTTAACCTGGTGATGAAACCTTGATGTCATAGATCGGTCCCTATCCTGTTCTCTGTAAAAGGATTTTGCATCCACACCTTTACCATATAACTTGGCAGCACCTTCCCATTCTGGTTGGAGTATATTTTCTGCCCCAAAAATGTGGGGCTTGGCCGTATGACCTGAATGTCACATGAACAAGAGCTGGCCACCATGGCTTTGTCTCATGCACTCCCTCCATATACCATGAGAAGAACAAGTCCCTGGTCACCATTGGAGCAAGGAGGGTGAAATATATGTGCCAAACTCAACACACACACATGAGAATGCATGTTAATTGTGAGCAAGAGTATCTGGACCATTTGTCACACAGCATCACCTTGGTGGCAGCTTACTGACACATTGACTTAATACCATTGAACATGGAATATCATTGCTGATGTCAGGTAGACCTTGGCTAAAAGCAAAGAATACTAGAAAGATGTTTGCTTGTGTTTTATTGACTATGCAAAAGCATTCTACTGTGTGCATCATAACAAATTATGGATAACATTGAGAAGAATGGGAATTCCAGAACACTTAATTGCGTTCATGAAGAACTTGCACATAGACCAGGAGACTGTTGTTCAAACAGAACAAGGTGATACTGTATGGTTTAAAATCAGGAAGGTGTGTGTTGAAGTTGTATCCTTTCACCATATTTTTGCAATCTGTATGCTGAGCAAATAATCTGAGAAACCAGACTAGATGAAGAAGAACATGGCATCAGGATTAGAGGCAGATTTATTAACAACTTGTAATATGCTGATGACACCACCTTGCTTGCTGAAATTGAAGATGGCTTGAAACCTTACTGATAAAGATTAAAGGTTACAGTCTGCAGTGTGGATTATACCTCAACATAAAGAAAATGAAAATCCTCACAACTGGACCAATAAATGGAGAAAAGACTGAAGTTATCAAAGATTTCACATTACTTGGATCTGCAACCAACACCCATGGAAACAGCAGTCAAGAAATCGTATTGCACTGGGCAAATCTGCAAAAGATCTTTTTAAAGTGCTGAAGAGCAAAGATGTCACTTTGAAGACAAGCGTGCACCTAATCCAAGACATGGCACTCTCAATTGCCTCATATGCATGTGAAAGCTGGACAATGAATAAGGAAAATCGAAGAAGAGTTGATGCTTTTGAATTGCGGTGTTAGCAACAAATACTGAAAATATCATGGACTGCCAGAAGAATGAACAAATCTGTCCTGGAAGAAGTGCAACCAGAATGCTCCTTGGAAGCGAGAATGGCCAGACTGCATCTCACCTACTCTGGTCATGTTGTCAGAAGGAACCATTCCCTGGAGAAGGATATCATGTTCGCAAAGTGGAAGGTCAGTGAAAAAGGGGAAGGCCCTCAATGAGCTGGATGGAGCAGTGGCTGCAATGATGGGCTCAGGTATAGTAAAGATCATGAGACTGGCGCATGACTGGGCAGTTTTTCGTTCTATTGTAGACAGAGTCTCTATGAGTCAGAGCCAACTCAGCAGCACCTAAAAACAACAACAATAACATTGATAACCCACGAACTAACTGACTGACAGGTCCAAGGATCTTCTAGATGCTCAGTAATGTTCTCGATGCTGTGAGGAATACAGAAGACCCTGAGAAACACAGCAGTTGTTCTCAAAGAGTTTTAGATTCTAACTTGGGACTTGAGTTCCCATAGAGACTAACAGCTGAAGTCCACAGCTTGACTATAAGGACGTAAAGGGTTTAGACTAGAGGAAGGGAGACTGAAACTGACAGAAAGCTTCCTTTAGTGTCCCAACATCATCCAAACTAAACGAAGTGGCCATTCTCTCAGCTGGTCCCGCCAGCACCAGCAGTTGAGTTCACAAAGTCTCACACAGCAAATAACGTGCTTTGCAACCCACTCAGATCTCAGGCAGGCCAAGGCTGGACAGGGCTAGAATTAGCCTGGTGGTAGTTCTGCAGTCATTGATTTTGAATACCTTTAGCACTTCATGCCTACTAAATGTTTCCCATGAACTGGCTCCTTCGATCCCCTCAACAGCTCTAGATATGTTCATCTACAGGTGGAGAAGTCACGGCTCAGGGAAGTAACAAGACTTGTCAAAAGCTTTGGGTTAACCAACAGCAGCACTGGATAAGAAGCCACACAGTCAAAATCTAGAATGATTGTGTAGATGCTGTCATAGCAATCTCCACTGCTAAGAAGACCCAGCTCATTGAGTGTTCTCTGGATGTTAAAATTGTCTCTCTTTCTCTCTCTTTCTTCCATGTCCCACTTTATATAGAGGCATGTTGTTGTTGTTAGGGCCATGGAGTCATCTCCAATTCATAGCGACATCATGTACAGCAGAACAAAACACTGCCCAGTCCTGAGCCAGTCGCACAACCCTTGCTATACCTGAGCCCATCATTGCAGCCACTGTGTCAATCCATCTTGTTGAGGGCCTATACAGAGGCTTAAGTACAGAGAAGTATTTCGTTACTTGAAGAAAGACAACAGTGCAAGGAGATCCAAAAACAAAACCAAACCCACTGCCTTCAAGTCAGATTCAAGTCATAGTGACACCTCCTTGGGTTTCACAGGCGGTATCACTATGGAAGTAGGTTGCCTAGTCTTCCTTCCGAGGAGTGGCTGGTGGGTTTGAACTGCCAGCCTTCTGGTTAGCAGTCAAATGCCTTAGGCATTACACCACCAGAGCTCCCAGGACCCTATTAGCATAACAAAAAAAAAAACCTTTTTCCAAATAGGATCCTATTTGCAGATACAAGGTTAAGACTTCACATAAATTTGGGGAGATGCAATTCAATACATAACACTAGATATTTCTCTTTTTTCCTAAGATTACTGGTCAATCTGAATTTTCATGTAGAATCCCCCAATTTTAAAATTTTGACTCAAAAAACAAAAAAAAATTTGGAACTGTATTCTTCCCAGAGCCTCAAGATAAAGCCCAAGCAGTTGACCCTGGGCTCGGTCCTCGTGAGGCCTAGAGCAGAGTCGGTCCAGGTGCCTGACCGCTGAGCTGTGACATGATAGATGTGCTTGTTTCAAGCTACTCACTGCGTCATTAGGACAGTCTCAGCAACAGACACGGGTCATTGGCACAGGTAGAGCTGTGACCCAGAAAGCAATGGCTGTGGCCACCCACAGCACTTGGAGTGGGAAAGCAGACACCCCACAGAGCAATGTCCCACTACCGTTCACTAACTTTTCCTCTGCTTCCACTCTCGGTGCCAATGTAATTAAAGAAAAATTAAGGGAATACTCCCCTTTCCAATATGACAAGAAATTAAGTCAGAGACAGAGTGAAATAGTACAAAAATACCTTTTTTAAAACAATAGAATGGAAGACTTCCACGTCACAGCAGTGTGAGAGCTGATCATAGCAACCTCTGCTTGGGTTTCCAAAATGAAGATGCAAATTATAGCAATTCCTAAAGTTGGAACCACTGCTCACATTCCTGTGACCCCGTTCACACACCACCGGGGTGGATGTCAACTGAATGGCCATCTGCCAGTGAGACTATCGGTGCCAGAATTGACTAGGGCTCTTTACAGAGGAGTCCCTGGGGAAGCAAATGGTTAATGTGCTCTGCTACTGACTGAAACGTTGGAGGTTCAAGACCACTCACAGTGCCTCAGTAGAAGGTCTGGAGATCTATTTCCAAATTATCAGTTACTGCAAACCCTGTGGAGCACAGTCTTACTCTGGCACATGTGGGATGGCCAGGAATCAGAGTCAACTCAACAGCAACTGGTTTGGCTGTTTGGATTTTGCTTGGCCAGCAAAGAGAGTACTTTCAACTCACCCATTATAACAAAAGCAAGGATGCAGGAAATAAGGTGAGAAAGACCCAGTGCCACCAGGGCCAACTACCATGCCTGCTTATGTCACTTCAGTTCTCCCTCCACGGGTCCCATGCACAGAGAAAGCCCTCCCCTCTCGTGTCTCCTCTTCCCAACCCTTTAGACAACAAGTAACAAAGCCGTCATCTCAGGGATCTTCCCTCTCTCCCACTCCAACACTATGGTCACGTATCAAGTCTTCCTACATTCTCCCTGCACCATCATACCCACCTCCTACTCTCCCCACCTCCTCCTGCCCAGGGTCAGCCATGTCTTCTCTGCCCTGACCAATAGAACATCATGGCCTTCATCCCCGTCCTCCCTGCTGCCAGTCAGGCTTCCCAAAGCAAGGCTAGTCCTCTGTGTGGTGATAACATCTTATCTTATGCTCTACTTATTGTTTGTCTTGCCATCTGAGGGGCTGAGAACCTCCTAGAGACCTCCAACAACACAGCTTCGACCCTGGGCATACACAAGAGGTAGTAGCTCCAAGGTGCCAGCCAGGGCACAGAGGAAGATAAACTTTGGGGAGTGCAGGCTTGCTCAAGGAAGGGGCAACAGGTGGCATACCAACACCCACCCGCCAGGCTTTGATCCAGGCCAGGTACCATCCACCCAGCTCTCATGTAGAGAAGTCTTACCTGAAAAATGAAGCAAGTAGGGCCTCCTCCAGAGACGTGTCACAGCCACGATCCCCAAACCCTGCCATTCTGCATCCACACCTGACCACTGTGTTAAGACAACCCAACCAAGACAAGTGACTGAGGCTGAGGGCCATGGAGGGTAAGCAAGCACGGGCACACTCAGTGAATGCCTCAGAGGAGAGGAAAAGGCTCGATGCCCTGCTCAAAGGCTCCAGACTAGACCAAGACCTGTCCACAGGCACACAGGGGAAGTGGAGGCACCAGCAGGAGCCTGGTACTGCTGGCAGGGCACCAGAAGCAAAAAGACCAGGAAAATGCAAACACTGAAGAGAGTGGGAGGATAGGAAGGGAAAGGGCTGGACAGGAAATCCCCAAACTCTGCATGTCTCTAACTGATGCTGACTGGCTACAGGCTTGGCACTACTCAGGCAGCCCCATGAAGACAGCAACCTGAACAGCCCAAGAGACAGAGTTTGCAGTTCATGACCTGCCAAGAAAATTACTCACTGAAAAAAAAAATCATCAGAGAAAAATAACAGAACCCAGAATCCCCACAACTCTTAAGAAACATCATCTTCCAATCCTGTGCATGGTCATGGGCACACTCCCCCCTGCATAGACATAACTGATTGTTCAGCTTGTCCACCCACCTATCCACCCATAGATCAATGTTTGCCATTACTGATAACGCAGCGCACTATGTGTGCAAAAGGGTTCATCTTTGTTGTCTGTCCCTCCCGTGTACTTCTCTATGTCTTCCTCTTCTTCAATGCCACCGTGTTGATCACTCACATTTGGTACATTGCCCTTCTCTTCACCCAAACCAATACTTGTCTCCATGTATCTAACAGTGTTCCCTCCCCTCCTCTCCCACCCCTGGTAACCAATAAAGAAAGTTTCCTTCCATATATAAACCTTTCCTTGAGTTTTTGCAATAATGGACTAATATAATATTTGTCCATCTGTGATTGACTTACTTCACTCAGCATAATGTCTTCCAAGTTCATCCAAGTTAAGTGGTGTTTTGTAGATTCTACATTATTCTTTAATGTTGCATAGTATTCCATTGTGTGTAGGTACCATAGTTTGGTTATCCATTCTTCAGTTGATGGGCACCTAGGTTGTTTCCATCTTTGGTTATTGTAAATAATGCTGTGATGAACATGGGTGTGCATATATTTGTTCTTGTCCTAGCTCTCACTCCTTCAGGATATATACCTAGTCATGGGATTGCTGGATCAAATGGTATTTCTAATTCCAACTTTTTAAGAAATTGCCATACTGCTTTCTACAGTGGTTGTATCATTTTACAGTCCCACCAGCAATGTATGATGGAATCTGGATTGGGTTTGCATTGAATGTATAGATTGTTTTGGGTAGTACTGACATTTTCACAATGTTCAATCTTCCTATCCATGAGCATGCTATGTTCTTCCATTTATGTAGATCTCTTCTGGAAACCAACAGACAATGATTTTAAAGCAGTTGTTATGATATCCTCCATGGAGTTAAAAAAAAAAAAAAAAAGACTTTCAATATATGAAAGTCCAAACAAAGAAATGGGAAACAAAGCAATTCAAAAGCAAATCAAAATTCTACAACTGACAAAAAAAATTACTAAAATTTAAAAAAAAAAAATCCACGGACTACAATGGAATTACTTTAGAAATCCATAACTACAAGATAAACAGGAAAATATCAAATATTTGAAATTTAACAGCATACTTCTAAATAATCCATAGGTCAAAAATTCACAAGATCAATCTTTTTTAAAATCTTTTGCACGGTATATTAAAGAAAATACAGCATACCAAACTTTGTAGGATGCAACCAAAGCAGTATTTAGAGGAAATTTTATAACCTTAAAGGTAAAATATGATAAACAGCATTTAGAGGCACAGGATTCCAACTACCCCTTCCTAATGTTCTTCAGTATAGAAACATGGGCTTGGTTCCTGTTTCACAGGTGAAAACAGAAAAAATAATTTTTATTTTACATGCCAGACCTATACAACATACTAAATTTATCTCCTAAATAAACCCCAGGATTAAGTCAGATATAATTAAGCAATTGACAGCATTGTGTATGTAGAAAGAGACATTAATTATAGCCTGTGATGTTTTAAGTATAATTTATTTCAATTATTTTCAGAAGAATTAAGAGAGGTAATCAATTGTGAGACAGCTGCTGGCAGTGCCTGACCTGGATGTGTCTGTGTCTGTTGAGGGTTTCTTGTTTTTGGTTTTTTTTTTTAGTACTACCTGACAGGTAAAGAAGAAGAAAATGAGAAACATGCTAATCATGCAACATTTTTTCTGACACAGTGAAATTCAGAGGACATGTGGGGAATTCCCTGCTTTATGAGATCAATACAGACATTCAGGCAGCGCAATGCAAGCCAACAAAGTCACTTTTCCACTAACTTCACAGTCGTTCTGATCACAGCTCCATTTGATGGTGAAATCTGCTTCAACCTCTTGCTTCACATGGGCAGCTTAGAAAAGCCAATGGCTGCAGCCATTCAACTCCAGAAACTGCAAAATGGTGCATGCTGGGTTCCCTCCAACCCAGACACTTTCCTGTGAGGAGGCCGGGAAGCCTCTGGAGCACAACTGGAAATAAAGGGTAAGTTGTTGAGAAGCACAGGATCACAGGACCAACACCCAGTGTTAGTGAAACCCTCAGTGACCCCAAGCAGGAGACGGCTCAGGCAATTAGCACCACATAAAACCCAACGTCACCAGCTGTGTTTTATTTTGTTGCAATAAAAATGGGATCATCCTAATTCTATCCTTACTTTGCACTCTAGACGTGGGGACCATAATAGGACAGTGGATAATGAGTTCAGGGAGAGGAACCGGTGCCCACAATTCAGCAGAAAGTCCTGGGCCGCCCAGTGGGAGCTAAATTACAGGCTCCACCTGCCCTGCGTCCCCTTCCTATCCTCCCTCCTATGTTTTGCCGTCTTCCTCTGAGGTGCATGTTTTCAAAGATTGTAAAGCAATTTATTGAGAACTCTCGAAGGAATAATGTAACAGTTTTACGGAAGACAGATTAAGGAACAGCACCGGGGTGCTGGCTGCAAGGAGAGAAATTACTGAAACAAAGGGGTCGTTTCTGACCAGCTGCCTCTCCCAAGGACACGCTGCAGGCTCCAGTGCCTGCAGACAGCTATGAAAACAGCCCTGCTTGTCTGGATGTTTGGCTGCTGTGAGGTCAGGCCTTCAAGCAGAGTTCGTGCTCATGCAGTGCCTAAGGCATTGACTGCTGCCCAGAAGGCTGGCGGTTCAAACCCACCAGCCACTCCTCAGAAAACCAAGGAGGGGTGGCTACGAGTCAGCTTCAACTGGACAGCAGTGAGTAGAAGAGATGTGTGCTTACCTTTGCCCCAGAAATCCCTCGAGTTTCCTCCCTCCCACAGCCCTTTGTTCACCGAGCTCTGTGCTAACACTGACTCAGGCCTGTGTCATCACTTTTCCCAAAGTGACAGGAAAATCCTAGACACAGCCTTTGGTGAGACGCAAGTTCTGCATTTCCTCATGTCCCAAAACAAGTGAAAGCTTAGCAATGTTGTTGTTGTTAGGTGCCATCAAGTGGGTTCCAACTCACAGTGAGCCCGTGTGCAGCAGTGAAACACTGCCCGGCCCTGCAACCTCCTCACAACCTCTGCTGTGTTGGAGCCCATAGTTGCAGCCACTGTGTCAGTCCGTCCCGTTGAAGGTCTCCACTGACTCTACTATAACAGCATGTTGTCCCTCTCCAGGGACCGGTGCTTCCTGAGGACACGTCCAAAGCGCATGAGACAAAATCTCACCATCCTCAGGTCCAGGCAGCTTCTGGCTGCACTTCCTCCGAGACAGACTTAGTCCTTCTTCGGCAGCCCCTGGTTTGCTCAGTGCTCTTCACCACAATTCAAAGGCATCAGTTCTTCAAAGGAGTTAGTGCTAGTGGCCCAACATCAGCCAAATTTCTACTTGTTCCTCCTTACTTTTTTTAGTAAGAATTTTCAAGAGTGAATTTCAATACAGGTGTACCTTGGAGATACTGCATGTTCAGTTACAGACCACCGCAGGAAAGCAAGTCACCCAAATGTTTTACTTTCTCAGTGATATCAAAGTTACGTTTACTAATTTAATAACTATACTGTAGTCTATGAAGTGTGCAGTTGTTGTTGTTGTTATGTGCCGTCAACTCAGACCCGACTCATAGCAACCCCTCCTTGGGTTTCCGAGGCAGTATCACTAAGGAAGTATATTGCCCCATCTTCCTTCCAAGGAGTGGCTGGTAGGTTTGAACTGCCAGCCTTCTGGCTAGCAGTCAAGTGCCTTAGCCACTATGCTACCAGAGCTCCTAAGTGTGCAGTAGCATGATGAAAAAGTTTGAAGTATTGCGAAAATTACCAAACTGTGACACAAAGACACAGAATAAGCACCCACTGTTGGGAAAAAAAAAATAGACTGGCTCAACACAGGGCTGTCACAAACCTTCAATTTGTAAAAAAATAAAATAAAATAAAGTAACAACATCTGTGAAGCGCAATAAAATGAGGCATGCCTGTGTTTACAACACTATAAATCAAGGCTAAGATCAGCTGTCTGACAAGGTGCTCTCAGTATGCACCAAGTGGAAAGGGGGTGATTGGTCTTGTTTTCCCTCTTTGTGAGGCAGGAGAGCCTAGCCAAACACCAGGTGTGACAGGCACCAGGCAGCACACTGGCCATGGTCCATCCTGATTGGGTGGGCACCGGAGGCCGGGCCGAGCCCAGCACTGACTTTAAAACATCATTGTAAAAAAAACAAAGGAAAGAAGGAAAGACAAGAACAAGACAGAGACTCTCTGTGGCCGCAAAGCCGTTGTAGATGTCGTCTGGGTTTACAAAGTGTCTGCTGCAGCTTTGTTCAGACGGGCCGGTCAGCCCCAACCACCTGCACGCGGTTGTAGCCAGAGCCATCCCTAGGAGCATTTTCACAGGTTAAAAGCACCTGGAGGGCTGTGTGCTCATTTCCGTGTTTTGCTATGAGTCAGTTAACTTTATTCACTTCAAAGTTTCTAAAACATAGAAAACAAAGCAACGGGCTATGTTTTTGTCAGTGGCATGGTAAATTCAGTAGAAAGTAAGTGTCTTGGGTGGAAATGGGGCTACTGTATCCATTGCTCTATCTGAAAAGCACAGTCATCCTTTGGTGTCCACAGGGTATTGATTCCAGGACCTCCCCGAATACCAGAACTCAGGGACGTCCAAGTTCCTTGCACAGAATGGCACAGAATTGGCCTATAACCTCTGCATACCCTCCTATAGGCTTTAAATCCCCTTTAGATTACGTACAACACTTGACGCCATGTGAGTGCATGTAGATAGCACTGTCTGCTCCCCCTTAACTTTGGAAGGATGGCTTTGGCCACTTGTCTGTTTTTCTTTTTCCAAATTTTGATCTGTGGTTGGTGACCCTGCAGCTGGATAGAGCCCTGGCATGAGGAACCCACGGTTACAGAGGGCCAACTCTACCCTAGTCATATGTCCAGAATCAAATAAGACACCACAAAAGGAATTTCAACTTTTAAAACCTTCCCCTCATACCAAGGAATGTTCTGTGTCAGGCTCCAAATAAGAGTTCATATCTTACTTCAAAATGAGAATTCTGTTCATACAGCAAATCCAATTTCTCCAGATCTTTTGAAATCCTCCAATATCTGAGGAACAGGCCTCAAATGGTGGAAACTAGCATTGATTTTCCAAAGTTGTTTCTTCACAACCTGCTCTCTCTCTCTCTCTCTCTTTTTTTCAATTGTGATTTGGGTGAAAGTTTGCAGAGCAAATTCACTTTCCATACAGCAGCTGACATACACTTTGTCTCATGACATTGACTGCAATTTCCCACAATGCAATAGCTCCCCTCCCACTTCCTCCCCATAGTTACCTCTTCCCTGTGTCCATCCCTCCATGCACTCCTGGCCCTGAGCTGTCTTCTTGTGCATACACAGCTATTCTTTCTCCCATGATTGCTCTCTCCAAGGAGTATATCTACCTCAGATAAATGTTCAGCTCATATGCCTGTCTTTCATTTGGCTGGAAGCCAAAGGTGTGGGTTCAATTCCAGACCTGAAGGGCAGCTAGAGGTCATAGCCTCATTGGTTCCATCAGGCTTTGTCAGACCAGCAAACCTGGCCCCTTTTATTTTTCCAAATTATTTTGAGTTTTGTTCCACATTGTTCTCCCTCTCTATCCAGGACTTCCTACACAGATCCCCTTCCGAGTAGTTGACAGCAGTAACTGGGAACCATCTAGTTCTTCTGGTCTCATAGTCATATAGGCTGAGGATCACATGGTGTACCAGTCACTTAGACTGATTGTTTCCATGAATCTTTGGTTTTCCTCATTCTTCTTTGGTCTAGATGAGGAAAGATCCATTGTTGCATGTAGATGGCTGCTTGCAAGCTTTTCAGACCCCAGATGTTACTCACCAAAGTAGGATGTGGAACAATGTTTTGTAGTATGTTATGCCAGTTGAGCTTGATGTCCCCTGTGACTATGGGCCCAAGCCCACAGGTCCAACTACTCACTCCCTCTGGGTAGCTGGCTGTGACCAAGAAGTGACTACAAACTTGTCCCTTGTCACTTCTACTATATACCTGGAAATTTTTACAGAACATACCAACATACTTGTAGAAACATTGTCTGCCAACCCTATACATGGTCTTGGGCACACTCCCCACTGCATAGACATACCTAATAGTTCAACTTGTCCACCCATCTATCCACCTGTATAACCATGTTTGCCTTCACTGACAATGCAGTATTGTATGTGCTAAAGAGTCCATCTTTGTTGTCTGTACCTCCCATATACCTCTCTATGTCTTCCTCTTCCTCAATGCCACCATGTTGATCACTCACATTTGGTACATTGCCCTTCTTCACCTAAATCAATACTTATCTCTACCTATCTAACAGTGTTCCCTACCCTACCCTCCCACCCCTGGTAACCAACAAAGAAAATTTCCTTCCATAGATAAACCTTTCCTTGACTTTTACAATAATGGACTAACACAATATTTGTCCTTCTGTGATTGACTTATTTCACTCAGCATAATGTCCTCCAAGTTAATCCACATTATGTGGTGTTTTTCAGATTCTACATTATTCTTTAGTATTGCATAGTATTCCATTGTGTGTTTGTACCATAGTTCGGTTATCCATTCTTCTGTTGATGGACACCTAGCTTGTTTCCATCTTTTAGCTATGGTAAATAGTGCTGCAATGAACACAGGTGTGCATATATCTGTTCTTGTCATGGCTCTCACTTCTTTAGGATATATACCTAGTAATGGAATGGCTGGTATTTCTAATTACAAATGGTATGTCTAATTCCAACTTTTTTGAGGAATCGCCATACTGTTTTCCACAGGGGTTGTATCATTTGATGGTCACAACCTGCTCTCTCAAAAGGTTGGTATCTGTTACACGTTGAGGTTGTCCCCAAAAGAAGACACGTTCTGGACAAACCTCCAACACCCGTGGCTGTGACCTTGGTCAGAAATAGCATGACTGCTATTTAGTTCCATTGAATGAGGTCATACTAGACTAGTTGGTAGTTACTGTCGATTCTTCCTGACTAGGAGACCCCATGTGCAGTGTAGAACTGCTCCACAGCCTTTCAGATCTGTGATCCTGCGAAAGCACATTGCCAGGCCTTCCTTCAGAGGCATCTCTGAGTGGGTTTGAACCACCAAGTTTTGTCTAGTACTTGAGCTTTTAACTGTTTGTGCTACCCAAAGACTCCTTAATGGACTAAGGTGGGCCCTAATTCTGTGTGAGTGGTGAAGAAGAGACACAGAGACAGACAGACAGAGAGCCTACAGAGGGAGCACCTCTCTGCTAACACCTTTGTTTCAGACTTCCAGATTCCAGAACAGAGAGAAAATAATTTCTGTTGTTTAAGCCGCCCAGTGTGTGACACTTTGTTACAGCAGCCCTAGAAAGCTGATACATCATCACACAGCAGCCACCTCAAAGAAGCAACAATTACACTGTGAAACATTTCCACACATCACGGTGGGGAAGACGGTGGCATGCAGGCTAGCTAGCTCATTGTACTAACTGGTTATTGCTTTACTCATCTGGTGCTACAAGGACCACAAGCAGAAATGTACTTTCTCACTCTTTGTTGTTGTTGTTGTTGTTATGTGCCGTCGAGTCAAACCCGACTCATAGCGACCCCTCCTTGGGTTTCCGAGGCAGTATCACTACGGAAGTAGGATTGCCCAACCTTCCTTCCGAGGAGTGGCTGGTGGGTTTGAACCGCCAGCCATCTGGTTAGCAGGCAAGTGTCTTAGCCACTATGCTACCAGAGCTCCCTTTTCAATCTTTAGGAGCCTGGAAGTCCAAATTCAGGGCACCAAATCTAGGGGAATCCTCTCTCTATGCTGGCTCTGGGGGAAAGTCTTTGTCTCTTTCCAGCTTCTTTTTCTTCGCTCCTTGGAGGTCTCATGTGCTGTGGCACCTGTCACCCCACACTTCTGCTTGCTTCCGCTTACCCCATCTGCTCTTTTACATCTTGAGAGATGTTAACTTAAGATACACCCTATACACCCTACACTAATACAGCCTCGTGAACATACCAGAGAATGTCCTGTTCCCAGATGGGCCTGTAGCCACAGTTACGGCAGGAATTACAGCACATAATTTGGGACACCTCTCAATCCCTAAGAGTTACTCCTCTTTTCTCCTCATTCATCCATCACTGTTCCCATGCTCTCTACTGGCTATACTTATCATGAAACTCTGTGTGTCTTGGGTTTGGTCCCCAATCCAACACAGTGCAAGCCACTCAGAAAACACTTCACAGACAACTTAGAAAAGGCATCCCTCCTCTGCTTCACAGGTGAGGCATGTGGGAAGTAGGGCAGTGATCCACTGAGGGAGTAGAAAAGCAGAGACATCACGTGATGACTGAGGTGCACCTGACCTTAGCCATGGTCTCTTCAGTTGTCTCATATGCGTGCAAAAGCTGGACAATGACCAGGGAAGGCAGGTAAAGAGTTGAAGAGTTTGAGCTGCTGTGTTGGCAAAGGGTGTTGGCTATGCCGTGGAGTGCCAGAACGGACAACTTGGTCTTTCAAAAAATGCAACAGGAATGCTCCTTAGAAGCAAAGATGACAAGACTTCAACTCGCCACTTGGACCCATCATCAGGAAACACCGACCACCATGTTTGGTAAAGCAGGGGGTCAGCAAGGTCAAAGGAACCCCTCTGTGAGATGTGTTGGCCCAACAGCCCCAACAATGGGCTCAAACCTACCACAGAGCATGAAGACTGCACGGGACCAGGCCATGCTTTGTTCTGTTACGTGGAAGGTCGCCATGTGCTAGGACCAACTCAATGGCAACCAACAATGCAACAGCATGGAGGGGTGATGGGGCCGAGTGCCGCAGAGCCACATTATGCAGACGGTTCAATGCAGCTGGTTTACAGTTCCAGCAGGTTCATTCCATATGGTAAGAAACACCGCAGGCTCTGATCTGGCCTTTACCTCGGGCGTTCTGTTATGACTCAGTTATGAAACACCACATCACGCTTCCTGAAGGATAAGCTCCAGTCCCTTATTGTGGGCCAACTCATCGTCCCGCACGGAAGCAATCCACGGCTTGTTCAATGCTCTCCCCCGCAGGCAATGACGGCCTTGATTTATTTGTCTGTGTGTCAATTATCTTCATACTCTAGCAGTCTTTATGGGCTCTGAGACAAGAGGGATTTATTCCCCTTACTCTAACATTTTGCGTGTGTTTCTGTTTCTGTGAAAGGAAAAACTTATCTGCCAATGGCACGTGCTTAGGATGCTTGAATTGATGGGTAGCACTTAATTCCTACGCTGCAAGGTTTGTGTAGCCACACAACCAACTCCGTTTGGAAGGTTATGGAGGAACAAATGCATCATAACACTCCATCAGTAAGGTGCATGCTGAGGCAGTGTGCACGTTAACAGCACAGTTTGATTAATTTCCATATTAAGAAGGGAAGCTATTTTTTCATCTTACAGGATGAGCACTATAAACTGCTGATTTGATTTTTTCATATATTGTAAACTTTTAAAGCATTGAACTCATACATAAACTCCCATTTTCAGCCATGACCACACAACAAGAACTGGACTTAATCTCCCACTAAGAGTAATGGGTATGACATGCTGCACTACTAACAGAAAGGTGAGAGGTTCAAGTCCACCCAGAGACACATCGGAAGGACGGCCTGGTGATCAACTTCCAAAGCATCAGCCATTGAAAACTCTGTGGAGCAGAGTTCTCTGACACAGGTGGGGTTGTCATGAGTCCAAGTCAGATCCACGGCAAATGGTATGAACAATAATAAAACTAAATAAATTATATGAAAACATGCTTCCTCACTGTCTTAGGCTGGGTTCTCTAGGAAGCAAAACCAGTGAAGCTTAGAGATAGAGAGAGAGATTTATTTCAAGGAAATGGCTCCTGTAGTCATAGAGGCTGGCAAGTCCCAGGTCCTTGGGTCAGATGTCAGGGTGGAGTCTTCTACTGACTCACATAGCTGCAGGAGTTGACAAACCCAAGATTGACAGGCAATACAGCAGGCTGCTGGCTTCAGAGGATGACAAATTCAAGATTGGCAGGTAAGATGGCAGACTGTTGGCTCGCAGACTGTGAAGGCAACAAACCCAAGACTGGCAGACAATACAGCAGGCAACTTGTTCAAATCCAGGAACCAGAGGTCAGATGATGATTAACCAGATGCAAATCATCCAGATTGAGCAAACAGCCAGAGTTTTGTCAGAATGTCCATACGTATTGGAAGCAGGCCACACCTCTGAGGAAACTCCCTTTCAGCTGATTGGAGGTGATTGCATTATATCAGATCTCATCATGGTGGATGACTACATCATCACTGCTAACCCACCAAGAATCATGTCACAGCCACGTGGACACACAACCTTAACTGTCATACCCACATTCAACAAAAATGTCCACAGATCTGCACTCTCCTAAAGAAAGAAGACGAATGGAGAAAAGCTAGCAGTTTGGTGTCACACAGCCTGCAACCAGGTTCCCAAATGCGACCCTGGGACAGGAAGCTCAGCCAAGCCCTGCAGCATGGCTGAGCTCAGGGGGTGGGGACTGCATGTCAGTGAGGCAGACACAGGTGGAAGTTGTGAGTCATAGTTCTTGGAAAGAAAAATCACAGCATTTTTACCGTGTTGGAAGAAAAAGACTGCCGTGATCCACCACTGTGCCCTCAGACATGCCTCTCTGGCCCTTGGTCTCTCGGCCTGGCCTCTGCCCTGTTCAGTCAAGTGCTTCAATGCTTTTTTAGCTCTCCTGATAGAGACCCCTTGGTGCACCCCACTCTGCCAGCAAGACTCCTGCCTGAAGGCACTGAGCTTTCTTGCTCTGTGGACCAGCAAGCCCACCGCTCTGTCTAGTGCTTCTTGGTTCCACAGCTGCTGTGTCTCTGTTGGTTGTCCCTGCCATCTTTCTACCAAGGAGGTCCAGCACAGGGATCTCAGGTCCAAGGACACACTCCACTCCACCTCCAGTTCTTCTCCCTTGAAGGCAATGAGATCCTCCCTTCTGCCTCTAACACAAAACAAACACAACGCAACACCGTCGAGTCAGATCCAACTCATAGTGACCCTTTCTTTGGTTTCTGAGGCAGTATCACTATGGAAGTAGATTGCCCAACCTTCCTTCCGAGGAGTGGCTGGTGGGTTTGAACCACCAGCTTTCTGGTTAGCAGTCAAATGCCTTAGGCACTACGCCGCCAGACGAGGGCTCATTTTAAGGCTAGCAGAATGACAAAACTAACCGATCCCCACATTGAAGTTCCACACACCTTATTTGCATGGTCCCACCCCCATAAGGGTGCCATGTACCTTATTTACATTGCTAACAAGCCATCCAGTCCTCTTGGTGGGCCACAAGCACCTCACACTTGCATAGTCCCACACAGTCATCTGGTGGGCATCACAAAGACCATGGCTAGAAGAGCCACACCAGGTAATTCACTGCACCACAGACTAATAATGTTGTGATTCAATCCAGAAAGACTTTACAAAACAATTCTGTTCACAGTATTCGTATAATCTGAAATGTTGTTGTTGTGCTGTTGCTGTTGTCAGGCGCCGTCTGCTCAGTTTTGACTCATAGTGACCCTACATGCAACAGAACAAAACACTGTCCAGTCTTGACCCATCCTCACAGTTGTTGCCATGTTTGAGCCCATTGCTCTGACTGCTGTGTCAGTCCATCTCATTGAGGCTCTTCCTCTTTGCCACTGACCCTCCACTTTAGCAAGCATGATGTCTTTCTCCAGGGACTGGTCCTGCCTGACACCACGACCAACGTACTTGAGATGAAATCTCTCCATCCTTGCTTCCAAGGAGCATCCTGGCTGTACCTCTACCCAGATATTCTGTTCATTCTTCCAACAGTATATAGTATAATTCATGTTCTCCACCAACACCATGATTCAAAGGCATCAATTCTTTGCCGTCTTTCTTATTCATTGTCCAGTTTTCATACGCATACAAGGCTATTGAAAATATCATGGCTTGGGTCAGGTACACCTTAGTGCTCAATGTAACATATTTGCTTTTTAACAGTATAAAGGAGTGTTTTTCAGCACATTTGCCTAATGCAATTCATTGTCTGATTTCTTGACTTCTGCGTCCATGGGCATTGATTGTGGATCCAAGTAAAATGAAACCCTTGACAACTTCAGTCTTTTCTCCATTTATCTTAATGTTGCTTGTTGTTTCATTATGAGGAATTTTGTTTTCTTTGTGTTAAGGTGTTATCCATATGGAAGGCTGTAGTTTTTGATATTTATCAGAAAGTGCTTCAAGTCCTCTTCACTTTCAGCAAGCAAGGTTGTATCATCTGCTTATCACAGTTTATTAATGAGTCTTCCTCCAATCCTGAAGCCATGTTCTTCTTCATATAGTCCAGCTTCTTATATTATTTGCTCTGCATACAGATTAAATAACTACGGTGAAAAGATACAACCCTGACACATACTTTTCCTGATTTTAAACAATGCCGTATTCCCCTTGTTCTGTTCAAACACCTGACTCTTGGTTTATGTTCAGGTTCCACGTGAGCACAATTACGTGTTCTGGAATTCCCATTCTTCACAATATTATCCATAATTTGTTATGATCCACACAGTCAAATATCTTTGCATAATCAATAAGACACAGATAAACTTATTTCTGGTATTCTCTGTTTTCAGCCAAGATTCATCTGATGTCAACAATGATATCCCTTGTTCCACATCCTCTTCTGAATCTGGCTTGAATTTCCGGCAGTCCCCTGTTGCAATACTGCTGCAACTGTTTTTGAATGATCTTCAGCAAAACTTCACTTGCATGAGATATGAAGTACATTGTTTGATAATTTTCACACTCTGTTGGATCACCTTCCTCTGGAATGGGCACACACATGTATCTCTTCAGGTCATTTGTCAAGTGGCAGTCTTCCAAATTTCTTGACATACATAGGTGACCACTTCCAGTATGGCTTCCATTTGTTGAAACATCTCAGTGGGTATTCCATCAATTCCTGGAGCCTTGTTTTTCACCAATGCCTTCTGTACAGCTTGGACTTCTTCCTTCAATATCATCAGTTCTTGATTATATGCTACCGCCTAAAATTGTTGCACAAACCAAACTCACTGCTGTCAAGTCAGATCTGACTCATAGTGACCCCTCCTTGGGTTTCCAAGGCAGTATCTACAAAAGTAGATTGCCCAACCTTTTTTCTGAGGAATGGCTTGTGGGTTTGAACCATCAGCCTTCTGATTAGCAGTCAAATGTCTTAGGCACTATGCCACCAGAGCTCCCAAATTATTTTTGATATGGTGATTCTATATATTTCTTTCATCTTCTTCTGATGCTTGCTCAATTGTTCAATATTTTGCCCATAGAACCCTTCAATATTGCAACTTGAGGCTTGAATTTTTTCTTTAGTTCTTTCAGCTTGAGAAATGCTGAGTGTCTTCTTCCCTTTTGGTTTTCTAACTCCAGGTCTTTGTACATTTCATTATAGTACTTGACTTTGTTTTCTCCAACAGCCCTTTGAAACCTTCTGTTCAGCTCTTTTACTTCATCATTTCTTCCATTTGCTTTGTTGTTGTTTAGCTACTATCTATTTAAGAACAACTTATAGAGTCTCTTCTGACATCCATTTTGGTCTTTTTTTTTTCCTTTCATCTTTTTAATGGACTTTTGCTTTCTTCATGTATGATGTCCTTGATGCCATACCACAATTCATCTGGTCTTCAGTCATTAGTGTTCAATATTATAAATCTATTTTTCACATGGTCTCTACATTCAGGTGAGATATACTCAAGGTTGTACTTTGGCTCTCATGTTTTTATTTTCTTCAACTTGAACTTGCATATGAGTAATTGATGGTCTGTTCCACAGTTAGCCCCTGGCCTTGTTCTGATTGATGATATTGAGCTTCTCCATCATCTCTTTCCATAGATGTAATTGATTTGATTCCTGTGTATTCTACCTGGCAGGTCCATGTGTATAGTCACTGTATATTTTGTTGAAAAAAGGTATTTGCAATGAATAAGACACTGGTCTTGCAAAATTCTATCATGAGATCTCTAGCATTGCTTCTGCCATAAAGGCCATATTTTCCATCTACTGATGCTTCTTCTTTGTTTCAAACATTCACATTGCAATCATCAGTAATTATCAATGCACTTTGATGGCGTGTTTGATCGACTTCTGACTGAGAATCTTGGTAAAAATCTTCAATTTCTTCATCATGGCATTCATGGTTGGTGTGTAAATTTAAGTAACAGTTATACTAACTGGCCTTCCTTGTAGGTGCATGAATATTATCACATCACTGACAATGTTGTACTTCAAGATATATCTCAAAATGTTCTTTTTGACAATGAAGGCAATGCCATTCCTCTTCAATTTATCATTCCCTCCTTAGCAACTCATATGATTGTCTGATTTAACATGGCCAAGTTCAGGTCATTAATACCTAGGATATCAATCTTTATGCATTCCATTTCTTTTTTGATGACTTATAATTTTTCTAGATTCATACTTCATACATTTCATGTTCTGATTATTAATGGATGTTTGTTTCTTCTCATTTTAACTTGAGCCACATCAGCAAGTGAAGGTCCTAAAAGCTTTATTCCATACACAGCATAAATATTGACTCTGTTTTGAGGAGGCGGCTCTTCTCCAGTCATATTTTTGGTGTCTTCCCACCTGAGGGGCTCATCAGACAAGGTTCTGGAGCTGTTCCTAAGGTTTGCACTGACCACTTTTTTTAGAGGTAGATGACAAAATCCTTCTTACTCTCTGTTAGTCTGGAAGCTCAGCTGAAACCCGTCCACCATGGGTGACCCTGCTAGTATTTGAAGTACTGGTGGCCTAGCTTCCAACATCACAGTACATGTAAGCCACCACAGTTTGACAAACTGACAAGCAAGTAAAACATGTTACATACTAGCTATTTACATCTATATCCAGCATATATTATTCTATGCTTTCAATGGATGATAAACATTACTAAGGATTCCATGTTGTCTGGTATGGGAAGAGGTCCATGAGAATGGTGACATCATGTGTTACCACAATGAGAGATACCAACTCTGATGACACCCCTGACCCCATCACGGAAAGTGCCAGATCCTTTAATTTGACACCCAACCTGGGCACGTCCAGGAACAAGAGACACTGAGCAACCACACTAAGCCAGCAGGAACACCAGGACTGTCCCTGGAGCCCAGGACATGTGGTCTTCATCCTAGGATGTGGTTTGCACCCTTACCTCCTCTCTTAGTCTCCTAATGGTGTCATAGCAGAAACACCACAAGAGGGTGGCTTTAAAGAACAGAATTTTATGTTCTCACAGTTCATGAGGCCAGAAGTCCCAGTTCAGGGCATGGCTCTAAGGGGAGGTCCTTCTTTGTCTATTTCAGCTTCTGCAAGCTGTCGGCATCCTGGGTGTTCCTTGACGGGATGCATCTGTGATGTGTGTCTGTCTTCACGTGTGTGTCTCTGTGTCTATCCTGCCCTTTTGATAACTCAGAAAGGATTAGATTTAGAACACCCCCTAGACTAGTGTGGCTTCATTAACAAAAGAAGAACCTTATTTCCAAATGGGTCAGATCTACCAGTGAGGGACCAGGACAGCCACCTATGTTTTAGGGAGGCCCCAGTTCAATTCATAGTATCTCACCAGGCAATGGGAACTTTATTACCACTCTAAAGACCAGCGGCCTGAGGTCTAGGCTCCCACCCAGCATGGGGAGGAGGGATGTCACATCCTGGGCAGCTCTGTGAGCCAAAGGGCTCCCTGGGGGCACCTGGTTGGGTGTCCCCAGGGCCAGGGGCAATGTGGAAGGGGCATCCATGAGAAATGCTGCCCCGGGAGGACTGGGGTCCCGACAGGAACATTGCCACAATAGTTGGGCCATGACAGGATACAACAGGGTCAGACTGTCATTTATCGTCTCAGGGAGGTTCCTTTCTTCTTTCTAGTTTTTCCTTTGATGAGAGCTCAGGTTCAAATCCTAAGTTTCTTGTTAGTTTTGTTATTGCTCGTGTTTTTGTTTGTTTTTAATGTGATAAAATACTTATCACGGGGCATATGGGAATTTCACTTGAATGGTCATCAATTCCGCCACCCAGCAGAGGTTCCGGCCCGACACCCTCATCACACCAAGGCCACAGTCACCAAGGCCAGGTGCTGGTGGAGAGCATGTGGCTCAGAACACAGGAGCGGCCCGGGCTAATCCACAGCGGCTCTGCTGGGCTGACCTATCGGCAGGCAGGGCTCTGAGGACTTCCCTCCCGACAAGGATCGTTCCACTCCATGTGAACCTTCCTGCTGGGTGTGTGTTACAGGGCAATCCATCCTGTATATTTGTTAGTTTATGGCAGCTTTAAAAAAAAAAAAAAAAAAAGCAGCTGGTTGCCTCAGGCTGGTAATGAGAAAACTTCCAGCTTCCTGCAGGTTTTATGTGCTTCACCATTTTCTGCAGCGGGCAATAAAAAATGAAATAAAAAATGTACAAACTTTGAAGTTCAAAACTGTCTTTTATCTTCTTTTGTTTTTATTCCTTCACTTTTTATTTCTGCTGGCTTCACTTTCCTTATTCTACATCCTAGTGTGTTTTTATTCATGATTAACAAGATGCAAAAGCCAAGAACTTATTCTCAGAATGAAAAAAGGTGCCGAAGGCAAAGATGTTATTTTGAAAACTAAGGTGTGCCTGACCCAAGCCACAGTCTTTTCAATAGCCTCATGTGAAAGCTGTACAATGAATGAGGAAGATCACAGAAGAACTGATGCATTTGAGTTGTGTTGGTGAAGACTACCGAATGTCCCATGGACTGCCAGAAGAATGAACAAATCTCTCCCAGAAGAAATGCAGCTGGAATGCCCCTTGGAAGCAGGAATGGTGAGACTTTGCCTCTCGTACTTTTGGCATGTCTTCAGGAGGGACCAGTCTCTAGAGAAGAGCATCATGCTTGGTGAGGTGGATGGCAAAAAGAGGAAGACCCTCAATGACGTGGACTGACAGACACAGTGACTGTAGCAATGGGCTCAAGTACAGCGATGATTGTGAGGCTGATGCAGGACCAGGCAGTGTTCTGTTGTGTTGCATGTGAGTCGCTGTGGTGGTTCCAGTTGTGTGTCAGCTTGGCTGGGCCTGGTTGAGTGGCTGGGCAGCTGGTGGTAGTTATTCCCCATGAGGAGACTGGCAGTCAGCTCCAGGGTGGGATCTGCTGTGAGCAGCTGAGTACCTGCTTTAGGGATGTGGTCTGCTTCCTGTAAATAAGGAGAAGCTTTGGGAATGGTCTACTGCTTTTTGGCACCTTTGAACCCTGCACATAGCCAAGTCATTGTTCAGCAGCCTGCCATGCTATGCTGCTCTTGGGACTTTTTCTAGATGTGAATTAGTGGCCTGCCATGTTGCTTGGGGCTGTGCTTTTTTACTTGTCAACCTTGGGTTTGTCAGTCTCAGCAGCCAGCTGCTGCCTGAGTGAATAAAAGCCTCCAGCCTCAGTGGGCTGGGAGCAGGAGGCAGAGCTGCAACCCAAGGTTGAGGGGCTTTCTCCCAGCCCCTAGAGCCTGGCACTTTGAACTTGGACTTCTAGCCTCCAAAACTGTAAGAGAATAAACTCCTGTTTATTCAAGCATCCCATGTGTGGTCTATTCCTGTCGGAGTGGCACTAGGTAACCAGAACAGTCCCTGAGTCGGAACTGGCTTGACAGCACCTAACAACAACAAGGCAATAAACCAAGGAGGCAGGTAACTGTTAGTTACGGAAGTGGGATGCAAGGAAAGCTAGAACTTCTAACCACTAGTGGAAAACGAGTGGAAAGTTTTGGGGATGTGGGTTTCATTTGCGTTTTGCACTCAGCTTCTGCGCATTTCCATGAGGGAATAACCCAATGGGAAGTTGCAGAAGCCACTGGCTCACCCCACACTTTCTGCCAGAACCAACCAACCAACCCACTGCTGTCAAGTGAACTCCGACTCACAGAGACCCTATGGACAGAGTACAACTGTCCCACAGGATTTCCAAAGCTGTGAATCTTTACAGAATCAGACTGCCTCATCTTTGCGAGCATTGGTGGGTTTAAACTGCTGACCTTTTGGTTAGCAGTCAAATGCTTTAACCACTGCACCACCAGAGCTCCTTACACTCTCTATGGTGTCCCAAAAATCATAGCCAAGAAGTGACAAGATTTACTGTAAGGATTATCGCATGTAGCATGGATATTTGTAAACAATAATAAAAAAAAAATGTAAAGTGAGAGTTCTTGGGTAGATGTGACTGTTTCATCACTGTGGTTCAGGACGTGAAAATACAGTTTATCACCAATGAGAGATGGGTATTTCCAGTTGTAACATTTTTTATATTAAATGCAGAAATCAGAAAAATCAAATTATTGACAAATGGGGTGCACATTGTGTCTTCAGTGTAGAGAAACTTCCACAAACTAGTTCACTTCTCATTTTCAGAAATATTCTTATCTCAAGGGTGTATGGGGACATTGCCTCTTGGACCCAACCTCTGTCACATTTTTATTTGACCTTAATTTCTCACCTTCACCACAAGTAGTCCTTTTGCTTCTAGAACAAGCACAGGGTTTTCCTTGCAGAAAGTAATGACCACCCACATCCTCACTGGTGGGCATGAGTTGATTTGTTTTAACACAATTGGAAAAGGAGCAATTGAAAAGAACAGGTTTGTTATGTAATGTGATCACTGACTATTGGCCAACATACAGTAACATATCAGACAGTGTTTCACTGCTATTCATAAGGTTTTCACTGGCCAGTTCTTTGAGAAGTGGATGGCCCCTTCCTTCTTCTGAGTCTGTCAGTCTGGAAGCTCCACTGAAACTTGTCCACCATGGGTGACTCTGCTGGTATTTGAAATACTGGTGGCATAGCCTCCAGCTTCACAGCAACACGCAAGCCCCCACAGTGAGACAAAACAACAGATGAGTGGTGGCGCCAGAGGATGGGGCAGGGGAATTAGGAGGTATGGATTTCTTTTTAGAGTAACAGAAATATTCTGGAATTAGATAGTAATAAGGGTCACACAGCACTGTGGATATGCTAAAAAGTGCTAAATTTTGCACCTTTAAGTGATTAAAATGCAAATTTATGATATGTGAGTTCTATGAAAAATGTTAATAAGCACATTAAAATATCTGGAAGAAGGTAGAATAAATTCATTGGGAAGGATGACTTCTAGCAAGAGAGCAACAGGGGTGGGGAGAGTCTTAGGGAGTAATTTATATACTTCTGTTCCCATGTCTCACAATGAGTATGAAGAAGAAAAACACTCAAATAGACTCCTTACCGAAGAGTCAGCAGTGACACTGTCTAGAGGCAGGACTGTGGGTGTTTTGCAATGGGGAAGAGGAATGTTGAAGGTCTATAATTTTATATCCGTAACTAAATGCATTATCTTTTTGCCTCCAACATCAGCTGCCAACGCTTCTGTGTTGAAAGGTTGCTCATTAGGACTCAGACAAAATTCTGACAGAAAATTCATTTCACATAGCTACGTATGTCACATCAGATCCAACGAAAATGCCAAACCTCACACTATCAGCAAGCCAGCAAATTTCCCAAATGCTACAATCCAAGAGTGTGTGGAAGATACAGGGTGTCCATGGGAACAGGGACAGGGATATACAAGGACAGGTCATCCACAAGGGCAGGAAATCTACAAGGACAGGGTATCATCCATGGGGACAGTGTGTCATGAGGACAGTACATAGACAAGGACACAGTGTCCAAGGAGACAAGACATCCATGGCAAAGGGCACCCATGGGGACAGGGCATATATGGGGACAGGGCATCTACTAAGACAAGGTGTCTGTGAGACTAGGGCATGCATCCGTGGTGACAGAGCACCATGGGGACAGGGTATACATGGGGACAGGCCATCTACTAAGACAACATGTCTATGAGGACAGGGCATTTACAGGGACTAGTCATCCAGGGCGTCTATAAGGATAGATTGTCAGTGGACTGGGCATCCATGAGGACAGGGCATCACACCCATGTGTGAGCCAGTGGCCAATGGGGCCGGGCTTAGGGATGGGGAGAGATTAAAACTGACCCTCAAAGAAAAGGCTGGAATGACTCCTGCGGCTGACAGCTCCAGCTTAATATACCAAGCAAGAGACTAGGCACTGCCCTTCAAAGCCAGTGTAAACATTTTCTTCTGGGTTCCCGTGTAAACTAAGGTGGCAGCATCTCCACCAGCTCCCAGCTCTCATCCTCAGACCTGAAGAAGGATTTACCAAAGTTGGCTCTAATCAACTATCATGTTCTCCCATCCCCTGGCCCAGAGGCCTTCTTTCATCACGGAAGGACAGGGAAGAAGTGTAAGTGACAAGAAGCATCCTCTTGAACTTTCCGGGCCTGACACTTTTAGAGCAACAAAGACAAGAGGAAGTTGAAATAGTCGTGCCCAGTGGGAAAGCCCAGCAGTATTTAAGTCCCTAAAATACCATAGATGATAAACATATTTATTTTGACTATAAACTGAAATGGATGTGTTTCCTAGAGCTGTGGTAACAAAGTACCACAAACTGCGTAGCTTAGAACAACAGACGCTTCTTGCCTCACGGTCCTGGGGGCTGAGGGACTGATTTCAGGGTGTCGGCAGGGTCATGCCCTCCCCGAAGCCGCTAGGGGAGGAACTCTCCGTGTCTCTTTCCGTCTCTGAGAGCTCCCGACAAGCACTGCACTCTTCGGCTTATAGACACATCAGTCCAGTCCCTGACTCCATTTTTGTGCAGGCTTCTTCTCCGTGAGTCTCTTCACTTCTTTCATAAGAACACCACTCAGATGGGAGTAGGACCCACTCCACTCTGGTATGATCTCTTTTTAAGTTAACTGATAGCATTTGCAAAGACCCTTGTTACAAACAAGTTGCCCCACTGAGCAAGGACCAAAGTCAGCAACCTCACTTTAATGGTTAACTTAGTGGTGAAGAGCAGCATGAGTCCAATTCTCACCTGGAAGTGGATCCAGGCTTCACCTCCCACATCCGTCATCCTGGTCACTTGCCATGGGCATGGCACTTTCTCCCTCTTTGACCCCAACCACCCAGTTAGGTCAGAGACTCACCAACTAAAGGAGTCCCATCCCTTTCAGAGGAGCCCTGGTGACACAGTGATTAAGGCACTCAGCTGCTGACCAAAAGTCAGCAGTTCGAACCCACCAGCCGCTCCACGGGAAAAAGATGAGGCCGTCTGCTTCCATAATGATTGTCAGCCTTGGAAACCCTGTGGGGCAGTTCCACTCTGTCCTCTAGGGGCACTGTGAGTAGGAATCGACTCCAGAGTAGTGGATTATTTTTTTTTCCCCCTTTTAGACTCTGCCAAGCAGGGAGACACCAGCCCCAAATCCCATCTTCTGAATGACCCACTGTGGTAGTTCAGTTGGTGCGTCATCTGGGCTGGGCCTGGTTGAGTGGCTGGGCAGCTGGATGTAGTACTCCCCGTGATGAGACTGGTAATCAACTCCATGGTGGAATCTACTATGAGCAGCTGAGTAGCTGCCTTAAGGAATGTGGCCTGCTTCCTGTATATAAGGAGAAGCCTTGGGGATAGTCTCTAGCTTATGGCACACTTGAACCCTGCGTGTAGCCGTGTCATTGTTCAGCAGCCTTTCACGCTCTGCCGACCTTGGGACTTACAAGGGACTTGAATTAATGGCCTGCTGTGTGGTTTGGTAACATCGGACTGTGCCTTTTTACTTGTCAACCTTGGGCTTTGCAGCCTTAGCAGCCAGCAGCCGTCTGAGTGAAGGAAAGTCTTTAGCTTCAGTGGTCCAGGAGCTGGAAGCAGAGCCGAAGCCCAAGGCTGAGGGGCTTTCACCCAGTCCCTAGAGCCTGGCGCTTTGAACTTGGACTTAAAGCCTCCAAATTATAAGAATAAACTCCTGTTTGTTAAGGCCATCGCATTTGTGGTATATTCCTGTCAGAGCAGCACTAGGGAACCAGAACACCCACCCTTTGAAACCTAGGTGGTAGCCCCATACTCTAAAACCAAGGACAGAGGCCCCACCCCTCGTGCTCAAGCTGGCAGTCCCCCTGGTCTCCAGGGTCCTCCTTTCTTTTCCTGGAGGACAGTGATGTTCACAGCCAAGTAGCTCCATCAGCCCACGTCCTCTCAGAACCCAGGAATCGGCAGCTTTCATGCAGTTCGTCCCATTGCTATCCCCTTCTGTCTAAGACAGAGCTTCTGATGAGAAGGTGGATTGAATCTGTAAGTCACGTGCCTACTCTCTTTAGCAAGCAGTTGGTCAGCCACACCCTTGGTGTCCCCTCCAGAGCATGCTTTCTCAGTTCGTACAATAGAATTTTCCAAAGCTCAACCTCTGATTCCTTTTGCAAGTTCATTCCTTAATGTATCACTTTCCTCCTACATTTTGCTACTAGCAGCAAGGAAAAAAACATCGCATCTTCAAGATTTTGCTTAGATATCTCCTCAGCCAAACATCCAAACCCATCATTAACCAGAACCAGTCAGAAAACCGGGAGTAAGAGCCCCTGACATTCATCACTGAGGTGCTATGTTCCTGCCCAAAGTCAGACTCCGCTTTGATTCTTAGTGCAGGCTCCGCTCCAGGACCACAGCCGGTCACGTCTCTAAGTCTCCTCTCTGCTTACTGACCAACAGATCAGTAACTTTTAGGAAAAAAATGAGGGAACTTGAACCGCCATCAACAAACAGAATGTTGGGGCCAAAATGCATCCCCAGGAAACAAAAGGCAGGATGTGAAATCATTTAAGAGGAGTTTGTCAGGATGGAAACACTCTTCGTGGGAGGATATGTTTCTAATTGACCATGTAGGTCAGGGTGTGAGCCATCTGAGAAGAACATGGGAACAGCTCCTTTCTGGAGCTCACTACACCCATGAATAGCTAACTACAATCACATCATCAAAAATACCCAAAGAGACTGGCTAGCTCCCCCTAACTAGGTAGCAGACCCTACAGGGCAAAGGACTTCAAACTGCAGCTAATCTTACCTACAACCCGTGGTTAACGCTTACCTTCCCTTTTTTGTCTCCATGTTTAAACCCCTAAGTTGGTAGAGACAGCTGAAGACAGTGCTGACAGCATCCTCAATTCAGTTTTCCCAATTTGCAAACAGTTGTTTTTGTTTTAATTCCTCATTAAAACTCTGCTTTTTCTTTAAGCAGACTCACAGGCTTGTGCTCTGTGACAACCCAAAAAACTCGTACCATCAAGTAGGTTCCAACTCATAGCAACCCGGTAGAATACAGAACTGCCTTATAGGGTTTCGAAGGCTATAAGCCTTTACAAAAGCACCTTGCCTCATCTTTCACCCAAGGAGTGCCTGGTGGGTTCAAACTGTCGACCTTTCAGTTAGCAGCCAAGCACTTAACTACAATGCCACCAAGGGTCCTAACAAGGTATACTTTCCACAAATCATTTTAACATAATCTATGAGATTTCTTTGCCATTTTTTCCAGTAATATCTTTCCTCTAGTGTCCAGTAACATTGTCATCATTTCCTTCCAGGGCCTCACAAGAAGCACTTTCAATGTTCACATGTCTAGTGACATTTTGTCCACAGACGTGTCCTCTGATGACAGTAGTGTCCTCTGCTCGCTGCTCTCCCTTCTGAGCCTCACCAAGATTGTCTTTATCATCCATAATTCTACCAACAGTCTCTTCAAGACAATCTAGGCTTTTGCTATTACATCCTCAAAACTCTTCCATCTTCTGCCCATCACCAATTCCTAAGCCACTTGCACAGTTTTAGGTATACACTAGAGCAGCAGCTCACTTCCCAGGACTCAACTCTGCCTTGGTTTCCTAGCGCTACCATAGCAAAATGCCACCAGGGAGTGGCTGTAGAGAACAGAAATGTATTCTCTCACAGTGCTGGAGGCTCGAAGTCCAAATTCAGGGTGTTGATATGACCGTGCTAGCCTTGTCCCCTGTGGGGAAGATCGGTTCTTATCTTCTCTAGCTTCTGGGGGCCCTGGGCATTTCTAACATCCCTTCACTTACAGCTGTGGAAGTCATGTGGCCATTCTTCCTATTATGTGCCTCCATGTCTATCTCCCCGCCTTATAAGACCCCACCCAAAGGAATTAGGACCCACACTACTTTGGTATGACCTTTTTAACTTAATGATAACATCTGCAAAGAGAAACCATATGTCCCCAAACATGGTCACCTTCAGAGAAACCCTATATCCCCAAACAAGGTCACAGTCAGAGAAACACCTATGACTCTGAACACAGTCACAGTCACAGTTACAGGGTTAGGATTTCAACATATCTTTGGGGCAGACACAATTCAATTTATAACAACTGCATGAAATCTGTTGTTAATTTGGGGAAAACTAACATCTTACCACGTTGAGTTTCCCAATCCATGGTAGTTGTCTATCTCTCCATATACTTATGCAATCGTTAATCTCTCCCAATACCGTTTTGTAGTTTTCAGGGTACAGGCCATGCACATATTGTATTAACCATATCTCTAATATTTTAAGGTTTTGATGATATTGCACATGGAGTTGGCTTTTTAATTTCAGTTTCTAACTCTCCATTGCTTGCCCATGGTCTTACTTTGTAAGAACAAGGACATCTTGTCCAGGGCCACCAGAAGACCCCCTAAAAGCTCATCTGTCAGAATTCCAGGCAGGTTCATCCTACAGATGCTGAACCTGAGCATAACGAACCACCACTGAATCTGAAGGGTTAATTTACACCAGAAACACACACAGCTTCTGGGTTCTGTCACAGCTTAGAGGCCCTTTGTCCACCCTGGAACACCTGTACCCCAGGGTTCCCTGGCATTTTTGAGAGGGAGAGGAGGCCAGTGAACAGACCCTGGGCTGAGATGTCCTGAAACATTCCCTACAGTCTAGAGTCTCAGGTACAAAAGGAGGAGCCTGGTAAGTCAGAACTTCCTAATATAGATCCACCTTCTCCTTGGGGTCCCTGGATTCACTAGTTACATCTATACACAAAGACCCACAACTTGGGTCACTCAAGCTGGCACAAACAAAAACTCTTAGAAGCATCACCAGTCACAAACCTACCTGGGCGCATGGTGTCTTGGGAGTAGCATGAATGGGCAGCCCCCATTTCTGCTTATGCTTGCCTCTCCCCAGCCTCCTGCACCAAAAGGTTTAAATGTGAATATGCTGGTGTAGGAGAGACCAGCCATGCTCTGACCACTTTGTCCCTTTCCCTCCCTGACTTTAAAATCTGAAGCATGACCTAAAAGAACGTCTTCTCGAACCAAAGGAAGCCCCCTCTTGAGACGGAGACCAGGAATTCACAGTGGGGCACTCAATCCTGCACAAGTCCCGCGAGAGACTTCAGTCAGCCCCTGTGATTTGTGTTGGTTCTGTTGTGGTTTTCTTTCTTACAGAAAGGCTTGTAGACACCGCGGGCTGTATTACAGGAAAACACTAGACTGACACTCACTACAAGTGAAAGGACAAACGTTATTGAGGGAATAGAATTGCTCCATAATGGTGAGACATTTACAGACGTCCCGCAGGGAGAGCACTGAGGGGTCAAAGGGTCTGTGCTCACAGGCAGATAGACGTGGAGGAGGAAGCAAGACAAAAGCTCCAAATTTAAACGTTCCCAGCTTGTTTGTCTGTTGCATCCCAAATGAAGTTTAACAAAGCATTCATTCAGGGGTTAATTTTCCGTCAGCTCTGAAGTCTGTCTCGTTAGTTTAGTTACAGATTCCAAAGGACTAGCAGACCCACAGCAGGAAAGCCTGGTGAGTGAGAGAGTCCTCTGGGAGTGAGACGTGGCCTGCGTCTGTCCCGACCACATGGTTATTGACAAGGTCAATCCATGGAGCATGATCAGTTCTCTTCCCCATCCTCCTGCTGACCAAGGCGCCTTCTCTGGGGCAGCATAAGCTTTCTCCTTACCTGGTTAGAAATCCTACCTTCTGCTGTCTTTGTTTTTCAAACAGTGAAACTGTGCCCAAAAGGCTCAATGGTTTCTGTAGAGAAGTAGAGATGAAACCTGAGTTACATCCAGAGTGGAGTTTAATTTACATCAGAAGCCACCCAACTCGTGTACGTCAACACCTCGGTTTCTTAAGGTTCAATCCACAGGCTGCATAAACACAGCCTCCCTGGTGTAAGGATGGTTCTGACTACAGATGTCTTTCTATGTAATTAATTACACACCAAACCAAAGCAAGCTCACCGCCTTTGAGTTGATCCCAACTCACGGCAACCCTGTAGGACAGAACAGAACTGCCCTACGGGGTTTCCAAGGCTGTCAATCTTTTTGTGAAGCCGACTGCCTCATTTTTCTCCTGTGGAGTGGCCGATGGGTTCAAACCACTGACCTTCAGTTAGCCACTATGTACTTAACCACTATGGTACCAGGGTGCCTTGCACCATAAAGATTACCCAAACCAAACACATTACAGTCGAGTCGATTCCAACTCACAGCACCACTAGAGGACAGAGTAGAACTGCTCCACAGGGTTCCCAAGTCTGTCAATCTTTGTGGAAGCAGATTGCCTCATCTTTCTCCCATGAAGGGGTTGAGGGGTTAGAACTACTGACCTTTCAGTTAGCAGCTCAGTGCTTAACCACTGCACTACCAGGGCTCCTTATTAAAGTGCATATTCAGGGTCAAATTCTGAAACCCTAACATTGTGCATGGAAATCTCAGGTGAGTGGAAAAAAGCACAAGTTGGGGAAGTGAACTACAGGGAAGGGATGCTCCATCCACTTGTTCTTGGAGATGAGTTGGCAGAACCATGAGTGACCAAAACAGCTGTCAGTGAAAAAAAAAAATAGAGAGAGTTTCAGTGACAAGAAAATAAATTGAGTTCAATCAGGAATCTGTTATACATTCATATCAGCTTCCCTCTGGGGGTTTCAGAGGAAAGGGAACTGAAAACCCTAAAATAAGCAGGGTGCCTTAATGCTTTCCTCT
Source organism: Orycteropus afer afer (assembly GCF_000298275.1). Classification (NCBI taxonomy): domain Eukaryota; kingdom Metazoa; phylum Chordata; class Mammalia; order Tubulidentata; family Orycteropodidae; genus Orycteropus; species Orycteropus afer. Next base: position 18,373,279 of record NW_006921593.1, read on the forward strand.
CAGCCCCTCTGCCTGTGCACATTTGTCAGTGCAAGCTGTAAAAGTACCAGGAATGTTTTCTGAAAAAATGCTCGTCTGTGATCTCAACACTTGTGGGAGCGTTAATGAGCTTTTTCTCTTCAGAACATCTCCTTTGTGGGCGGTGTTCTGCAATTCACTGTGAGTTTCTCCCTCCCTTTGAGAGAACTTCCACCGAAGATTTGCTTCTGCCACTACGTCAGTTTAGATGGAATAGGCTCATTAAACCTCCCCTCAGATGCAGCCCCCACATCACAGCTGGCTCCCAGCTGCAGGGAGGCTGGTGCACCAGCAGCGAAGGCTGGGGTCCGTGTCCTGACCTTTGTAAACACGTCCCCAGCCGAGGAGGTGTGCACAGCAGTGCCAAGATGATTAGGAGGACTGCAGGTTCACTGTGGTCACAGCACTGAGGCTTCACACGTCCACACAGCAACGACCATGCTCCTCGCTAACGGGTGAGGCCAGTTGAGCTTGTAGCGGTTTTAGAAAACGCAATCAGTGTTCAGTCCTGTCCACCTGCTAGACACCGAGGGGCTGTGAGGGCCTGTGATGCATGGTCCTCAATCCCAGCTGTGAGTCAGCAGGTCTGAAACCTGCCATCCTGAGTCATTGTGGTATCTCTACCCACGTGAGATGGGCCACATGGTTCCGGCCCCTTCTCCCTCATAACTCATAGGCCGCTCCAGCTTCTAAATAAAACTGGCTCATTCTGGCCAAGGCACGGCCTGGGGGCAGACCGGACACTGGAGAGCTCGCTGGGCACTGGGCCGAGTGCCCAGCAGTCTCTTGCCTGGAGGAGGCACCTGCAATCCATTGATCCTGTTGCTGGTGCAGCACCGGCAGCCCAGGGTGGGGTTCTGAGACCGCCCACGGTGCGGTGCCAGCAGCCCAGGCTGGGGTTCTGAGACCGCCCACGGTGCGGTGCCAGCAGCCCAGGGTGGGGTTCTGTGACCGTCCACGGTGTGGTGCCAGCAGCCCAGGGTGGGGTTCTGAGACCATCCACAGTGCGGTGTCAGGAGCCCAGGGTGAGGTCCTGTGAGAGTCCACGGTGTGGTGCCAGCAGCCCAGGGTGGGGTTCTGTGACCATCCACAGTGTGGTGCCAGGAGCCCAGGGTGGGGTCCTGGGACCGTCCATCCCACATGTAGGGGGCCAAGGGTGGAGGTGGGACAGGTGAGATTCAAGTTCCAGGACAGCAGGGGTGGTGCCATCTTGTTTCTGCAGTTTGGGGAGGACATGGGGATGCCCCCAGGACATACTTTCCTCATTCAATGGGTCTCTCCTACCACATGGAATACCCATGCCTGTACCATCTCAGGGCACACCTGGAGGGGGTGTCAGGTCTTGTCCCCAGACTTCTGTGCTGCAACCGTGTGTGAAAAATTGAGTCGATGTATGAACAGGAGCCCAAAGCAGTACTGGTGCCCCCAGCAAGATTCCGGGAAGGTTCCCATGAAAAGGAAAGTGTCTGTAGGGACAAGAATCTGCAGCCAGGGGTCAGCCTGGCTCCAGAACCCTCCATACACATACTAGCTCTTAAGAGTGCTGATGCCCACAAGGAATTGCCTGGGATCTGGAATGGCCAGAGCATCAGATATGTCCCCGCATGCCTAAGTGTCCAGATGACTGTCAGAGATAGGGGATCAAGGAGAGGACACTTCAGATGGTCCAACTGCTAGAGCTTGTTACCCACTCACACTCACATGTATACACACTCACACACACATATGCACATACACATATACATGCACACCCACACTCACATGTACAGATTCACACACGTATACACACTCACATGCATGTGCACATGTACACACTTATACTTACACACTCACACTCCCATGTACACACTCATACACATGTGCACACACATACTCATACGTACACACTCAGCTGGACATGTATGCACAAACACACACGTGCACATACACACATGCACACACACATACACACTCATACTCACAGGGCTATCATCAAGCACCCACATATGGCGGGCCTTGTGTCAGGTGCCAGGAAATTCAGCCTCAAACAAAGGAGAGAACCCTGCCTTCTTGGAGGGGACATGTGGGCAGATTCCCAGTAAGAAAAGAATTACTTTCTACGCCAATTACATCAAGGACAATAGGACAAGGGGATTTGAACTCTACGAGTATTTTTAAAAAACACAAAAGGGCTCAGTCATTATAGCTGAAACAAGACAAACATGATTCTGTTTCTACCACTGAGTCAAGTTGCACATTCCTATGCATGCCAGGTTATCAAATGAGGGGACCTCACTGGGTGCAGGAGGGCGTCACACTAAGCTGAGTGCACACTGACATTCATGCAGTGCTCTGCGGGGTCTCTGAGGCCAGCGTCATGCAACTCCAGCCTCTCCTGCGCTGGATGCTTCTGGAACCACTTCTAGTGAGAGCGTCTTCCAGATCCGCAAACACTCCCCACCCACGTCTCAATTGTAGATCCCACCACATGAGCCTGCAGAGGGCAGGGCATCTGATACTACCACCCAGCAGCTCCACATCTCAGGAAGCAGGCTGCATCGGACACTTGCCCGTGTGAGTACAAGTAGTCAAATCTTCATCACTGCTTCATGTTGTTGTTGTTGTTAGGTGCCATCAAGTCATCACCAACTCACAGTGACCCAATGCACAGCAGAACGAAACACAGCCTGGTCTTGTGCCAGCCTCATGATCCTTGCTACACCTGAGCCCACCGCTGCAGCCACTGTGTCAATCCATCTTGTTGAGGGCCTTCCCCATCTTCATTGACTCTCCACTTTAGCACGTATGACATCCTTCTCCAGGGAATGGTCTCTTCCGACAACATGGTCAAAATAGGTTAGATGAGGTCTGGCCATTCTCATTTTCAAGGAGCATTCCAGCTCCACTTCTTCCAGGACAGAGCTGTCAGCCCTTTTAGCAGTCCATGGTACTCTTAGCATTCTTCTCCAACACCACAACTCAAAAGCATCAACTCTTCTTCAGTCTTCCTTGTTCATTTGTCCAGCTTTCACATGCATAAGAGGCAATTGAAAGTACCATGGCTTGGATAGGCTCACATTAGTCTTCAAGGAGACATCTTTGCTCTTCAGCATTTGAAAGAGGTCTTTTGCAGCAGATTTGCCCAATGCAATACACCTTTTGATGTCTTGATTGCTGCTTCCATTGGTGTTGATTGTAGAACCAAGTAATATGAAATCCTTGACAACTTCAATCTTTTCTCCATCCATCGTGAAGCTGTTTATTGGACCAGTTGTGAGGATTTTTATTTTCTTTATAGTGAGGTGTAATCCATACTGCAGACTGTAGTCTTTAATCTTCATCAGCAAGTGCTTCAAGACATACTCACTTTCAGCAAGCAAAATTGTGTCATCAGCGTATCGCAGGTTGTTAATGAGTCTTTCTCCAGTCTTGATGCCAGGTTCTTCTACATACAGTTCAGCTTCTTAGATTATTTGCTCAGCATACAAATTGAATAAGTATGGTGAAAGGACACAACCCGGACACATTCCTGATTTCAAAGCAAACATCTTCACCTTGTTCTGTTCAAATGACAGCCTACTGGTCTATGTACAGGTTCCTCATGAGTACAATCAAGTGTTTTGGAATTCCCATGCTTCTCAATGTTGTCCATAATTTGTTATGATCCATACAATCATATGCTTTTGCATAGTCAATAAAACATAAATAAGCATATCTCTGGTATTCTCTGCTTTCAGCTAAGATCCATCTGACATCAGCAATGATATCCCCTGTTCCACATCCTCTTCTGAATCCAGCTTGCATTTCTGGAAGCTTTCTGTCAAATATTGCTGCAACTGTTTTGGAATTATCTTCAGTAATATTTTACTTGCATGTGATATTAATGATATCATTTTATAATTTCCACTTTATGTGGGATCACCTTTCTTTGGGATGGGTACAAATATGGATCTCTTCCAATCAGTTGGCTCTCTTTCAAAGCTGAGTGAGTGCCTCCAGGGTGCCATCCATTTGCTGAAACATCTCAATGGGTATTCTGTCCACTCCTGGAGCCTTGTTTTTCACTACTTCTTCCTCAGTGCAGCCTCGACTTCTTCCTTCAATACCATTGGTTCTTGATCATATGCACCTCCTGAAATGGGTGAACATTGACCAGTTCTTTTTGGTACAGTGACTCTGTGTATTCCTTCCATCTTCTTTTGATGTTTCCTCCATCATTCAATATTTTATCCATAGAACGTTTCAATATTGCAACTCAAGCTTTATATTTTTTGTTCAGTTCTTTAAGCTTAAGAAATGCCAAGCATGCTCTTCCCTTTTTGTTTTCTAACTCCGGGTCTTTGCACATTTTGTTATAATTGGCTTTGTCTTCTCAAGCTGCTATTTGAAATCTTCTGTTCAGCTCTTAGATCTTGTCATTTCTTCCAGTTGTTTTGGCTACTCTCTGCTCAAGGGCAAGTTTCAGAGTCTCTTCTGACATCCATTTTGGTCTGTTCTTCCTTTCCTGTCTTTTTAATGACCTCTTGCTTTCTTCATGGATGATCTTGATGTCATACCATAATTTCTCTGGTTTTTGGTCATTGGTGTTCAATGCATCAAATCTATTCTTTAGATGGTGTCTCAATTCAGGAGGGATGTTATCAAGGTCATAGTTGGTTCTCGTGGACTTGTTTTAATTGTCTTCAGCTTCATAGGGCCCAAAACCATAACTGACCTTCAACTGGAAAGCAGTCACACATATACCGTGCATCCAAACCCTGGACGGCTGTGCAACCCTGAGAAAGAATGCAGCCAGTACAGAAAACCTTAGGTACATTAAGCACCAAGAGCAAGATGCAGGACCAGTCAGTGTATGACATAGTCCCACATCTTCAGAATTACAAAAGATATCTACATGTACAAATGCAACATGCTTAGACATTCATCAAAGCTTCTGGAAACATATATGCAACATTATTTTCAGTTATTATCTGTGGCACATGTAACTGGGTGTGAGATAAGGAAAAAGAATTTTTCATTTTAGTTTTGCATATATTGTAGTTTTGTAGTATCTTTTGAAAGAGCCCCTGAGTGGTGCAAATGGTTAAGTTCTCAGCTACTAACCAGAAGGTTGGTGGTTCGAGTCCACCCAGAGGCACCTCAGAAGGAAGGTCTGCAATCTACTTCTGAAAAATCAGCCACTAGAAACCCTACAAGGCCCAGTTCTATTCAGGCAAGTGGAGTCCCCACAAGCTGGGATTGACCTGATGGCCACAGATTGCTGATGAGTGTTTTTTGAAGTTTCGGCATGTTGTGGCAGAAGGTCTTCAATGCTGGCCACCATCAATCACCCAATTCCTGCACGCACAGTCTTCCCATCCAGAGGGACCACTGGCTTCCCTCCCCCCTTGAATCTGAGTTGGCCACGTGACTCATTTTGACCAATAGAATGTGACAAAAATGATGCTGGATGTGCCCTTAAGAGGCCTCGCCATTTCACTTTCTCCATGAGGAGATGGCTGCCATGTTGTGAGAGAGCTCAAGCCACACTGCTGAGTGATAAGGCACCACAGCAGAGCAATGCCACTTGGAGGGTCACTGAGGTGTTGGATATGCAAGTAAAGCCTTCTCAGACCTTCCAGGCCAGTCTCACTGCCAGCTAAGGACAACCGGGACAAACAGCCTTGGACAGCACAGAGAGGGATGTGCACCCACCTTGAATTTCATGCCCATCCAGAGTCCAGCCACCATGGTGGACAGTGGTGATTACTTCCCACTAGCTTCTCCTTTCAACACATGTGCAGACCCAGCCTGCTGCAGGATGGCCTCATTGACATAATAAAGAAACCTCTCTTTGCAAACGGGATCATATTTACAACTTCAACATGATTTTGAGGGACACAGTTCCACCCAAAGCAGTTGGTTTCTGCATGCCCAAAGTCCTGCCACACAGGCTGAGCCAGCTCCCTGTGCCTCAGTCACAGATGCCCAGTCATCCAAGTGACCACAGGGACACAGCATGAAGTGGCCCTGAGGTAAACAGCTTTTAATTACAACTGAGAATTCCCAGTGCTTACAGATTACTCGAGGAGCCCTGGTGATTCAGTGGTTAAGTACTCACTGCTAACCCAGAGGTCAGTAGTTCAAACCCACCAATGGCTCCTTGGGAGTAAAGGTCTGACAATGTGCCCCCATGAAGATTACAGCCTAGGAAGTCCTGTGGGGCAGTTCTCTGTCCTAGAGAAGTGCTACTGGTGGGAACCAACGCACTGGCAATGAGTGGGAAGGATAACTCACATGCTATTTAGAATACTCATGTTTGAATTCTAAAACCGTAGCCTTGTGTAGGGAGGAACAATTTGGAGCAATCAGCATCACATCCATCTTCACCATCCAGCTTAGAGGAGAGAATTTGTCCCTTTCCCCTGAGGGCTGCTTTCATTTCGGATCCAACGGAGGAAAGAACCCCCAAAGAATAGCAGGTCCAGGCAGGCAACCAGACAGCAATATGTGTTAGAGGGGGTCAGTGCTCTGGAGAGAGGGACATGGCGCCTGGTGCCCGGGAGGTGTGTGGCCAGCATGGCTTCTCCACGGAACTTTGCCAACTGACCAGAATCCCCAGTGGATGTGTTTCCCGTTAAATTATACATAGACAGACAGTTACGGAGCCTCCATATGGGAAAAGTTGTCACCACCCTGATTGGTGACCAAGGGGGATATAGAAGGGCCTAAGACACAAAATCAAATTTGTTATACCCAGTCTAAATTTGGGACTTCTTAGTTTGAATGAGAAAAGACTGCAGTTGTCAAAGATTTCATTTTACTTGGATCCACAACACCCATGGAAGCAGCAGTCAACAAATCAGATGTTGTATTGCACTGGGCAAATCTGCTGCAAAAGACCCCTTTAAAGTGTTGAAGAGCAAAGATGTCACTTTGAAGACTAAGGTCTTGACCCAAGCCATGGGATTTTCAATTGCCCCCTAAGCATGTGAAAGCTGGACAATGAATAAGGAAGACCAAAAAAGAGTTGATGCCTTTGAATTGCGGCGTTGGTGAAGAATACTGAAAATACCATGGGCTGTCAGAACAAACAAACCTGTCCTGGAAGAAGTGCAGCCGGAATGCTCCTTGGAAGGGAGAGTGGCCAGACTCTGTCTCACCCAGTTTGTCAGAAGGGACAGGTCCCTGGAGGAAGATATCAGCCTTGGTAAAGTGGCGAATCAGAGGAAAAGGAGAAGGCCCTCAATGACTCAGATTCACACAGTGGCTGCAATGATGGGTTCAGGTATAGCAAGGATTGGGAAGCTGGCAGAGGACCAGCCAGTATTTCATTCTGTTGTACACGGGGTCACTGAGTCAGAGCCAATTTATGAGCACCTAACAATAATAAGGTTGAATGACATGAAATGGCCATTTTCTTGGGTGAAAATGGCTGGATTTCAGCAGTGCTGTGTGATGAACATGGATAAAGTGAACTTTTATGTCATGTCAAAAGTCTCAATGCTTAGAGGAACATGGGAAATGAGTGTATGGGATCATATTTACTGAGCTCAGATATGATGCTAGTCAGGAAGGCCTCTGAGGAGGGATGGTGAAAGCAGGCACACAGGCCATTGTTGTACTGACTCCTCAGGAGGCAGCACCAGACCCTGTGCTGGGCTCCAGGCCTTGGAGACACAGTCCATACATTTTCCAGACAGATTCAGGGCCCTGGCCTCCAAGCTGTCTGCCCAGGGATGCAAAAGGGCCCGGTGCCTGAGGCAAAGCACCCTCCACTCAGTGGCTTACTGAGCTAGTGTTTGATCTGCAAGGAAGTAGCTCCTCAAAGGCTCAAGGTTCAAAAGGGCACCCAAGGGCATTTGACTCCATGAACCCAGAAATCTGGATTCCACAGAATCAGAGCTGGTCTGTAGTTGGTAAGAGTGTAACGTATGTAGGGAAGTTATCCTGTTTCCTGGGGGCTACTAGTACCACCTTGAAAGGTGAGAACCAACATGAACTCGCTCCCTCCCTAGACACCCACTCTTGCCCCTTCTGGTCACCCTCTTCCTGGGTTGGTACAAGGGGTAGAGGGTCCCTGGGGGCTCAAAGGAGTGCTGCCTCCCAGTCTTCGTCCCCTGACAGGATGCAAATACTTCCAATCCATATTTGCATCTTAGCTAATGCCTTCAAGTTTCGCCTTCTGTCCCTTTGTCCCCAAACTCTTGCTGTCCACATGGAGTGGGGCATTTCCACACACTTCTCTAGAGCCAGAACACTAGGGAGCCAGCAGCCACCACAACCCACACTGAAACATCCAGTCCCTTGTACTGGACTCTGGGAAGCTCTTCAAAGGAGAGACTGAGACCCCCCAGTGGGATGCGCCTGGAGACCCGGAGACCCTGCAGATCAGCCAAGGAAGCAAACTAGCAGGAAACCGTGACAATGTACAAGCTGGGTGGGTAACCAGACTGCCCTGGAAACTCCTACAAGCGAGGAGGTGAGACCCTCGAGGCCTGGACCACCTTGCGAGAGCCGACCCGCCACGCCCTGAGGCAGTCAGCCGGTGCTGAAGAAGGGGCTGGGACAGCCTGGGAAGCCTGCTCCGTGGTCTCCACCGCCACCTGGGGGCCGAGGCAGGCAGTGCATCTCGGAGGAGGCAGGTGGAAGGCAGTGGCTGCACCCGCAGGCGGCTCTCGCCCACCGGACACCAGGGCCCACATTCCGGGACAGAACACATCATGTTCTGTGAGTCTTGCCATTCGACACCCCGCGTTCAGCGCGTCGTCCTGGCTGGCCTGCATGTTGCTGGGCCACTGGCAGCTGTGCCACCGCTGTTCCAGTACCAGCAGGTCGCCCATGGGGTGCTTCCAGACTCAGACTAGGAGGGAAGGCCTGGTTGTCTACTTCCAGCAGCCAGCCACTGAGCACCCTGTGGGTCACAACAGGATGCTGTCTGATGTTATGCTGGGAGACGAGCCCCCCAGCTCGGACGGCACTCACAGTACCCTGTGGCTGCAACAGTGGACTTGAGGCCACCAGTGACTGAGCATGACCAGGCCACGTTTCATCTGTGGTACTCAAGGCCACCAGGAGTCAGAGCCAACCTGACAGCAGGGAGCCACACAGCAGGACATGGTGCCATTTCTTCTGAAAACATAAGACTCGCTGATAATTTTCAACCAAGAGTTTGCTCTGCACACCTGGCTGGAGGTGAACAAAGAACACATCTAGTGCATTCTCCCCTCAGGAGCCAGTCCCCACAGCAACAGACAGTAAGAAAGAGGTCACGAGGAGGCTGTGTGATAGGAAGCAATTTATTGGGCAGGGCCACAAACACAGTGAGGTCAGATGAGGTTCAGGGTCACCAGGAAAGCCAGCTTCAGATGCCAGTGGTTGTGGGCATCCCAGACCCCACCCCCAGATAAAGTCACTCCCACTGAATGAACAAGCTCAGTGTAAAAAGAACAAAAGTCACTGAAGTGCCTGTATGATTCCCACCCCACCCCCCATCAAGTGCAGCATGCAGGCATGCATGCCTACAGCAGCCCCCGTGCTGTTAAGGATTGAAGTATGTCCCCACTAAATATGGGTCAGCTGCTCTGGGCCGTGATTCTCATGGTTTGGCATTAATGTAATGATGTAATCATCCTTGTGATGTGATCTGATGTGATCAGCCAATCAGTTGTCAGGGGACTGGAGTGGGATACAAAGCCCTGATCCAATGGAAGGGGGTCTTCCTGGGGTGTGGTCCCCATCACCTTTTACCTTGCTCTCTGAGTCAGATCTGATGCATAACGACCCCTCCTTGGGTTTCCAAGGCGGTTATCACGACAAAAGTAGGTTGCCCAATGTGCTAGGCTGGGTTCTCTAGAGAACCAAAACCAGTAAAGCTTATATATACATATAGAGAAAGAGAAATTTATCTCAGGAAAATGGCTCACACACTTATAGAAGATGGCAAGTCCCAAGTTCTTGGATCAAATGTCAAGCTGGAGGCCTGTCCTAACTCACACAGCTGCAGGGGCTGACGAGCTCAAGGTTGACAGGCAGTATACCGGCTGTTGACTCCAACAAATGACAAATCCAAGATCTCCAGCCCGGATGGTGGATTGTTCACTCACGGACAGTTGTAGGCAACACAACAGGATCCAGAACCACAGAAGAGTGTCTCTTTTCCCAGGATGTCCATAAATATATTGGAAGCAGGCCACACCCCTAGGGAAACTCCCTTTCAACAGATTTGCTGCTCAAAACATATGCATCCAATTCCATCCTGGGAATAACCATATCACAATTGCTTAAACCACACAGAATTGTGGTCCAGCCAAGTTGACAGACAGCTCCAACTATCATACCCAGCCTCCCTTCCAAGGAGTGACTGGTGGGTTTGAACCACCAGCCTTCTGGTTATCAGTCAAATGCCTTAGGCACTATGAAAAAATGAAAGAAGCCAGCAGAGAGGAAGGAACCTGACTACCACCAAGAAAAAAGATCTGAGCCCAGAGTGGAGTGTGTTCTTTGGACCTGGGGTCACTGTGCTGAGAACCTCCTTGACCCAGGGCAGGTCTGACTGCAAGGACCTTTCCCCAGAGCCAACAGAGAGAGAAGCTGTACCCTGGAGCTGACACCCTGAACTTGGACTTCTAGCACCCTAAATGTGAGAGAATAAATTTCTGTTTGCTAAAGCCATATACTTGTAGTATTTATTATAGCAGCACTAGAAAATTAAGACACATACATGCCAAGAGCAGGCAGGCAGGCTCACACAGCCATGTGCAGGTTTACATGCCCATGTGCAGGCTCACACAGCCTTGTGCAGGTTTCACCTGCCCATGTGCAGACTCACACAGTCATGTGCAGGTTTACATGCCCATGTGCAAGTTCACACACCCATGAGCAGCTCACACATCCATGTACAAGCTCACACACCCATGAGTAGGCTCACACACCCATGTGCAGGCTCACACATCCATGTGCAAGTTCACACACCCATGAGCAGGCTCACACGCCCATGTGCAGACACACGTCCATGTGCAGGTTCACACACTCCCCTTGGATTCTAGGGGAGGGGAGTAGCGAGCCTGGACAGTCTGCCAGAGAAGAGCTGAACAAGGCCAGAGTATGTCACAGGGACAGTGGCCAGCCCGGAGACATCTCATGTTTCCCCACAAATGAACTGCAGCCAGGCTCTATGTCACCACCCATATAAAAGTGGACATTGGGCCGAATGATAGCATTTGCCCCAGGAGACAGTGCACAGCGGATGCCGAGGTTGAGACACTCCCCAGGAAACCCACCGGTGAGAAAAGTAAGCCCTTGGGATTTGTAGCACTGTCCTCAGTGACAGGATGGCCCTGCCCACAGCCTGAGGAGTCAACACAGTAGATGAGCCAGCTCCGCCACCAGCATTGGGGGGCTAACTTTGTTCTCACACAGATTCTGGCAAGGAGCATTTGGATGTGAGGTTGGCTGATGTTTGGTCTCTGGTCTCGTTGGGCCATGAACGTGGTTGTGGCCTCTAATCTTATGCTCTTGTTTTCTGTTTGTGGCTTTTGGTTTGTTGGTTGGTTGGTCCTCCATGATAGTTTAAACAGCCTGTAGATTGGGGCTAAGGTCTAAGAATGAACACATTCATCTGCAAGCTATTTTCAAAGGCTCTCAGGTCCAGCCACAGGGCTCTTAAGTGTGGATGAGTGTCGGTGTGAATGAGTCTAATGGCCTGGTTTGCTCAGGGCATTCTGTCTAGACAGTCAAGCCAATGCAAAAACTCCCCACAAACACCCACGAGTCAACCTGCCGCCCCAGCTTCTGAGCCCCCACCCTCCACACCGGCCAGACTTCTCACTCCTTTAACTCGCACAGCATCAGCTCCCTGTGTCAGAGTAGAGCTGCACTCCACTGGCTTTCAAAGGCTGGGGTTTTTGTTTGTTTGTTTGTTTACTTTTATTGTGTTGCAAACATGCACAACAAGACATTCACCAGCATAACAACTTGCACATTGACAGCTCAGGGACACTGGCAACGTTTTTCATGTTGTGTCACCATTATTGCTATCCTTTTCCAAAATATTCCACCACCATCAGCATAACCTCAATGCCCCACAAACAAAAGCTTCCCCTTTCCTCCTCCATCCCACCTGGGGTGACCACTAACAGTCTTTGCTTGAGAGAGAGAAAAAGAGATTAACCTATGTAGGAATTTTCCCTCCCAGCCCCTCCCAGCCCTGGTAAACAACAAAGAACCTTTCCTTCTATGTATAAACCTTTCCTTGACTTTTTATAATAGTGGACTGAAACAGTATTTGTTCTTCTGTGAGTGACTTTTTCACTCAGCATAATGTCCTTCAAGTTCATCCACATTATGTGGTGTTTTGCAGATTCTATGTTATTGTTTAGGTTGCATAGTATTCCATTGTGTGTATGTACCGTAGTGTAGTTAGCCATTCCTTCCTTGATGGACACTTAAGTTGTTTCCATCTCTTTGCTCTTGTGAATAGTCCTGCGATAAACATGGGTGTGCATACATCTATTCATGTCCTGCCTCTCACTTCTTTAGGATATATACCTAGTAATGGGATTGCTGGATCAAATGGCATTTCTACTTTCAACTTTTTAAGGAATTGCCATACCGATTTCCACAGTGGTTGTACCATTTTACAGTCCCACCAGCAGTGTATGAGAGTCCCAATCTCTCCACACCCTCACCAGCATTTATTGTTTTCTGTCTTGTTGAACTTTGCTATTGATGCTGGGGTGGGATGGTACCTCATTGTTTTGATTTGCATCTCTCTAATGGCTGACGATAAGGAGCTCTGGTGACGCAGTGCCTAAGACATTTGACTGCTAACCAGAGGGTTGATGGTTCAAACCCACCAGCCACTATGCAGAAGGAAAACGGGGGCAATCTACTTCCATAAAGATTTACTGCCTCGGAAACCCCACGGGAGTTGCTATGAGTTGGAATTGACTCAATGTCAGTGGGTTTGGGTTAGTTTTAGTTTAATGGCTGATGATGACTAACATTTCTTCATGTGTTTGTTGATCACCTGAATATCTTCTTTGGGGGAGTGTCTGTTCATGTCTTCTGCCCATGTTTTAATTGGATTGTTCGTCTTTTTCATGCTAAGGTGTTGGAGTTTTCTGTAATTCCTGGAGATGATCCCTTTGTCAGATGTGTGGTTATTCATGGCTGATTTTTCAGAACTAGACCACCAGACCTTTCTTTCAAGGCCCCTCTGGGTAGACTCAAGCCTCCAGCCCTCCCATGAGCAGCCAAGTGAGGGAAGTATTGGCATACTCAAAACCAAAAAGAACAAACTCACTGCCATCAAGTTGGTTCCAACCATAGCGACCCCCACTGGGTTTCTAAGGCTGTACATCTTAACAGAAGTAGATTGCCCCATCTTCCCTCCGCAGAGCAGCTGGTGTGTTTGAACCACTAACCTTCCAGTTAGCAGTCAAATGCCTTAGCCACTAACCACCAGAGTTGCCATACTCAGGGACTCTTGAACTCATAGCCATCTGTGGTCAGCACAGACATACAGCCAATCCATTCCTTCATCATCAACAGCTGCCGGGTAGCTCTCCAGAGCCATGGGCAGCACAGCAAAGTTCCATGTGCTCCGCAGCAAAGCTTTCCTTGTCTGGACGTGCCTCCCACACGACATCAGCAGCTTGCAGGGCTGCACAGCCTTCCTGTCAACTTGTCACTTCTGGACGCAGCCCTGCAGTAGTAACGATGACCTCACAGCACACAGAGCTAGCCCCATTTCAGCAGTGTTTCCAGACCTTGTCTACTGCTACCTGAGCCATGTTCCAGAACAAGCCCTGGCCTGCCTGACGCAGGGGGACATGTCTGGAGGGAGACAAGCCCTCATGTCAGAACCAGCCTTTGTTTCCCCACCTGTGATACCCTTTGCCACACTGTGCTCTTTCCTGTCAGGAGAAAATCATGGAATAAACAAGAGGCTCGTCGCAGAGGGAGGGAGGTGAAATGTGCAGACAGAGTCTGGCCTCTGAGGGACCCTCGGCCCTGCTGGGGCTGCCCATAAATGCACTTCCTCCTCCTGTGATGGTCCCTGAGTCTCAGGCCTGCCTGATATCCCCTTTGGAGACAGAGTGAAACTGTGGTAAAGTGTACAAAAAGCCAGAACGACAGTTGTCTATCTCCACACCATCGCCCCAGCTCCCTGTGGGCACTGAGAGCAACAGTGCAATTCTTAGACTCAGTCCACATATACCTGAGTTCACGCCATGCCATCAAATAAGCCATGTGGACAAATCCACAGAGCCCCTCGGGTTCCCTCGGCTCTTTGTCTGAGCACCCCACGCCTGAGGGCTTGTCTTGTGCACCTCAGAGCCGGGTCCTGACACAGGGCCAGATTGTGCTAAATTCTTTAGAAAAGAGCAGCTGTCCTCAGTCTGAGGGTCCCTGTGTGGTGGGCACTGGAAGTGTAGCTGCATCAGGCGAGGGCCTACGAGGGCCACTGGTGGCTGAAGGGGGCCCTTGTGCTTGAAAAACCTCATCCCCCCAGTGTGCTTAGGCTCCTTCCGCCACGCAGGGCACAACGTGCAGTGTCCTAGCACAGGACCCCCTCACAGACCTCCAGCCTATGCAACACACACACACACACACACCCCGGAGCAAAGCACGAGATGGTGATGCAACAAGAATGGGGTTCTTATCACCTGTCACAAGTAGAGTCAATCACCACAACAGGTTGAAGTGGAAAAGCAAAAGATTTATTCAGTATCGACACCCAAGGTGACAGAGACAATCTCTTCTCTAAGCAATCTGTCTCCCCGAGCTGAGAAAAGGTTAGGGTTTTTAGAGGGAATTGGGCTAAAGAGTGGGGGGCTTGAGGAATGCTGGTAATGACTCCTCATTATCAGGACAAGTTATCTCTTCCTTGCAAGCTTTCTGTCACTGTTCTGGTTCCTGACATAAAACCAGCTTTGGTCAGAATTGCTTTGCACACTCCTTGCACTTGTCCCAAAAGATTCACTCTAGAAGGTGGGGAGAATGTGGGAGTGGGCACTCAGGCCTCTCAGACTGCCAAGAAAGTCCCTGTTTCATCTTCATCTTGGTCGTTCCAGACTCCATGTCTCTCTTCTCAGGGTTGTCTCATCCCATAAACTATAGTGAGCAGCTGAAACAGGCCATGAGGGTCATCACATGCTCAAAGGAATATGCAAGCAGAAAAACAATCCTGAAGGAATTATCGTCCATGAAAGGGTCAGCTATTCTATTTACGTAGAGGGAAGGAGAGGGAAAAGAAAATAGGAGGTTAATCTTTGTGATTAGTGTGTGCTTTGGTCATGGCTGCTAGTTTGCTGTACTTCTGCATTTTCAACAAAAGGCTTCTCTGGTCCTTCAACCATGGGGGCCATGGATGGGCTTTCCCCAAAAAGTTTTAGAAAGGCTCTTTGTTTGGGGCTTATACTCTAAGACTATTGGTGTTCTAACTCCTGAGTTATAGAAAAAATTTCAAAATAATTGGTTGAAAAGTGAAAAACGACTGGTTGTGTCAGGCCAAACTCATGGATATAGGATTTGGCTGCAGCTCAAGGAGTGAGACGGTTCCACCACGGCCTTTCCCAAAACCAGAGGGCAGACCCTGAGCCACACCTCTCCCAGGGTCCCCATCCCTTCTCCTGAGAACCCCACCCTCCTCCTCTTAGGAAAACTGCCCTCCTCCCAGGACCCCCTCCTCTCGGGACCCCATCATCCCCCTGAATTCAGTTTGCTAGTAGTTTTTAAAGATTTTTGTATTTATATTCATCAGGGACACTAGTCTGTAGTTTTCTTCTGTTGGGGTGTCTTTTTCTGGCTTTGGTTTGAGGACAATGCTAGCCTCACAGAATGTGTTAGGGAGTATTCCCTCTTGTGTTTTTTGGAAAAGTCTAAGCAGCATTGGAGTCCCTTCTATAGATTTTGGTGGAATTCCCCAATAAAGTCATCTGGTCCAGGGCTTTTCTTTTTGGGGAAGCCTTTGATTACTACTTCAATCTCTTCACTTGTTATTGCTCTGCTGAAATCTTCTATTTCTTCTTGAGTCAATGTCAGAAGCTTGTGTGTTTCTAGGAATTTGTCCATTTCCTCTAGGTTATCTAATTTATTGATGTACAGGTGTTCATAGCATTCTCTTATGATCCATTTTATTTCTGTAGGGTCAGTTGTAATGTCTCATGGTCCTTCCAGGTCCCCATCCTTCTCTTGGGAACCTCATCCTCTTTTCAGGACCCCTGCCTTCTTCCTGGAGACCCACACCCTCCTCCAAGGATCCCATTCATCTCCATTGAACCTCACACTCCCTGAGTCTCCAAAGAACTTTCGAGAGCCCACAGGACCTTCCTCTTTGGTCCCTCGCCTCTTCCCATCATGATACAATGTAATTGGCTAGAGGTAACTTGATTTTAATTCCAACTCATCAGATTCCAAAGTCTCCTTCTGGGTCCTGATAATCCAGGGTGGAGGAGAGGCTCTGGTCTCCATCTCCCAACTGACACTTTGAGTTCTGGCCACTGTCACCTTTATTTCTGCTTATCAGACCCAGGTTCATAATCCTTAAAGGCTGCAACAATGTCAGCAAATATTTGGGCACCAGATTCAATGTGGAGACAACAGCCTTCAACACTAGCTACTTGCATGACTTCAGAGCCTTGTGTGTGCAGCACTGAGTGCCATCACATTTCTTGGTTATTGATTTGTGCTGGGATTGATTATAGGTGGTCATTTCCTTTTGGATTTCCCAATGTCCTACAATAGCAGTTGTAGATTTTACTCTTTTATATATTAAACTACTCAATGGGATATGATTTTATGATCAGAAAAAACTTGCAAAAAATTAGTACAGTAAGAAAAAAAAAAAAACAAGAACGTGTGTAACTCAAACTCCATCTCAACACGTGTGTCTCAAGTAAACCCAAAAAAAGCAAATGCACTGCTGTCGAGTTGATTCAACTCATAACGACTCCTCCTTGGGTTTCCAAGGCAGTATCTTTATGGAAGGATGGAAGTAGATTGCCCAGTCTTCCTTCCGAGGAGTAGCTGCAGGGTTTGAACCATCAGCTCTCAAGTGGTCATTTATAAAAGGAACCAAATCAGTTGCCTGAGATTGACTCTGACTCCCGACATGCCCCATGTGTGTCGGAGAAGAACTGAGCTCCACAGGGGTTTCAGTGGCTGGTTTTCTGGAAGCAGACCTTCCACAGCACCTCTGAGTGGATTTGAACCTCCAACCCTTCAGTTAGCAGCTAAACACTTAACCATTTGCACCACCAGGGACTCCTATATGGTCATTAACTGGGTTCAAGTAACCGCTTTCAGTGGCCATATTCTAGCAATGCTGTGAGTGTTACGTGAACACTGTCATCAGTTTTCCAGTTTATTTCAACCAGTGTCATATTTTCTCTTCTTCCACTGGCACACACTCAACTGCCCACTTTGTTCTTCACTGCTGGCCCTCCGAGTCTCTTGGGACTGCCAAAACAGAATATTACAAAGTGGGGGGCTTAAATAACAGAAGTGTATTGTCTGACAGCTCTGCAGGCTGGGAGTCCAAGATCAGGGTGTCAGCCATGGCTGTTCCTCCCGAGGACTTTGGGAGAGGAATTGCCCAGGCTTTCTTCTGGCTTTTGGTGACTGCTACAATCCCCATGGTTCCTTTGCTGCTTATAGATGTGTCTGCCCCCATCGTCACATCCCGTCTTCCCCATGTGTCACCATTTCTGCGTCTATCCTTCTCTTTTATGAGACATCACTCAGAAGGGATTAGGACCTCATTAACTGATAACAAAATGAACTCCCTGCTCCCCAAGCAAGGTCCCATTCACAAACAAGGATTAGGACTTCAACATGTCTTTTGGGAAGACACAATGCAATGTTCCCCAAAACACTGGTGTGAAAGGATGGAGCTCACACGAGCATGCTCATCCCCAAGTAAAGCCTTTCACAGGCTGGGCTGCACTTGTCCCTGAGTCCTGTCTGTCCTCATCCTCTCAGGAGGACGTGGTGAAGACAGCTGCAGCTCTGTGTGTCAGCACAGGGACTGAAATAAATTATGACCCTGAAAGCTCAGTGTGGCCAGTAATCCCCAGGCTCCTGGAACACACAGGGTGATGACAAGAGGAGGCAGCCTGCCACAGAGTCCTGGACAGAAGCTTCCAGGCTCCACCAGCCCCACCATCCACACTGGGCTCAGCTGTGGCTGAGCCCACCCAGGACTCCCACTTCCCATCTGCCCTCCCACAGCCAAAAAAAAATGCCCACCGCCATCCCTCTGCTGGAATGACCTGGCCAACACCTGTTATTCTGGCTCCTCGTCGACATGCCAACCTGCACAGCCTGGGGTCATGGACTGGGCCGTGCAAACACTGTCCCCACGGTCCACTGAAAAACAAACACAGCTGTCTTTGCATAGACCCCGACCCAGAGACCTCACGTGCATCAGACTAGAACTGTGATCCGCCAGGTTGTCAAAGTAGATGTTTAGCCTTTTCTGCCCAGTCTATCTTCATCTGGAAGCTCCACCAACACCTGCCCACCATGGTGACCCTGCTGGTGTTTGAAATGCGGTGGCAGAGCCTCTGTCAGCTGGTCGTAGGAGTACTGAAGTGCCCGAGAGGTCCCCTACTGTCCTCCCACAGGGCCCCACTCAATGCAGAGTGTCTGTTTACCCATGTCCACTCATGCCCTCTTTCACAGATTCTGTTGTCTGTGACCTCACAATTCTATAAAATAGTTATGCAAAGTATTATCAA
The DNA here is from genome assembly GCF_000298275.1 of Orycteropus afer afer. NCBI lineage: Eukaryota > Metazoa > Chordata > Mammalia > Tubulidentata > Orycteropodidae > Orycteropus > Orycteropus afer. The sequence continues at coordinate 18,392,001 of NW_006921593.1, forward strand.
TTTATCATCCCTTCTGACAAGACTTTAGCACTGTTTACTGTTGGGTCTGATCACGTGGTGAGCAGAGAACTGTCTCCTATGGCTGCTGTACAAAGTAGCACAAAGTGGGCAGCTTTAAAGACAGAGATTTGCTCCCACAGTCTGGCGGCTGGAAGTCTGAGCTGTCTGGATGTCTGTCGGTCTTGTTGACTCCTTATGAGGCTCTGAGGGCAACTGCTCTTGCCTCTCTTCCAGCTTCTGGTGAGGGCCGGTGATCTCAGCACGTAGATGCATCTTCACCCGGTGCCTCCTCCACTGGGTGCAGCTCCCCCCTTTGATTAGACACCATCAGAATGGATTAGGACTCAGACCCACGCCAGTCCCTGATGGAGCTG
>NW_006921593.1:18400039-18404655 GCF_000298275.1 Orycteropus afer afer
AATTGGTTTCCCTTTTCTTTGTTGAAGAGGGTCTGTGCAATCCTTCTGCCTAGTCCGCCATCTTGCCCCGCCTCCTGATAACATCTTCAAAGACCCTATTTTCAAACAAGGTCACACTGTCAGGTTCAGGGTGAGGGCTTGAGCACACCTCTTGGAGGACATAGCTCAATCCATGACAGTATGGCGAGGACTTCAAAGCCATGCCCTCAGCAACGGCCTCATGAGGGACTTACATGTGTGATGAACATAGAACATGTACAACCATGCTTGAAAGTGGGCACCCACTATGTGGCGGCAGCTCCATCCCACAGATATGCTCTATTCCCACTGCCTTCACCTCAGGGTCAACGTCCCCGACACACAGGGAGGACAGCAGCACTCCTAGATGTTGAAGTGGCCAAGCTCCAACATGGGTTCCCTATCCATCTGCTTCTCCTGCTAACTAACTAGAAGCTAACTAGAAGCTGCTGCACTGGACAGGGGGACGGGGCCTGCCATAGCAGGGTCACGAGCCGCCTCGGCTGGTCTTCCCAGGACCTCCCTGTGAGCAGCCCGGCCCCTCCTCCCTCACTTAGGTGCAGCAGACACTGTGGAGACGTTCTGCAGTTGGGGGCTGAGCCGGGTCCGTGATGCAGACAGTCAGGGCTCACTCCCTCTCCATCTGCTTGCAAGGTGGCTGAGTCTGTGTCAAGTCTTCTTTTTCCAGAAAATGAGTAGAAGCTACCCTCTGCCACATCCCAGAAGAGTAGCCTGTGATGCTGGTGGGCTAAAGACGTTTTGGGAGAAAAAAATCGAGCACCACGCAAAACAGGTGGAAGACGAGGAGTTGAGAGTCAGCCGGAGTGCCTTGAGCAAGTGAGTTGGGAGGGCTGCCCAGGCCACAGCTCAGCCCACATTGGCCCAAGGACCCCAAAGCCTGGAGCTAGCATCAGCGTACCTTCAGAATCGCCCTGAGGCAGCGTCCCAGCACAGCCGTGATAAAGCCTACATGCAACTGGGGGTTCACAAGAATGGAATTAGGGTGTCGGCAGGGCCTCACTCCCTCCAGAGGCTCTTGACTTGGCCAACTCTCTCTGTGTGGCTCTCGGGGTCTCGCCTTCCCCTTTCTAAGACACCACTCAGATGGGATCAGGACCCATCCTGCTCCAGTGTGACCTGACACTAATTGAGGACATCTTCAAAGACCCTCTTCCCACACAAGGTCGTACTCACAGGTGCAGGGGTTGGACTTCAACACATGTTTAGGGGACACGATCCTACCCACAACAGATGCAGAGTGCTCACATCCACCCTACATTCCCTCCAGCCCCACCAGCTACACCTCCCAGAAGCTGCCCGAGGGGTTTGAGGGGGGCAGCAAAACAGGGGTACCCCCCGGGTCTACACCAACCATCATGACTGCTGACTAAGGGACAGAGGTAGCCCTGATCACATATCCTCACAGCCAGACATGTAACACATCCCAAGCCTGGGGCAGGTGCCTGGGGTGCTGGAGGGCCTGGGGTGATGGGTGTCTGGGGTGCTAGAGGGCCTAGAGTGTTGGGAACCTGGGCTGATGAAGGATCCAGGGGTACTGAGGGCCTGGGGTGCTGTGAGGCCTGGGGCACTGGGGGACATAGGGTGCTGGGGACCTGGGGTGATAGGGGGCCTGGGGTGCTGAGGACCTGAGGTGTGGGAGCCTGGGTTGCTGGGAACCTGGGGTGATAGGGGGCCTGGGGTACAAAGGGCCTGGGATGCTGAGGGCCTGGAGTGCTGGGGACCTGGGATTATGGGTGGGTCTAGGGGTGATGAGGGCCTGGGGTGCCAGGGAGCCTGGGGTGTGGGGACCTGGGATGCTGAGGACCTGGGGTGCTATGATGGGGGTTCTGGGGTACTAAGGGCCTGGGGTGCTATGGGGCCTGGGATGCTAGGGACCTAGGGTGCTGGGGGATCTAGGGTTCTAGGGGCCTGGGGTGCTATGGGGCCTGGGGCACTATAGGGCCTAGGGTTCTGGGGGGCCTGGGGTTCTGGGAGGGCTTTCTGGGGTCCCAAGCTGACCCACAAGTGGCAGTCTCAGGATGGGGCTGAGAGGACAGGTCAGCATGGATTCACATCAAGGCACAGATGCCCTGCAGCAGGGGACCAATAGGGTCTGGGCAGGGCCCTTACAGCCTGATCCCCATAGAGCCAGGACCCAAGCTGCCCACTTTCAGGACTGACCTTCCAGCCTCGCCAGCCACCTCTCATCCCAGGACAAGGACACCTGCTCAACACATGGAGGGGGGCTGCCCAGTGTCACCCTGCAGACTCAGCGCCATTCCCCCCTCATTCACCAGCACCTGTGGGGTAGGGGGTCATGACAAGGGCTCCCCAAGGTGGTCAACACAGTGTGGAGGTGGGGGAATACAGCCCACAGGCTCTGTGTTCCTCACTCAGTGCTCAAAGGGCGAGTGTGGAGGCGGTGGGCAGCGGCAGAGCACTGCCCTCTCCCAGGGCTTGGCATTGGCAGGGGCCTCGACGTTACCAGAAACACAGCATGGGCTGCTTCCTGGGGTGACATGTTTTCTCCTTCCCCAGAGAGTGGGGGTGCCAAGCCTGCTGTCCTCCGCTCTGGGCCAGGACACAGCAGATCCTCCCACACTGGCAGCCGGTGTGGAGGTCAGCGAGTGGGAGGGGGGCTGTCCTCACCATGTGCGAGGTGCTGAGAGACGAAGCTGGACTGCCACCCAGTCCCCAGGAGCTGACGCACAAGGCCGAAACTGTCGCCCTCGCAGGCTCCGAGGGGAGTGGGCCCGGAAGCTGGAAGTCAGGAACAAGATGCTGCAGGGGCCCCCGAAGGAGCCCAAGAAGAGCTCCCTGCTGCCCATCGAGACCTTCCACCTGGAGGATAAGACGGCCGCCTGAGACCCCCAAAAGCACTGAGTGGGTCAGCAAGATAAAACCACCGGAGGTCTGGTGGTGTCTCCACACGGTGCTGACCACGGCCCGCGGGGTGACCGCAGCCGCAGACACCATGACCAGCACGCAGCAGTGCTCAATAAAGTCTAAGTGAATGGAAGGGCTGGCTCCTGCTGTGTTATCTCATCTCTGCGCTCTGCTCGTGGTGCGGGTGGTGGCGGTGTAGTCGTGGCCACCGAGCCGGCTCTGACACACGCACGACAGAATGCAACGTTGCCTGGTCACTGTGTCAGGCAGCATTCTGCTCCGATCCCAGGGTTTTCGCCGGCTGACTGTCAGCCCTTTCTTCCTAGTCTCTCTGTCTGGAAGCTCCATGGAAAGCCGTGCGCCATAGGGGACCCTGCTGGTACCTGAAATGTCAACGGCTTAGCGTCAGCATCCAGCAGCACACAGACCAGCACAGGACGACACACTGACGGGCCCTCGGAGCCAGGAGCCAAAGCTTTGTGCTCAGTGACATCTGTCTCAGAGCCTTGCAGGGGACCGGGAGGGTAAGACAGGAGCCAACACCCTACAGAGGACCTGGGCCCTCTCGTCTACAGGGGAGGAAACAGAGCTGGGGTCTGAGGACACCCCAGCTGCCACCGTGGGACACGGAGGCCTGTCTGATGTTGGTGAGACCAGCAGCTGATACCTGTGTACCGCATCCTGCCGACATTCGTGCTGAATTCCACAACTTCATGTCATCGCTAAGGGATGCCCTTCTCCTCCCAGGAATCCCAAGATTCCCAGTCACCAGAGCTGGCACCACACGTCCCCTCCCCACCGTCACTGCTGGTTGGTTTGTGTTCGTTTTGAGGCTCTGATCAAACTGGCAAAGGAAAGGAAAAAAGACACACCTGTCAGTTCTTAAGGAGCTCTGGTGGTGTGGTGGAGAAGACATCTGGCTGCTAACCAGAAGGTCGGTGGTTCAAACCCACCAGCTGCTCCGTGGGAGGAAAACGAGGCCACCTACTTCCACAAAGCTTTACAGCCTTAGAAACCCAATGGGGGTCACCATGAGTCTGAATTGACTTGATGGCAATGGGTGGTTTCACTCCCTGGTAACTCTCCAAAAGTTAAGTCAAGAAAAACATGGAAGCTAGTAGCCAAGTATCAACTCGTGCCCTGTACAGAGATACCCCAAGGTGGTTCAAGTCCACCCAAAAGCACCTCGGAAGAAAGGCCTGACAATGCGCTTCTGAAAAATCAGCATTGAAAACCCCGTGGGGCTCAGTGCTGCTCCCCGAGGGCTCAGCACTGCTCTGGCCCCCAAGGGCCTCGGCGCTGCTCCCTGAGGGCTCAGTGCTGCTCCGACCCCTGAGAGGCTGTGAGTCAGCCGACCGGACCGGACCTGGTCCAACTGTGCTGTCTGTGTGTGCCCCCCACAGGAAGGTCCAAAGCCTAGAGCACATCACCAATGCTTCACTCGCCCAACAGTCGGGTCACCAAACAGGCTGTCCACCACTGCCTGTGACTGAGAAGGTGACATGGCATTAATAGCCCTAAAAATAACCTGTGAATACAAGTCCCTCACTAACACCCCAGCAGTGCCAACCTGTGAAAGGCAATTCTATCCAGCAGTATGCCTGGAATTCAGGAGTCGGGTCCGACTCAGCAGTGCTTGCTATGATTAGGCTGCGCAGAATCTTCCAGAACACCCTCCTTGCTGTCTTAATCTTCCAGGGCCCAATCATGGC
>NW_006921593.1:18404869-18423379 GCF_000298275.1 Orycteropus afer afer
GGGGGGGAGAAAGGGCTTCAGGGGCAGGACCTCAGGACATAAGATCAGGTAGGGGTGCGGTGTGGGGAGCCGGCCTCCAAGCGGCATTGCACTGAGCTGGGCCATCTTTGGGGAGGCTCTGGACTGGCACAGCGGCAAGAGGAGCTTCGCGGCGGAGCTCTCCGCCGGGAGCAAGGAAACACTGCCCTGCTGACCGGAGGCCCCGCCCACTAACACACCTGCCAGGTGCCCAGGTGTGACCAGGGAGCCAGGGACCGGCTGTGACAAGCGCAGGGCGCTGCTTCCAGAAGGCGAGTGGTGGCGGCGTGGCTGGAGGCGTCTGCGGCGGGGAGGCGCACAGTGGAGGCCGCTCGGGGCGGAGCCAGGACACGCGGGGTGCCTGTCCGTGGAAGATGATCTGTGGCATGAGACCCACCTGTGGCACACAAGCGGGCCTTGCTCCTAGTCCAGGGCCAAGAGACGGCGCAGCACCTCCCAGAAAACCCACAAACAGAAGCCGTCACTCTGGTGCTCAGAGGGGAGGGCACTGGCCGACCCCCACACCTCCGGGCCTCGTGGACCCTGCTCTCGGACTGAGACAGCCTCCCATGAGCACAAACAGCCCAGTCTTCCTCTTTCCACCCCAAGAGGAGGGCCCTGGCTGCCGGCTGTGCACTCCCCGGGTTCCCCCACCCCACCCCTTCCTCCCCCTGCCACACGCAGGCCTGCAGGCCTGCTGTCCCCTCCTCACGAAGCCTGATCCCAGGAGGGCGCTGATCGTCCCCTCACAGTGAGGCCTGAGTCCTGATGGTGTAGAAGGTAAGAGCCGAAGCCGGCTCCCGGCACCCCAGGCCTAGTGAGGGGCAGAGTCTGTGAGCCCCTTCCTGGATGTGTGCACAGAGCTCCGCCTCGCCCTCCAGGGCTTTCTGGGGGGCAGGGGCTGTCTGACTTCTGGTTCCTGGGAGTGTGGTATTACGTCATGAGTATTGCGTCATGAGCATTGCCTGAGAACCAGTAAGCGCAGAGCAGGGGCTCGGTCCTCCCGGCCAGCAGGCGTGTGAGATGAGGAGCAGAGCAGGCGGGCGGCCGCAGGGGGTGCACTGGCATCGGAGGCCAGGCCTCTGCAGAGCACGCGGCAGCGTCCCTAGGGGGCTCCTTACACAACCTCCTAGGCTTGCTTTCCGTTATCAGCCGTGTGCCAACACACAAACGACATTCATGCCCCTCCCATCTGGGACAGGGTCTCTGTTGCCAAGCCCCCACCCGCAGCCACGAACACCTTCAATCACATGAACCTCCTGCCACAACATTGAAAGTCGCGGTCAAAATCGTGACCCACAGAGCAGGGCAGTGGGGCCACAGCGCTGAACGGTGTCTGCTCACCTGAGGTAACTCGTTGAGGCCCACCCAGCGCGGCTCCCGCCCCCTCCCAGGGCCTCTCAGCAGCTGGGCCTTGATGGTCAGAAGCCGAGCCGGGAGGGCCTGGCGCCTGGCTGCAGCAGTTTCCGGTCAACGGGCCCTGCACATCCCAGTCGGGTTTCATAGCACTGAGCCGGTGCAGCCTCCGCCTGGCGGTTGGCTCCGTGGTGACGCTGTGGCCAGTCTTCCCGGGCCCACCTCCCGTCCCCCTCCAGGTCCTCGAAGGAGCTGCACCCAGGCCTCCTGTTAGGTCAACAGAAGCCACCCAGGCACCACCTGTGCTGGGCAGGCTGGCCCTAGCTGCACTGGTTCCCTCCTGAGCACCTGTACTTGACACGGCACTCAGGGAGGAAGAGAAAAACAGCCCCCTCACTGTGCTGTGTTCCTGGATCCAGCTCCCTCCAAAACTAAGTCAATGGGAGCAGGAAGCTTGCGCTGGCCTCTGGGCACTTCCTGACCAGCGACCGGGGAGCGGATGGGAAGGGGGCAGGAAGGCGAGGGTCAAAGTCAAGGCGCCACGGGGAGAAGTTCTGTGCTCTGACCTGCAGGTCTCCCATCATCATCAGATCCTGGGGTGCACCCAGAGAGGGCCAGGGAACATCACATTCCAAAGCCTCAGCCTGCATCCGTCCCGCATGTGATGGGCTTCCTGGGCCCAGAGAGACCCGAGGTCCACGTGACAAAGGGGGGAGCTCCCTGTTTCCAGGGCCAGCAGCCTGGGAGACAACAGCATCAGCCAGGTAGGGGAGAGAGAAGGAGGGAGAGGGGGCGGAGAGAAGATGGAGGGAGTCAAGCCAGGTTGCAGGAGACCCCTCCCTGGAACCCACGGGGATCTCCTCCCCCAGCCAGCGGGTCCTAGTGGACTGGTTCTCAGGTTAGGAAAACGCACAGCGCGGACGACCAGCGCCACCTAGTGTCCCTGTGGCCCCACCCCTGCACCCGCGCGGCCAGCCCTGGCAGCTGCAGAGCGGGGCCCTGGAAGCCTGACACCCTGGGACCCAGAAGTACCAGGAGCACCACCTTCCTGACCCTTGGGCCAGGTCTGCCGACTGGGGGACTCACACGCACCTCGTGGGTGGTTGTTGCGGTTCTGCACTGGAGAGGGGGACAGGGGCACTCCTTCACCAGTGTGCCCAGGAGCCCATCCATCCCAGGGCCGATCCCCACAGTGTGAGTCACCGGGCAGAAGCCAGGATGGCCCAGAAGCTCCAAGGGGCATCGCTGACCAGGATTCGGGCTTTTCAGGGAGCCCAGGGCTGTGCGCTGCTGCAGCCTTGGGACCAACTAGGAGCAGGGGCCCTGCTTCCCGCTTGCCGGCCTCCTCCGCCTCCCTTCTCTCTGTCTGCCTGTCTGTCTTCCTCTGTCTCCGTCTCTCTCATCCCAGGGACAGTAGTGCCTTAGTATGACCCCTGTCCTCAGCGCTGCACCCTCGACTGCAGGGGTTCACCTGCCGTCCCTGCCGCCCCGCCCTCAGTCTTCTCTGTGCCTCAGTTTCCTCGTCTGCAGACCAGGGACACCGGTGAACACTGCGCTGACAAAAGCTGCAGCCTGCGCTCACGAGCACTTGTCCCAGGGCTGCCATCCTTGTCGTGGGCAGAGCCCTAGTGTCGGTGATGCCCGAGGCAGGCACGACCTGGCTGCCTGGTAACCAAGTCACCTGAGTGAACGGGGAAACAGTTGTGCAGTGGCCCTGACTTGGAAGCAACCTGGCCCGCAGTCCTCCCAGGCTCTTGGCGAGCCCTGCACCCACGGGCCAGTGACCAGGCAGCACATAGCAGCCCCAGGGGCGTGGACAGGGAGGGAGCCAGGAGCCAGGGCCAAGGATGGGGGACGTACCCCAAGGGCACCGCGCCTGGCCCGGAACACGCTGGGCCAAGCCTCGTGGGCTCAGGGCGGCCGGCGGAGTCGGGGGGCCCCACCCCAACCTCAGGGCTGCCCAGGAGCAGGGGAGGGCAGAGGTGCCAAGGCGGGACCTTGGGGACTGACTGGCTTGGGTCCAGCCAACAGAACAGCTACCAAATTCCGGTTCTTCCCCCGCCCCATGCTGGTCTGTGCATTAACCCTTCGAAGATCGCATCATGGGGCCATGGGGGACAGAGGGTCCCCAGACAGTGGCCGTTCTGGAGCACCATTGCCCAGGTTGGCCACGCGGAAGATGTCACTCTGTGTCCACAGGACCTCACTGGCTAGAAGGGTGGGTCCCGCTGTTGAGGCCTTAACCCAGGGCCTGTGTCCCCCCCCCCCCCCACAGTCAGGATTCCAGCTCCGTGTGCCCTGGTGGGGAAGGAGCCGCCTCCCAGCACCCCAGGAACCCGGGGGGCCAGCACTCCCCGGGAATGTGGGCTCCCATCCCTGAACGGCCCCTCAGGACCTGCAGTCCCGGTGCCCCTTGGTCCGATCTTGGGACGGGCACAGACAAGCGAGGGTAGGACTTAGGGGTCCCAAGAGCCCGGGCCCCCAACTAAGCAAAGTCCAGCAGAGGTGCTGAAGGGTGGACATGGGACAGGCGTGGGACCAGCCACAGGGGGACAGCAGCGTCCACGGTTGGTCCTGTTGCTGGGCATCTTCAAGTAGATTTCGACTCATAAGGACCCCATATGACAACTGGCCCGCAGGGTTCTCCTGACTGCAGTCTGCACCAGAGCCAACCCCAGGTCTTTCTCCTGTGGAGCCGGTGGCTGGGTTAGAACCAACAGTTTTCAGGTTAGCAGCTGAGCACGAAGCCGTTGTGCCCTCAGTGCTCCGAGGTTTGGTACTAATCGGGTACTTTGCACTCCTCCCACTTCATTCCTTGAAGCACCGGGGGGGGGGGTTAAATATTAAAGGCTTTGGCTTCAGGTGGGGGGTGACCAGTTGTTGCCACCTGCTGAGATGGCTCTCCATGTGTCTCCAAATGAGGACCACAACTTTTCACCAAAGGCCAGAGACAAGGCCAGAGTCCCTAACCAAACCTGCCCTGGGCCCTAGAAGCTCAAGAGCCACAGGGATGCTCCCAGCAGGGAGTGGGGAGGCTGGCAGGGGAGAGGAGGGGGAGAAGGGAGGTCAGGGTGTGCCCCATAATGGCTGGGTCCCCCTCGTCCTCCCTTGTCCCCCCAGGTCTGAGTGGTAACAGCCTCATGGCATTGGCTCCACACCCACTTTGTGCAGTCTTTTGTTATCAAACTTGTAAGGACCCTATTTCCAGCAGCCAGGAGGCATGGAAGGTGTCATCCTGCATGGACGGTGCCTCACGGGTGAGAAGGGTGGGTCCCGCCAGCAGGGCCTTAACCCAGCGCCTGTGTCTCCCACCCCTTGTCCCCTCCCCCATGAGGATTCTGGCTCTGTGCACCCCCAGCATGGAAGGGGCTGCCTCCCACCACAGAAGAAGACCACCTCAGAAAGCAAACCCAGAGATGATGGGGTCCCAGTAAGTACCCCAGCTCCACCCAGGGCAGGGAAGGACCACCCAGTCAGGAATCAGACCCCAAAAGGCACACACGAGGGCCCACAGCAGCCCCAGCCAGCGAAGCAACACACCTGGGCACATGAAGAGCATTGCGACCCAGCAGGCCCAGATCCCCCTCATTAGGGACTGAGCTGTGTACCTCAAAAGCTGAAGTCCTGACCCTCCATGCCTGTGAATGACCCTGTTTAAAAAGAGGGTCTTCATCATGCACAAGAAAGCTGCTAGCGCTCCCACAAAAAAAAAAAATTAACTCACTACCATCGAATGTATTCCAATTCATAGCAATCCCCTTTGGGTTCCCAATTTCCAAGGCTGTCAATCTTTACAGAAGTAGATTGCCAGGTCTTCCTTCCACGGAAAGGCTAGTGGGTTTGAACTGCCAACCTTCTTGTTATCAGTCAAATGCCTCAGACACTATGCCACCAGCGCTCCTTCTACTAACACCATAAAGGAATTTAGCAGAGTCACAAGGAAAGATCAACATACAAAAAGTGTGTTGTTTTGCACAACAGCAATCAACAATCTGAAAGGGAAATTGAGAAGACAATTCAGTTTACAAAAGCATGTGTAAGAATAAAATACTCAGGAAGGAATTGTACTAGGAAGGTGAAAGACTTGTACACTGAAAGAAATTAAAGGAGACCTAAAAAAATGGAAGGACATTCCAGGTTCATAGATTGTCAAGACTACCCAAAGTGATCTACAGATTCAACACAATCCCTATCAAAATTCCAACAGCCTTCTTTGCAGAAATGGAGAAGCCAAACTTCAAATTCATATGGGATTGCAAAGATCCACAAGTACCCAAAGCAGTCTTGAAAAGTAGTACAAAGTAGGAGGACTCACATTACAGATGTCAAAACATACTATAAAGCTACAGTGATCAAAACAAGCTAGTACTGCTATAAGGACAGACATATACCAAAAACCAAACCCACTGCCATCTAGTCGGATCCAACTCTTAGTCACCCTTCCTTGGGTTTCCGAGGCAGTATCACTACAGAAGTAGATTGACCAACCTTCCTTCTGAAGAATGGCTGGTGGGTTTGAACCCCTAGCCTTCTGGTTAGCAGTCAAATGCCTTAGGGACTACACTACCAGAGCTCCTAGACAGACATATAGACCAATGGAATAGAATTGAGAACCCTGAAACAAGCCCATATATCTCGGGTCAATTAATTTTGATTTCAATAAGGGTCCCAGGTCCATTCAATTAGGAAAGAATAGTCTCTTCAATAAACAGTGCAAGGACAACAGGGTCTCCATGTGCCAGAGAAGGAAACTGGACCCCTGCCTCCTACACCCTACATGACAGTTAACTCAAAATGGATCCGCAATCTACATATGGGAACGAAAACCATAAAACTCTTAGAGGGAGACATAGGGGTAATGCTTCGGGAGCCAGTCTTGATGATGGATTCTTAGATGTGACCCCAAAAGCATGAGCAACAAAAGATAAAATGGGCTCCATCAAAATTAAAAACTTCGGTGCATCCAAGAATTTTTCAAGAAAGAGAAGGACAGCCCACAGAATAGGAGAAAATATTTGGTAATCATAGATCGGATAGGAATTTAATATCCAGATATATTCTTTATATATAAAGAACTCCTATAACTCAATAACAAAGACACAAAACAACTGATTTAAATAGGTGGAGGATTTGAACAGACATTTCCCCGGAGAAGCTACACAAATAGCCAACAAGCTCAAAGCATTCATCACTAAGGAAATGTATCAAAACCACAGTGAGACACCACTTCCCATTGTTGTTAGGAACTATCCTCATAGCACCCCGTGTGCAACGGAGCGACACGCTGCCCGGTCCTGTGCCGGCCTCAGTGCCGCAGCCACCGTGTCAGTCCCCGCGTTGAGGTCTCCCCTGTGCCGGCCTCGGTCCACATGCCAGTGCCGCAGCCACCGTGTCAGTCCACCGCGTTGAGGGTCTTCCCCTCTTTCGCTGACCATCCACCCACTTCACCCAGCCTGATGTCCTTCTCCAGGGACCGGCCCCTCCTGACAACATGACCAAAGTACAGAGACGAAGTCCCGCCACCCTTCCCTCTGAGGAGCATTCTGGCTGTACTTCCAAGACGGACGTGTTCATTCTTCTGCGGCCCCTGGTATATCCAGTGTGCTTTGCCAATACCGCAGTTCAAATGCACCAAGTCTTCAGTCTTCCGCGTTCATTGTCCAGCTTTTGCATGCATAGGAGGGGATTGAAAATATCACGGCTTGGGTCACACACATCTTAGTCCTCAGAGTGGCATCTTTGCTTTTTAACACTTCAAAGAAGTCTTTTGCAGCAGGTTTGATTTTTTTTTTTTTTTTTTTTTTTTTTTTGATGACTACTTCCATGGGAGTTGATTGTGGATCCAAATAAAATGAAATCCGTGACAACTTCATTACTTTCTCCATTTATCTTAATATTGCTTATTGGTCCAGTTGTGAGGGTTTGTGTTTTTTTAATTGAAAAAATAATTGGCCAGTGAGAACCTTCTTGCACCTGCTAGGATGGCTACTATCAGAAAATAGCAGGTGTTGACAGGCAGTGAAGAAGGCAGGCCCCACCGGCCTTTCTGGAACTGTCCAAGGAAGCAGTGGCCATGGGGAGCGGCAGGGCTGCTCCTCTGGGCTTGTCAGAGCACTGCACACTTGCTCTGCTACAGTGAAATCTATTGAAGGTCCAATGTTGTCAGGACAGGGAACTCTGAAGTGACGCATGAAACAAAGGCTCCCCAAGTGGGGAGCCGAGGAGACCCTTCAAAGGGTGAGGACAGATGACCTCAGGGCACTATCTCATTGGACATTACAAACATAGCACATCCAGGCCATGGGGATTGGACACAGTGCAAGACAGCAGCGGTGCGTGCAGTCAGGGCCACTTTTGATTGATGTAGCCTGTGTCCATTTCAGTTTGAAGTCCTTCGGAACAGAAAGGTCAGCCATAGGGTTAGGACGGAATGAGTTAGAGCCCAGGTTTTTTGAGAGAATGTCATTAAAATAATGACTTAAGGCAAAGTATGTCTTGAACTTGACCCAAGCCGTGTCACTTTCAATCGTCTCATATGCATGCAAAGCTGGACGATGAATGAATAAGGCTGAAGAAGAGTTGATGCCTTTGAATTATGGTGTTGGCAAATTCAGTCCATCTCAGACGAAGTGTTATCAGACCATGTGAGCGACAAACCACACGCACACTCACGTGCACACGCATGCACACACACGTCCCTTAGGGTACGTGGTTAGGTCAGCGCTGAGGTTAGCATTTGTAGAGGGTGAAATGGGAAAGAGCATGAATTCCATCATGAACCTCAGATGAGCTGTTTTACTTTGGGTCCAAAGCCTTAGATTTTAGGGCACCAGCTCAAGTTCAAAGTGACCTATAATTTCATTTTCAGGTCTACACCCAAAACACTGGCAAGCAGGGACTCCAGCAGGTGCCCGTAACCAGTGTCCCCCACAGCGCTGTTCACAACAGCCGGAAGGTGGGAACAGGCCAAGTGGCCGACAACAGGTGACAGACAAGCTGTGGTCCCTCCGTACAGTGTAGTATTACTCAGCCATAAAGAGAGGTGAAGTTCTGACACATACTGTGACACAGATGAACCTTAACACGCGATGCTGAGAGAGAAAGGAACCACTGTGTTATTCGATTATGTGAAATGCCAGATCAGGCAAGCGCAGGAGACAGGAGTCTATCCGTGGTTGCCAGGAGCTGGGGGGAGGCGGCGGACTCGAGGCAGGGGTGCTGAGGATTTGTTTGGGGTGATGAAGCCATTTGGAAACACAGAAGTGATGGCGCAGCACACGGTGAGCTGGCCACTGAGATGCGGTTGCCACGGCAGCAGTTCGTTCTATGTACTGAACCACAGTGAAGTATTTTAATGAAGACTAGTCTTTGTCAGAGCTCCGAGCCTCTCCGGTTTTCCAGTCTCGTCAATTCCTGAAAAGTCTACTAACAACAGTGCAATCTCCTCCACTTTTTTTCCTTAGCTTGTAGGACCCACCTGTGGTGGCCCCACAGTTTGGAGGGGCAGGGGTCACCATCAGGGACTTGGTACTGAGCAGCTGCCACCCTGCCTGACCCCATGGACCCTCCAATTAGTAGGTGGGTGTGGGCTCCCCAACCCCTCAGGGCTGGGCCAGGTCCCAGGCCCTGCTGTCCCTCAGGGGCCACCTACAGGTGATGGCGGTTTCCTGGAAGGCTCCCCACCCCTGAGGCTGCACATGGCCTTCCCTTTAGGCCTGGTCTCTACAATGATGTCACACACACCAGTCACTTACCGGATGGTGTTGGATGCTTCACGCCCGTCTGCCCAGATGGCTCCCATGCACACAGCAGAGAGGAAAAGACGGAGGAAGTGCTTGGGTCTGAGCTCCAAGGCCTCTTCCCCACCCACACCTGCTCTCAGGGCAGGGCTGTACACCCCCCAGCTGGGAGCCACAACACTGCTGCCTGTTAACACCAAGGCCCCGGGAGGCGGGTACTGTGGGCATCACGGTTACAGAAGGTAAGCTGAGGCCCAGTGAGGCGAGGTTCAGACCCAGTCACAGATCCAGAGTCCAGGCAGGGCGACGCCGGAGCCAGCCCTGCTTCCGGCCTGCACGGGGACCCCTTGCCGGAACCCCTCCCACAGGCAGGACTGATTGGTGTGGTCACTGAGGTGGGTGGCTGCAATCCTTTCTGAACCTCAGGGTCTTCTTTGGAAGCCGGGCCAAGGAGAGGCACGTGGCCCGGGGGCCCCTGTCTTCATCACCAGTATAGAGAGCGGAAGGGGCTGGGAAAACAACATCTGCTACGTGTCCTTTGTCATCCGTTCGCCCACCCTCCTGTCACTCAGCTGGGTGCCCCGCTGGCCCCCCACTGGCTCCTCGGCACCCACTGTCGGACTGGCGTGGGCTCAGCTCCACAGACTCCCACAGACAAGGGCCAGCCCGACCTGCTGCTCTACCTCACTGGCCCCGCAGCGGTCCACCTGGCCTGGCAACGCAAGCCCCTCTCTCTGCTTCCTTCTCTGCCTCACACCCTTACAGAGTCAGGCTGAAGAAGGAAGTGTGACAAGAACTGTGAGTGTGAATGTGGCTGTGTGCATGAGTGGTGAGCACGTGTGTACGGGTGAGTGTGTGGTGGGGGTGAGTGTGGGTGAGTGTGGTATACAGAAGGGGGGTGGGGTGAGTGGACGGTGGGGGTGACAATGGGGTGAGGTGAGTATAGGATGAGTGTGTGGTGGGGGTGAGTGTGGGGTGAGTGTGGTATACAGAAGGGGGCATGTGGTAAGTGGGTGGTGGGGGTGACTGTGGGGTGAGGTGACTGTGGGGTGAGTGTGTGGTGGGGGGGTGAGTGTGGGTGAGTGTGGTATACAGAAGGGGGTGTGGGGTGAGTGGACGGTGGGGGTGACTATGGGGTGAGGTGAGTATAGGGTGAGTGTGTGGTGGGGGTGAGTGTGGGTGACTGTGGGGTGAGTGTGCGGTGGGGGGTGAGTCTGGAGTGAGTTGTGATGTGGGGGATGAGTGTGTGGGTGTGTGAGTGTGGGGGCTGGGGTGAATATGTGAAGATTGGGGTGTGTGAATGTGGTGTGTAGGTGTGAATGTGGGGGTAAATGTGGGAGAGGAAGGTGACGTGTGGCTCTCTGGGCTTGGCTGCTCAGTGGTGGCTGGTTCCTGGGGCCCCTCCCCCCATGGTGAGAGGACCCTTGACAGTAGACAGAGATTACGGGCCAACAGCACTCCATGATGGAAACCCTGGGAGGGAACCCAGGGCTCAGTAGAAGGCAAGTCAGTCCCATGCGGAGACCAGTGTGCTCACCCAGTATAGACGGGACTCCAAGGGCAGGGAGTGTGGATTCTACCCTGAGAGAGGTGTACTCACCCAGTGTAGACAGGACCCTGAGGGCAGGGAGGGTGGGTCCTACCCTGACAGTGCAGTGTGCTCACCCAGTGTAGACAGGACCCTGAGGGCAGGGAGGGTGGGTCCTGCCCTGAGAGAGGTGTGTTCACCCAGTGTAGTTCCTTACCGAGATCACCCAATGTAGACAGGACCCCAAGGACGGGAAGGTCAGGTTCCTTACTGAGATCCCATAGCCGGGACCCAAGGACAGGAAGGGCAGTTTCCTTACTGAGATCCCATACCCCCTCGAGACTGTCTTAGGTCTCTCATGATGCTCTAACAGAAACACCTCGAGTGGCTGGCCTTCATCAACAGAACTGGATTCGCTCCCAGCTGGGCTCCAAGTCGGCATTGATGGCACTGACTCCAGGCCTTTCTCTGTCAGCTCAGTTCAGGAAGAAGGTCTTGTCCCCTTCAGCATCTGCGGGTCTGGCGTTCCTTGGGTCTCCTTGAGTCTTGATCTTCCCCTGGGTCTAGTCACAGGGACTCTGGGTCCTGGCTCCTGGCTTTTCTTTCTTGATGGTAGTCAGGTCCCTCCTCTGCTCACTTCCCGCTCCTATCTCTTGTAAGATAAAAGGTGATGCGGGGAAACTCCCTTTGCACGGGCTGTGACTTAAGGGTGTTGCATCACCCTAATCCCCCTACAGCTGATTGGCTGATCACATCATGGAGGAAGATGATATCATTACACAGTTGCCAAACCACTGAGATCCAAGGCCCAGCCAAGCTGACACACGTTTTGAGGGATGCAACATAACCCATGGCAGAAGCCTCCCCTCACTCTCACCTCAGGTACAGTCTGTACTGTCCAGTGCATCTCGCGCCCATGGGTGGTATGGACCTTCCTGCAGTCTCTGGTCTCACCAAATGTGACCCAGGAGCCGGGCCAATGCTGAACTTGGTGTCAGTGTCCAAGTTCTGAGCCTCTGTGTGTCCACCCCACCCTCCCTCCTTCCATGCCCTGCACCTGCTTCCAGGAGCACCCCACATCCACCATCACTCCACCCCTACACTAGGAGAAACCAGGTCAGGCCTGGACTACAGAAACAGAGAGACAAGGAGAACTTTTGGCTGAGCCGTCCAAATGTGTGTCCCCTTTCCCACAGGGCCAGGCCCACCACCCCTCTCAGTTCACCCCCAAGATCACCAAACTCTCAGTCCCAGATCTCTAGCCAATTTCTGATCTCCACACCCACTGCTCCTGGCCTGAGGATGGAACAACAGGGTGGTCCACTGCCAGGCCCCACCTCATCGGGCCACCCCCCTACTGACATTCCCCAGCCAAGCACCCTGCTCTTACCACTGGGAGACTTCCTCCTTCAGAACGGAAATCAGAGTGTGGCCATAGGCTCATCAGACGGTCTCCCTTCCAGAATTCGATGGCATTCCTTAACCCACACACTGTGTTGTAGGAACTGAGGGGTGAGGTCTGTGCGGTATTCTGCAAAATTGTCAGGTGGGTCTCCACCACCTCCCTGGCTCCCTCTCCCCTCTGGGTGGGCTCCCCAGGTGACACAACACTTAGAGTGGCCATGGGTGGACAGTATTCAGGCAAACAGCAGCTGGCAGGAGAGACAGGCTGACCCTGGCATCTCGGCTGGGGCTTTCATCTTCCCCAAGCCGAAGGGCAGCAGAGCAGGCAAGTGACACCTTCCAGAATATCATCACTCTCCACCATATTCTTGACACATTTGACAACAGCAGGCCGGGAAGGCCCGGGTCGGCCTGATCCCAGGGAGTACTCACACAGGCCAAGCCTCTCAGTCATTGGTGGGAAGTATGTGTGTGAGGGGTGGTCCAGCAGGGTCCAGAGAAATGATGAACGGAGGGGAAAGGACAAAGAAATACCCACCGTGCCCTACCCCCAGGCCCCAGCCATCTCTGGGGTAGTCCTTCCACCCCCAGCCCCCAGCCACTTGGGGTGGTCCTTTCACACCCAGCCCCCAGCCATCTCTGGGATGGTCCTTGCAGCTCAAACTCAAGAGGGCCACATGGGCTCTTTGTTCACTGAATTTTATTGGAGTGTGACACATATACAGAGAAGCCTCTGGGGCATGTGTACAGCCCCGTAGACACTCATACAATGAACACTCACAAAAGCACTGCTCAGATTAGGAGAGAAGGCACAGAGTCACGGGATGGGGCTGGGGCAGCCTGGCACTCAGTGAGGGCGGGGGCCCTGGGGGCTGCTAGAAGGTCACCACAGGCTGGCTTTCATGTTTGCGTGGACCAGCTCACAAGAAAGGGGCAGTGGAGAGGCCAAGGGGACACACGTCACGCTTGCTGCTGGAAGATGCTGGGGCTCAGCTTGTACATGCACATCAGCCAGAGGACACAGATGGTCATTGAGACCCAGATCCAGACGTCTTCATAAGGTTCACCATGAGACCCATGCCTGGGGTTGGCCAAGCAGAAGTCTTCATCCCTCCGGGACCCACAGCTGGATTTGCTGAACCGGGACCTCAAGCGCTTCTTCTTGGAGTAGCCACAGGGCAGGATGCCATTGCTCTGGAGACCACTGGCACTGGAGCTGGAGCTGAGGCCCTTGTGTCTAATGATATTGAAGACTGAAAAGGGGATGGTGATGGAGCCCTCACTGAAGGTGATGGGACCTTCGGTGCTGGTCTTCAGAAGGGAGTCGTGACCAGTGGTGGCTAGGGCATTGCCTCCATCTTCCTTCTCTTTGCCTTCCATGGTATCAGCAGAAGAGTTCTTATCTTGGACATCGTCAGTAGAGAAATAGGTGACAGTCTCCTCACTGGTGATGGGGCCACAAGCACTGGATTCTGGACAGGGGTCATGACTGGTGGTGAGAAGGCCATTGCTGACATTATCCTTGCCTTTATCTTTGGTGGTGTCAGTGGAAGAGTTGTTGTCTTTGATGTCATCAGAGGAGGTGATGGCACGCTCATCGCTGGTGATGTGGCCCCCAGCGTTGGTCTCTGGAAGGGGGTCATCACCAGGAGTGGCAGGACCGTTGCCTCCATTTTCCTTCCCTTTGTCTTTGGTGATGTCAATGCAAGAGTCCTGGTTTTTGGCGCCATTAGCAAAGATGAAGGGGAAGGTGATGGCACCCTCATCATTAGTGGTAGAGCCATTGACACTGGTCCCCAGAAGGGCATCATGACCAGTGGTGGCAGGGCCATTACTGCAACCTTCCTCACCTTTGCCTTCAGTGGTATCAGGGAAGGAGTCCTTGCCTTCAATGATGTTGATGAACGACAAGGGGAAGGTGATGGAGCCCTCACCATTGGCCATGAGGCCAACAATATAAGACACTAGCACTGAGCTCTCTCCATTGGTAGTGGCGCCATCACTGTTGGAGACAAGGCCCTGTACTTTGGCGACGTTGACTGGGTCAGATAGAGATCCTTTGCCTTGGAAGATAAAGCCCTTGAGCTCATAGCCATTGTTCTCCATGCTGCTGGTTAAGAGGCCTTTGCCGTGGAAGATCGGGGCTTTGATGTTCACCGGGATGCCCTTGCCTTCAGGCATGGCCATGGAATTGGCAGAAAGAAAAAGGGAGCCCTTGCCGATGGTGACCGGAGCTCTGGTGTCAGTGGCTGGCACAGAGCCATCTTCAGTGGGGACACAGCTGCTGCCATTGGCAACAGGACCCTCGTCCTTGCTCCCATCCGCAAAGGAGAAAGGGATGGTGATGACACCTTCACCCCTGCTAAAGAAGTGGCTGCTCTCCGTGAGCGGGTTCCTGATGAATCCAGACACAGAAAGTGGGACGGTGAAGCCGCCCTGGTGCATGTTGTAGAGGTCACTGCCCCTGGACCTCTTGACCATGGGCCTGCTGTCGAAGGCCAGCAGCTGTGTTCTGCGCAGGACACTGCCCTCACCGCTGGAGGCACTGATGGTGAGGCCCATGCCGCTGTACGTGCTGCAGCTGCCCCAGATGGCTCTTGGAGCAGGTGTGAAGCCTGGCACCTTCTGCAGGAAGCAGACGCCCAAGCTGCAGGCCTCGCAGGACCTCAGGCTGTCGCTGGGAGCCTTGCAGTAGAAGCCTGGACACTGGTCAGGGCCGGGGTTCTCACCATAGCACCTGCGTAGGACATGTAGGGCCAGCTTGCTGAGGAAGGGGTATGTGCTTGGGGCACTCACCTGGCAGTCCCCAGAGGCACCTGGAGGGCACAGCTTGCACCTTGGGCCCCAGACACGCATCTTCACCAGCCCCTGGCGGCTGTCCTCATCCCAGCACAGATGGAAGAGGGTTTGCACATGGGCCGAGCCCCAGACCCACGAGCAACGCATACACTGGAACCTGCAAGGAGAAGAGGGAGCAGGTGAGCAGGCAGGGGGACAGTGGGGAGGCGAGGGCAGGTGAGCGGGCAGGTGGCCGGCAGCATGGCTCCCCCATCCCCTCAGGCCCAACTCTGTACCTAGTCCACATCAGCCAGACTGGCCCCTCACATTGGCCCCCACATCCCTCTGCCCATGCACCTACACATAGGTTCTAAGGCCCCTCCAAGCCTCTCATCTGAAAACATGAACCTCTGGTGCACGGCTCTGTCCACAGTGCATGATCTGGAAAGCTGAAATACAGTCTGCAGCAAAAGCCCACTTGGTGGCGCCACCGGGCCTGCCACACCGTGAGTGTGGACAGGGCCTCAGCTCCTCTACTGGCTGCTGCGATTGTCTCGCTTTGTTACTCTGGGTCCTGGTTGTCCTTGACTACTAGCCTAAGAAGAACTCTGGTGGTGTGGTGGCTAAGACATGTGGCCGCTAAGCTCAAGGTCAGCGGTTTGACCTTCATCTCTCATACTTTGGTCATGCTGTCAGGAGGGACCAGTCCTTGGAGAAAGACACCATGGTTGGTAAAGTAGAGAGTCAGTGAAAAGGGGGGAGACCCTCGGTGAGACGGACTGACACAGTCGCTGTGACGATGGGCTGGAGCACAGCAGGACCGGGAGATGGGGCAGAACCGGGCAGTGTCTCCTGCTGGACGCAGGCTCACTGGGGTCCAAACCCACTGGAGGGCACCTACCAACAGCTAACCTAAAGGCTGATGGTTCAAACCCACCTGGTGGTGCTACAGAACAAGGGCTGACCCTCTATTCTGGAGAAGGCCAAGAGAGCCCTGCCGAGCAGTCCCTGGTCCAGCTGTGGGACCTTTGAATCATTCCAGGCACGTCTCAGACCCCCGAGGGTCTTCCTGACCTGGCACCTGAGTACACACAACTGCACCCGTACCTGCCCCAGGGCTTTCAGGCGTGGGCCCAAGGGCTGTGGTGTCTTTGTCGAGAGAGCGCCCTCTCTCACCCCCTGCATTGCGTGGTTATTTTGAGTGGGGTCCCCTTGGAACGACCCACCAGCCAGCACACTGGAGGGCTCCTACCCACCAGCTCTGGGCAGTGTCTGCTCAGGGAAGCCCCGGCCCTGCTGCAGGCCAGTCCACCGCACTGACCCACCCCCACCCGCAGCCCAGCTGCGGACAGTGCCCGCTCCTCTCTGCTGAGTGCCCCCCCCCGTGCCTGGCTGCCATGGAGATGCCATGGAGACACCATGGCAACAAGAGGCAGCGCTGAAGGCCAGCCTGACCAGAGGAGACACTGAGTGAAACAAAGCCCTCCACGAGTGGGCACCTTCATGTCACCATCTGGGGGCCAGCTGACAGGCCCCTCCCAGCCCCAGGCCCACCACTGTTCCAGCAAGTTGTAAGCACCGTAGTCAGGGGTCCTAGCAGGTGTTACTCCCCAAACACCCCCACAGTATGGAAGGGAGGACTCCCTGGCCCTACCCCTCTTGGAGGACAGGACCAGGCAGGCCATGGGCCACCTGTTGGGGGCCACACTCACCTGCTCCGGGCTACCTGCAGCCTGGCCCGCTGGCTCAGGCTGCCATCAGGATGGCAGACAAGCAACCCCTTCCCATTCCTGGTCCCAGGTACTCCCCGAGGACCCCACAGGAGCGCAGGCCTGGCTCACCTTGCACGCCCCTTCAGGCGGTACTGGAAACAGCCGTGGTCCAGGCGGCCAGCCACCAGGCTGTCCTCAGGGAGCAGCACCCAAGTGTCCTGAGGCTTCCTCTCAGCCATCAGCTGGTGGAAGGTGGTGGCCCACACGTCAGCCCCAGGCCGGTCCATGCTGATGCAGGCTTCGCAGTGCAGTCTGATGGCAGTCCTCACTCGGGGGGGCTTCAAGAAGCCTCTCACATCCCGAGCACCCAAGCATCACTGCGTCCCACCAATGGGCTGCCTGGACCCCAGCAGCATCTCCATGGCAACCAGGTTTGTCTCCAGGGGAAACGAGGCCCAGTCCCTGCTCCTTTTAATTTCAAATATTTTTAATGACGCAAGCAATGGATTTTCATTATTGGGAAAGCCAGAAGCAAACAGGTAAATAAAGAACAAAAGAACACAAAGGATAAAATCACTCCTCGGGCCCCAACCAGAGATCATGGGTCACCCAACGCACTGTGGTGTGGATGTCCAAGGGTCTCTCCGAGCATGTATACAGATAAATGTTCACGTGCGTTTTTCATGACAGGGAATTGTACTAAACACACTCTCCAATAACCAGCTCTTTTCCCTCAACAACGCATCAAGAATAGTGTTCGTGACAACTGGCATTACCCCTGGGCAACTGGTGTTTTACCTGCTGTGGTTGCTGTGTTTTTGCTGCGTTCTGGTCAGCAGCCATCCAGTTAGCACTGGCTCGTAACACCCCCCACACAACAGAAGGAGACGCTGCCCAGTCCTGCCCCCTCCTCACGGTCACTGGCCTGCTCCGGTCCACGGCCACAGGCACCGTGTTTTCTGAGTGCCTTCCACCAAGGAGGCTCAGGTCCCAGCACTACACTAATTAACAGGCCATTGGGACCTGTGGGTTCTCCCTGGCTGACTTCTGGCAGTAGATCACCAAACTTTCTTCTCCGTCTGTCTGGGACCGGAGGCTGTGCTGGAACTCACCCACCGTGAGTGGCCTGCTGGCATTTGAGATACCGGGGGGACAGCCTTCTGCACGCAGCAGCATGCAAGCCACCATAGCACCACAAACAGATGGTGGGTCACTTCCTTCCCCCGCTTCTTGCTGAACGGGGCCCCTGGGTGGTGCAGGGGGATTGCACTCAACTGCTAATCTAAAGGTCGGTGGTTCAAACCCACCCAGCCACAGACAAGAACTGGCTGTCTGCTTCCACAGAGAAGTCCCCAAAAAAACCCACAGAGCAGTCCTTCTTCCTGACACACGGGGGCGCCGTGAGGCAGCAGGAACACGACAGCAAAGGGTTCGGTTTAAGAGTAAGGTGTTCATTCTTTCCTGTTGCCAAAACCAAGCTTGAAGTACTGTGTCGCACACACATTGTCACCACAACCCAAACCAAACTCACCACCGTCTAGTCGACTCCAACTCACAGCCGTCCCACTGGGTTTCCAAGGCGGTAAATGTTCACAGAAGCAGATTGCCCATCTTCCTTCCACGGAGCTGGTGGTGAGCTTAAACCACCAACCTTCTTGTTAGCCGTCAGATGCCCCAGGCATTGCACCACCAGAGCCCTTCTTCTACTGTGTAGAAACATAAGATATGTCCATACAAATGTCGAGATCCTAACGTGCACCTAGCAAATTATTAGCTACTGCCTACCTCGGCAAACTCTTCCCAATGTCCGCCCACCCCTGACCCTGACGTTCCCCCACCCCTGATGCCAATGTCTCCCACCCCTGACCCCGACGTCCCCCCACTCCTGATGCCAATGTCACCCACCCCTGACCCCGACAGGGCTGCCCCACTCCTGATGCCAATGTCACCCACCCCTGACCCCGACAGGGCTGCC
>NW_006921593.1:18424200-18437215 GCF_000298275.1 Orycteropus afer afer
CCCCGCCATCCCCCCACCTCTGACCCCAACAGGGCTGCCCGCCTCCCCGGTGAGCAGGTCCATGCTTACCTGAGAGCCCTTCCTCACTAAACCCTCGGGGCCGTGTTGCTGGGTCCGAGCCTCACACGCCTGGAATCCTTCCCTCTGCGTCCTGGGCACGTCAGCCTGGTTTCTTGGGCTTTCCCAGGTGTGTGTGTGACACTCACCAGTTGTTGGTGGGTGTGTCAGGGAGCAGGGCAGCAGGAGCATGTCGGGCCACAGCCAGAACCAATGAGCTGAGAAGCGAATCGGCCGACGTCCATCAGGGTTCAAAGGGACTTGAGAAAAGACATGAGCCCCGGGTGTGCGGGGTCCGAAGGTGCATCCAGTCCTCACCCTCAAGCGGAAATGCCCAGAGCGAGGGGCTTTGAGAGGCCACTTGGATGAAGCCTGCTCGTGTGGGCCCTGGGAAGGCATGGCTGGCACGCTCGTCAGCCTCTCCACTGCGGGAGGGGCCCGGCATGTGCCTCCTGGTGGGCAGCCTGGGAGAGCGCCGCGACCCAGCCGGTGGAGGGGAGGCGGTTCTCCATCTGGCCGCTGCCCTACAGCGAATGCAATCAAGGCGAGAAAGCGGCATTGAAGCTGGAGGGAGCCGTGATGAGCCACCTGAGCAGGCTCGGGGCCAGCCAGGGCACGTTGGCCAGCACCGGCGTCCAGGGGCCACAGAGGGAAGGGAGGGACACCTTTCCCCAGGGCGACCCAGGAGACTCCACCCCGGGGGGGAGAAGCAGCAAACCAGCTGCCAAGTGGTGCAGACTGTGAATGCGCTAGGCTGCCGACAGCTGCTGGGGTTCGAGTCCACCCAGCGGCCCCTCAGGAGAGAGGCTGGTGACCGACGTCTGAACTCAGCCATTGAGACCCTGAGGAGCACAGACCCACCTCCACACACGGGAGGTCCCACGGCGTGGGTGCAGCTGCAGGAGCACAGGGCCACCCCAGACGCCCTGGCCACCAGAGACAGACCCACTGCCACACACGGGAGGTCACTCTGAGTCAGAGTCTCCCTCCCCCAACCCCCACAGTGTGGGTGCAGCTGCAGGACCCCAGACCCTCTGGCCACCAGGGGCCGATCCGCAGCACACAAGCAAGGTGTATGGCCCTGGGTCCGAAGCTCTGGGCAGCTGCTGGCTGCAGTCAGGGTGGGGAGGCCCAGAGCCAGCAGCCCGGGCAGCCCCCAAGGCCGGTTCTTTTCCTAAAGACCCTCCCACACCCAAGGAGCGCCTGCCCCCTGACCCAGTCCGCTGCCACAGAGTGATAGGCTTCAGCCACTCCCCAAGACCTGGTGGCGGGAAGACCATGCCAGTGAAGGCTGCAGGGGAAGGGCAGCAAGAGCCTCAGAGACCAGCATCAGGTGACCAAGGGAGCCTGGGAGCACGACCCCCAGGACAGTTACTGAATGCCACAGGTGGGCGTGCCCACAGGGAGCAGAGAGACCACCAGGGAACTGACGTGCCAAAGGCCAGTGGTGTCCTGCCTCCCACAAGGTCAGCTGAGTGCCCGCCCAAGGTCACAGTGCCCACAGAGCCTAGGACGAGCTGTATCATGGCACCAGAGGACAAGCAGAAAGAAGCCCAACAATGCCCACTGTGCTGGTGTAAGAAGGCAGGAAACTGTTAATACACTCGTTACACACATGCATACATGTGTGCACATGCACATACATACCAGCCACCTACATCCACACATGCACACAGCCACGCATGTACCAGCCACATGCATCCACACATCTACACGTGCACACACGCACGTATGTACCAGTCACGTATATCCACACATGTGCACACGCATGTATGTACCTGTCACGTACATCCACACATCCACATCCACCACACTCACACCCAGGGACACAGACACACACACAAATGCACACACACACACACACATCTACACTGCATGCACACGTACTCCTATGTACACACACAACACACATATGCATATGCACACACACATATTTGTGGGTTTTGAATATACATTCACATTTAAACTACAACAACATTCTAAAAAGTCTGGATATGAGGGTGGAAGGCAGTTACCCTAAGTAACAAACATCAAACCCAATTATCTTTATTTTTGTTTACAGTAAGTTGTGGAAATAGTGCCTTCCTTTTCTTTTGAATTTGGTTCTTAAATTGAACAGACAACTTAGGCGCTCTGTTGAGCTTCTGGGAAATGTTTCAAAAACAGGACAGAACAGAAAGTTTTATTTGCAAACACTATTAACCATTTCCTGTTCCAACCTCAGAAATAGCTGTGAACTGGGCTCCCACCTCCTGCGCCGGGCCAGCACCACTTATCCCACAACAGGCCCTTCACCGAGCTTGGATGGCACTTAACTGGCACCGCCAGCCGCAGAGGCGGTTCCCATGCCCCCAGGCTTCCTGAACCAGGGGTCCATCCTGCTGAGCAGACACTTCCCCTCGTGTGCCCGCAGCCTGGGGAGCACGGGGCACCCCTCTCCCCATACCCCTCTGGCACCCCACACGTCTCTGTTCAGGCCCCCCACAGCGCAGTAGCTGCTGTGTGTGGCGGTGCCTCACATCTTGGAAACTAGAGGAAGATGCCAGCCCCTGGCAGGAGAAGACACCCTGCCCTGGAAAGACCCTCACAGACCTGGTCCTGCAGGGGGCAGACGGCTGCTGCCCCCTCCACCAGCTGAGCAAATACAAACACAGTGGTACCAACCACCGCACACCCAGCAATGTCTCACGGGCCCGTCACAGACAAACAGATGAGGTCCCGCACAGCAGCGTGCCAGCAGCACCGTTCATGGTCGCCAAAAGCTGGAACCAGCCCAGTCCCTGAAGGCGTCCACACCGCAGTGCAAGGAGCTCTGTGACTACAGGAACCAGCAGGGCCCCTGTGGCGGAGAAGTCCGATCCCCAAAGGCTGCACTCCACGGCTCCACTGCCATTTCATTTCTGAAATGACAAGGGTTAGAACTTGGGCACAGATTCGGGGTTGCCACTCTCGGGGCTGGGGCTGGACGGAGGTGAGTGTGGTTATAAAAGGACGTTATAAAGGGCCGCCACACCAATGCACCACCGGGCCTTCCCAGAACCGTCTGGAAGCTGGGAGTCTGAATCAGGCTGTGGGCCGTGTGGATTCCTCCTGAGGCGGCTGCTCCCCGCCTCTCTCCCAGCTCCTGGGGATGGCGGCCATCATGGTGTTCCTTGGCTTTGCCTCCTACGATCCCTGCCTCCCCGTTCTCTCTTCTCCTCCCGGACTCCCGTGTGACCTCATGTTACTGATGGCACCCGCAAAGACCCTGTTTCCAAACATGGCCACATTCTCAGGTACAGGGGCTAGGACTTCAGCATCTCTTTGTGGGGGTCACAATTCCACCCATGACAAAGGGCCCTGTGAGGGACCCTTGTAGAGATAGGATGCTGGTGCCTGGCCAAGGTGGGGACACAGGACCCTGCACAAGGGACAAACTGTCTGGAGCTCAGTGTACACCAGAGAACAAGTCAAAGGACAATGTGAGTGGCACGTGAGGATCTCTGTGTCTCCACTTCGATGACACATTGCAGTCTGGGAATTGTCACCACTGGGGGAACTGGGCATAACAAAATGGGGCCTCTCTCGTGGGACGCAATTTAAAACACACGGGAAGGGATAGAAGGATGGAGGGCAACAGGGAGCACAGCCAGGGACCGGGAAGAGAGCTGTTACGCTGCAGGGCTGGCAATGAACGTCACCAGACAAAATGTGTGGAACAGTTGAATGGCCACCCAATCCGCTCTGCAAAGCATCACCCACTTAAACCACAAGAAACAACAAATAAATAAAAAAGCCTCTGCTGTTTACCTGAGTGCCCACTTCCGGGGCGCCTTTATTGGATCTAGCAACCCCACAGCTCAGGTTTAGAGACAGGCTGCTGCCAAGGGGGCCATAACAGGGCGGACTTGCTTGGGCCGGAAGGGGTTTGGGCCAGAGCCCCTCAGGCCTCACTCTCATCCCTGGGTCAGCACCCTCGCCCCCTCCCCATTCTGCTGCCGCCCTTCCGTTCCTCCTTGTCATGGGGGCAGGGAGGTGGCACGTCAGGGATGCCTAGTCTCCAGCCCTCCAGCCGGCTCAGGTTCTGTCCCACCCAGTCCCACGCGATAGGCTGCCTGCCCCAGGCCTGGCCCCAGCCTCTCCTGGGGCCCCAGCCCCTGTTCCCGCCCCTGTTTCCCGTGGGCGGAGGCCACGCACAGCCTTGCTGGCTGCGCTTGCCTAGCCTAGCACCTCCTGGCTCCTGGCGCCCCGGGTTTTGTTTGGGACCAAGGCGGCCCCAGCTCGGCAATGCCACACTGGGTCCTTAGAGGCCAGCACTGCCCCAGGCCCGAGCGCCCCGAGCGCCCCAGTGGGCGGCCGGAGGACAGAGTGGCCATGACCCTAGAGGGTGGGCACAGCGTTCTGAAGTGCTGGGGGTGCCCCCAGTTGGCTGGTCAGGCTCTGCACAGGGGTGGCCTCTCAGCCCCAGCCCGGGGGTCCCGGGACCCCCCCTCCCCCCCTGTGCCAGGAGAGGACACCGGCCTGGGGTGCCAGGAGACCTTGTTCACGCGGCCTCCCCGCCCAGCCCTGCTGCCCTGACCGTGCCACTGGCCGGCAGCCTGCAGGTGGCCAGGGCCCCACCGACGCCCGGCCGGGGCTCCCCCCTCCGCGGTGCCTGCACGCCTCGCCCAGTGTGGCCCTCCGTTCAGAAATGAACGGTGCCCGCTTCCTCCCAGCGCCTGCCTGCCATCGACCGTCTATGATGAACTTTTTCCACCTGCCCAGCTGCGCCCGGAGGCGGGGCGCTGGCGCGGGGCGCAGGCCTGGAGCCCACGCAGGCCCGCGTCTGATACCAGCAGTTCCGGGCCTCCCGCTTTCCACTGCAGACCACACGGCACCAGGCGGGCTGCCGCTGAGCCCGGCCGGCCGTGCGTGGGAGTCGGTGACGTCCCGGCCGGGCGGGGGGAGGCGGCCAGGACTTCTGCAGGAGCGGAGCTGGGAGCCTGGCCGCCCAGGAGCCTGGCCGCCCGGAGCCCTCGTGGGGCCCCGCGAAAGCCCTCAGGCTAGGCTGGAGGGGCCCGGTGACCGCTCCCCTGGCCGCTGACAGCACACACCTTCCGAGGAACCGGAGGGGGCAGCCGGGCCTGACGGGGCAGATGTCCCCTGAGCTGTGGCAGGAGGAGGGAAGAGTAGCCAGCCCGGCTCCCCCACAGGGGCTCATCAAAATGTGTAGGAATGTGTAGGGGGTCGGGGTTCATCAGCCTAGGGGCAGCCCAGACAGTGTGGGGCAGAGTGGGCTGAAAGCCAGCCGGAGCGGCCTGCTCCTACTGCCCTGCTGCCCTGCTGCCCCCAGTGTCCTGCTGTCCCCACTGTCCCCCATGTCCCACTGTCCCCACTGCCCTGCTCCCCCCACTGCCCTGCTGTCCCCAATGTCCTTCTGTGCCCACTGCCCTCCTGCCCTCACTGCCCTGCCCCCACTGCTCCCCCACTTCCCCTGCCCCTCTCACTACAGCCTCCCAGGAACCCAAGCCTAGAGAGTGACCTGCCTCCCCAGGTTGCAGGAGGTGGAGGTCTGACCCCAGGGCTGGGATTTGGGGGCAGAGGGCCCTGCACCCCCACCCGCAGCCTCAAGTTACAGAGTGGGGGACTCAAGGGGGAAACGGAAGGAGGTAACAACAAACAAGCAAAGAAGCAGAAACTGTTCCCGGCCCTGATCTGGCTGGCTGTGTGTCTCTCCATGTCTCCCTCCCCCACTGCTGCCCCTTGACTGCGGCCCAGAGCGACCCTGTGGGGTGGAGATCCGCCCTTCACTTCCAAAGCTGTGACCTCTGTGGGGGCAGCTGGCCACATCTTCCTCCCCCAGAGCAGCCAGCAGGTTCCAACCACCACCTTCCAGTCAAGTGCTTGACCTGCGCCTCCATGGCTTTATATACATGTGTGTACACACACACACACACACACACGCACGCACGTATATGCATGCACATGTGTGTATATGTGCATGTGTATAGGTATGTGTGTATATGTATGTGTATGTATGTGTGTGTATGCATGTGCATGCATGTTTGTGGGTGTGTTGTGTCTACATGTGTGTGTCCACATATGTGTATGTGTGTGTGGGTGTGTGTATATGTATGTATGTATATCCCTCTATCTCCTTGTCTGTCTTTGTCTCTCTGCCCCACACACACACACTCCCCACCACGTGGAGGCGGAGGAAGAAGAGGTGGGGCGTGGGGGGATCCCTCCCTGTGTGTGTGCATATATACATATGTACGTGTGTATGTACATATGTATGTGTATATGTATGTGTGTGTATACATGTGTATGGATGTGTGTATATGTATGTATGTATATCCCTCTATCTCCTTGTCTGTCTTTGTCTCTCTGCCCCACACACACACACTCCCCACCACGTGGAGGCGGAGGAAGAGGAGGTGGGGCGTGGCGGGGTCCCTCCCTGTGACCTAACCCGGGACAGTTTCCTTTCCACTACCACTTTCCCGGGGCCCCGGGTGCTGTGAGCAGCCCAGGAGGTGGCAGTGCTGGGCGTGTCGTGAGGCCACTTGGACATGCGGGCCCCGTGGGCACCGTGGCCACTCCTCTGGGCAGTGCTGCAGCTGGGCTGGCGGCCAGGATGGCTCCAAGGTACAGGGCACAGGGACGGCACAGCAGGGCGGGGGCAGGGACGGGTTGGGGTCGGGCACAGAGATGGCTTCCTCTCCGTCCTGCCACAGCCATCAGGGTGGAACTCTCCCAGCTGCTGACAGCACCACAGCCCACCACCGCCCCTCTGAGCACTGGGTGGCTTTGAGTGGCCAGGTGCCTCTCTGGGCTCTGCCGCTCACCTGGGCGCCTCACCTTCCCACCTCACATGCACACCTGCCCTCCCTTCACCTGCCAGCTGTACCGGGCCACATCTTTACATGGGCAGGCATGGCCTCTGTCTTCATCCGAGTTCTCCTGACGCTGGTGGGTCAGGCCACCCACTCTGGTCTCCTGCCTCTCCTCCCTGTGAGCGACAGGCCCAGCTGTGTTACCTTCTGGTGTCCCTCTGGCTCCGGGGACACAGACTGGGTGGCTGAGTGACATGTCTAGATTATATGACAAGTGTGAGGAGGCTCGTCTGACAAGAGCGCCAAGATGTGCCAGTCCCAGGTGTGGCTCAGAGCACCCTCAGGGGCACTGGCAGGGCTAGCCAGGGGGTCCTGGTGCAGACCACCCACTGCTGAGAGCCTGAGGCCCTAGGTCCTGAGAGAAGGGGCTCCTTCAAGGGGGCACTCACCTTGGAGCCAGAGGGCATGCCAAAGATGTGGGCACTGAGGATGGGGCCAGCGGTGGGGTGGTGACTGTCACTGCAGGCCGTGGGCTTCTCTGGCCTCCCTGGGCATGGCAGTGTCACAGCCGTGAGGCTAGGGACAGGGCAGCAGAGCCCTGATGGCCAATTTGGGGCCTTGGTCCCTGAGTCCATCCCCGAGCCCCTCCCTGTGCCCAAAGCAGGGCCCACTGCTCTCTCCCAGGAGGCCTACGGCCACTGAGACCTGATGCAGGGGCACAGCTGGACGAGGAGGCCAAATGCTGCCCACAGGGCCTTGTCGGGTGCTGGGGAAAAGCCAGGAGGACGCTGTCGAAGAAGGAGGAAGGGACCTCAGGGCAGCCATGACTGAGGCCAGCAACACCGGGGTGTGTCCCCGGCCCTACTCCATACCAGGGCCACCACTAAGTGGGGGGCGAGAGCACAGCTTCTTCTGGTCGCCAGCGCCACCCCAGCCTGTGCCCTGAAGGAGCCTCTGGCATGCAGCGTGCCTCAATTTCCCCACTCGCCCTCACTGGTCACATGGCTGAGCCCAGCTCAGCCCCCATGCTGCTGGGCGGCAGGGGTTTCTCTGCCCCGACATACTTTTGGGAGTCTGCTTGTTTGACTGTTTCCGAGTTGCAGTTTTGAAAAGATGATCAGGCAGAAAAGTGAGACACAGGGCGGGGGCCTCCCCCAGAGCCATCCTGGAGAACTTGACTCATCTGCTGGCCGGCTCTGCGCGCGGGGCTCGGTCCCCGGGGACCCTCCCTCCAGCGTGTCTTCTCCGGACACAGCCTCTGTGGGCCTGTCCCGCTGGCCCGGCTCACGGCCAACGCGGCCCACACACGCAGGGAGCCCCGGGGCCCCTGAAGGCTTGGAGGGCCGGGCTGTATTTCCCCTGCAAACGGTGGATGTGCTGAGCCACTAACCAAAGGTTGAAGGTTCGAGTCCCCCAGAGACACCTTAGAAACGCAGCCTGTCACTCCGCTTCTGAAGTAGCAGTCAGGAGAACCGTGCGGGCCCTTCTGCTCCAACACCCGAGGGTCTGCTGGAGTCAGGCCAGCAGCAGTGCGTTTGGGGGCTTACTTGCCCCAAACCAGCAGGGTCCCACTCCTTTAGTGTCCCTTCCTCTCTGTCTTCCCAGTGTCTCCCTGAGGACTTGAGGCAGGGGCGTAGGAGCGGCGTCCAGCACTGTCTCCCATGTCCTTGTTCCTCGAGCGGAGCTCGAAGCCAAGAGCCTCAGCCAAGGCACCATTGTGGGTCCATCTTAGGGCCCAGTAGGGACACACAGTGGGGGTGTCAGTGACAGGGGTGCTCCCTCACATACTCAGTGAAGGACGTGTCCACAGAAGGCACTTCTCTTCTTGTGATGACTGAAGGACACCAGGGGGGTCGCAGAGACACCCACTACCAGTGCTTCCGTGGACCCACAAGGTGGAGGGCTAGGGCCCAGGGTGCTGCCCCAAGCAGGGTCTCTCCCTTCTCGCTCTGCCTGGAGCAAGATGCTCTTCTCTCCCCCAGCTCCTGAAGACACTGAGTCTGAGAAAGAAACCTCAGGAAAGACTGGGACCCCCTAGGAACAAGCCACTGGTCACTTCCAAATGTTTGCCTCCTTGACAGGGCTCTTGTCCAACTAAGAGTCCAGGAAGCCTTCCTGGAGGTGGAGGCATGCACGCCATATTGGTCCTTTGGGCCTGGGAGTCCACACACAGGTGGCCCCAGAGTCCCTGGGGGGCTGCCATAGAGTGTCCCTGGAGCAGGCGTGGATGGTGGCCTGGCACCAGTCCCCAAGCCCCTCACACCATTCGAGGCCCCACCCTCCCAACTGGCCAGTCAGGGAGGTGGAGGAGCGCAGCTCGACCCGCTCCCAGGCGGATTCCTCGAACCCAGCTCCTGGGGCAGCAATGCAGGCCAGGGGAGGTCACACTCCAGTCAGAAAAGGGAAGCCAGGCCCCCGTCCTGGGCCACTTTCTGCAGTTGAACAATGTTTCAAGTTCCACTCCACAGACTCCATGGTCAGTTCAAGATCATTCATGCCACAGGGATGGAACGAATCCTCCTCCACAGTCCTGAAGGCCAGTGCCCCTCAGCATCTGGCCACAATCCAGCGTCTGCTCGCCCACTGTGTGGAGTCCATTCCACTCACAGCGGCCCTAGAGGACAGAGTGGAACTGCCCCACAGGGTCTCCAAGGCTGACAATCTTCGCAGAAGCCAAGCCCAAACCATACCCACTGTATGGAGTCCATTCCACTCACAGTGCCCCCAGAGGACAGAGTGCAACTGTACCACAGGGTCTCCAAGGAGCTCTGGTGGCATACCGCCTAAGGCATTTGACTGCTAACCAGAAGGCTGGTGGTTCAAACCCACCAGCCATTCCTCGGAAGGAATACTGGGCAATTTACTTCTGTAGAGATACTCCCTTGGAAACCCAAGAAGGAGTCACTATGAGTAAGGTCCAACTCCACAGCAGTGAGTTTGGTTTTTTTGGGTTTCATCATCTTTATGGAAGCAAAGCCCAAACCAAACCCACTGCTGTGGAATCAATTCAGACCCACAGCGCCCCTAGAGGACACAGTGGAACTGCCCACAGGGTCTCCAAGGCTGTCAGTCTTCACAGGAGCAGACTGCCCCATCTCTCTCCTTGGGAGAAGCTGCTGGATTCCAACCACTGACCTTCTGGTTAGTAGCTGAGTGGTGGCCACTGCACCAATGTCTGCCCACACGCATGAAGCTTCTGTTGGGGCTTCACCCCATGATGTCCTTGTGCCCAGTGTTCTCTCTGAGATGGAGGTCCAGCATAGCCCCCAGGGCACAGCCATGGCCCCCAGGGGGCACTGGCTACTCTGATGTTGGTGTGGCTGGCCTCACACTCATTTTGCCCGGCACTGGCCGAGAGTCGGCTGCTTTTTTTTTTTTTATCCCTCCAAGAGATCCCAACCCCATGGGGCCCAGCACCACCCCTGCTCCTGGGTCTTTAGGGCTTAACTGGGGCTCAGACCGCTGACCAGCCACCCATCCCAGCCTGTGCCCCCTCTGGATTGCTTTCCCACAGCACCTCCCCAGAACCCACTGAGATCCATGGACGCCCCTGTCCCCACAGAACTGCTGAGGCAGCCTGACACCCCCTCCACGGGGCCCCACCTGCAATGTGGCCTCCTGGCCTCAGGTCACAGGGTCATGACCGCCCTTAAGTCCAGCATGGCGCTCCAATGGGACTAGGCAACATCACTGCCAGTGGCCAGAGAGCCTGCAGGAAGAGGAAGGAGTAGGGGTGCAGGCTGACATCTCTGCCTCTCCAAACTTCCTTGTCTGGAGGGTCGGGGGGGGGGGCTGTCAGCCCTTCCCTGTGTGTCCATGAGCAAGGCTATAACAACACAGGGTGACAGAACCACCTCAGCCACCTCAAGGCCAATGGACCTCTAAAATCTGTGATGTCTGTCCCAGTAGGCAATTATTCCAGACACCTCCCTTGGTCCCTGTGATAGGAGGGGAGTCCTATAATGGGCCCCAGAATGCCTGCCCCCTGATGAGCCCCAGTTAGATGGGCTCCGAATTGAACCAGTGTAGGCAGAAAGGGTCACTGTGACCCACCAGTGGCCAGCCTGTCCCTGGGATCAGAAGACTGTAGTCATGGCAACCCAGGCTGACATCTGTGAGGAAGTGTACTTCCACAAGTCCCTCTAAGGCCTGTTTGTGTCACTGCTGGGGGGAGAAGGGCAACAGGAAAGCAGACACTCGCCTGGGGTGGTGAGGACGTGGGGGGCATGGGGCGTGGCATATGGGGCACAGAGTGTAAAACACAGCATGAAGACACTCACCTGGGACATGCATCACTGGGTCTGTGGAGACCA
The DNA here is from genome assembly GCF_000298275.1 of Orycteropus afer afer. Taxonomy (NCBI): domain Eukaryota; kingdom Metazoa; phylum Chordata; class Mammalia; order Tubulidentata; family Orycteropodidae; genus Orycteropus; species Orycteropus afer. The sequence goes on from NW_006921593.1 coordinate 18,435,365, forward strand.
GAATGGGGGCTTGGGGGTCTGGGTGGTGATGGGTCCTGGAGCCAGCTCTGGCGACCTCTTAGCTCTGAGCTGGGCCTCTTCTAACTCTGGCCCCAAGATGGGGTCCACTCAGGGTGCCAGGAGCTGCTGAGTGTTGCATGGGTATGCTTCCTCCACCAAAGCCAGCAAGCCAAGTGTGTGTGCATGTGAGGGTGTGCATGTGTAGGTGTGGGTGGCTGTGTGTCAGTATGCGTGTCTGTGCACATGTGCATGAGTGAGGCTATGCCTGGTATGTGAAAGTGTGTGTGCACATGTGTTTGTGGCTGTGTGTCTCTGTGTAATTGTGCACACATATGTGCATATACATGCAGAGACTGGTGTGTGTGCATGAGTGTAGCTGTGTGTGGGTGTGTGCAGATATTGTGTATGCATGTGTGTGCCTTGCAGGTGTGTGTGTGGGGGGGTGATTGTGTGTGGGTGTGCATATGTGTGCATGCTTGCATGTGTAGTTGTGTGGGGGAGTACATGTGTGCATGTGTAGTTGTGTGTATTGTATACATGTGTGCATGTGCATGAGCATGGCTCCCTGTGTGTGCATGTGTGCATGTGCATGTGTGGCTGTGTGTGTGTGCATGTGTGCATGTGTGGCTGTGTGAGTATTATGTGTGTGCATATACGTGAGTGTGGCTGTGGGGGGGTGTGCGTGTGCATACATGTGTGCATGTGCATGAGTGTGACTGTGCCTGGATGCATGGGAGTATATGTGCGTGTGCCCACATGTGTGGGTGAACTGAAGGTCAGTGAGGTGGGTCCTGGGAAGGTGAAGGCCAGAGCCCTTGCAGTAGAAGATTCTGGCTAGTACTCATTTAGGGGCTGGCCAGATGCTTGGGGGGCACAGAGCCAGCCAGGGTGGTCTGGCCTATTTCCTGGTCCATATAAGGGAGGGTGGCCATTGGCCTCTGAAAGCTCCTTGCTCTGAATGTGAGTCTGGCCTTGACAGCAGCCGTGCATGGTGGGGAACCAATCAGTGACATCCCCACACGGTATTCCCAATGGGCTCTGGCCTGTTGGAGAGGAGAGTAACGGCAGGACCCCAAGCCCGCTGAGAAGCTAAGCTCAGCCCAAGGCTGGAAGCCTCCATGGGAACCCCTCCACCATGGTGGTCCAAGGCTGACGGGGCAGTGGACACAGAACCAGGGTGCCCAGGAGTGGGTGGCGCTCTGGAGTCACAGGGGCAGTGGAGGCCCTTACGAGCCCCTGGGAGAGAAGGGAGGACGTCAGAGCCAGAACAGCGAACAGAAGCCCTGGTGTGCAAGCACAGTAAAGCCCGGGGGAAGAGTCCCACTTCGAGAGCCGCCACCTGGCCTGCAAAGAGAGACTGAGAGGCCCCTTGGCAGAAGCACTGGGTGCACCGGGCCGTGGATGGCTAGGGGTCTGGAAGGCTGCCGGGGCCCCTCGCTCACATCTGGCTCCTCTCTCCCCAGGCTGCCCCGAGAGGCCTGAGAGCCCCCTCACCCTCTTGCCGGCCCGGCTCACAGTGCCCGAGGGGGGAGGGGCTACGTTCACCTGCAGCTTCCCCAACACGAGCAAGCCCACTGTGCTGAACTGGTACCGAGGCAGCCCCAGCAACCAATCGGTCAAACTGGCCGCCTACCCCCAGGACCGTGGTGAGCCAGCCCGGGACCGGCGATTCAGCATCACGAAGCTGGCTGACAGCCAGGCCTTCCACCTGCACATCAGCCACGTGCTACATAATGACAGCGGCACCTACTACTGTGGGGCCATCAACCTGCCCCCCGAGACGCAGATCACCGAGAGCCCCTGTGCAGAGCTCACGGTGACAGGTGAGGCCTGGGTGGGGACCCGAGGGGT
>NW_006921593.1:18437405-18437889 GCF_000298275.1 Orycteropus afer afer
GGAGACAGGTCCTGTCCTGGAGGGGCAGCGGTCCCTGCCCCGTTGAGCCTGAGGCCTTATCTGCCCACGTCTCCCTTCCAGACAAAATCTTGGAGGCACCCACCATGTACCCCAGCCCTGCGCCCAGGACAGTGGGCCGGTACCAGGTCCTAGCTATCGTCGTCACGAGTGTCCTGGTGGGCATCCTGGTGCTGCTGCTGCTGGTCTGGGTCCTGGCCACCATCCTCCCCAGAGGCACTCAAGGTACCACCTGTTCGCAGCCCCTCGGACCATTCCTCCCCCACAGCTCCCTCCTCCCCACCGCCTCCCAGCACCCTCCCTCTTCCTCGGCTCCCACCACCCTCGCCCCTCTTCACCACCACTCTCCCTCCTCCTTCCTCCCACCAGCCTCCCTGCTCCCTCCTCGCCATCACCCTCCCTCCTCCCCACCCTCTCCTTCCCCACGCTCTCCCCTCCCCCACCCTTCTATCCTGTCTGCTCCCTC
>NW_006921593.1:18438101-18439456 GCF_000298275.1 Orycteropus afer afer
CCTCCCCCATCTGCACTCTCCATCTTCCTCCCCCTCATCCCTCCTCTCCTCCCCACCCCTCTTTCCTCTGCTGGGCCCTTCCCCCTCCTCCCTTCCTCCACCTTCCATCCCTCCCTCCACCCCAGCCCTGCTGTCTGAGGGAGGAGCTGGACTGGAGCTCCCAGAGTGGCCCTCACAGACTCCGGTCTTTCTGTCCAAGGCACTTGTTCTCGGGAGAGAGGAGGCCGTTCTGAAAATCACACAGAGGCCCTCAAATGCCAGGCAGGGCATCTGACTCCCACTCTGTGCCTGGGTAGCCTCTGGTCACGCCCACCTTAGACAGAACCTTGGTAGTGGTGACAGGTGACGGCAGACAGCAGCAGGTCAGGGACTTTGTGAAAGTGCTCTGTGTTGGGCCTGTGGTTAGAGCTGCACCAACACAGTGCTGAGGAGGTGGTTTGTGACACCCGGGCCCCTCACACCCTGACCACCCATTAGGGCCACTGTGGACAGCCTGTCCCCCTCAAGCCACACACATCCTCTGTGAGAGTCCACCCTCACACATACCGCATGCACACCCTGACCATGGATGAGGGGGCCCTGTGAGCACCCCACACACACTCTGACTATGGACAAGGGGGCTCTGTGAGTGTCCCCTACACCCCACACACACCCTGACCACAGACAAGGGGACTCTGTGAGCGCCTCACACACACCCTCACTATGGACGAGGAGGCTCTGTGAGTGCCCCCCACACACCCCATACTCACCCTGACCACAGATGAGGGGACTCGGTGAGCACCCCACACACACCTTGACCATGGACGACGGGATTCTGTGAGTGCCTCACATACACTCTGACCACAGATGAGGGGATTCTGTGAGCGCCTCACACACACTCCACACACACCCTGACCACGGACGAGGGGGCTCTATGAGTGCCTCACACACACCCCGCACACCCTGACCACAGACGAGGGGGCTCTGTGAATGCCTCACACACACCCCGCACACCCTGACCACGGAAAAGGGGATTCTGTGAGTGCCTCACACACACCCCACACTCACCCTGACCACGGACGAGGGGGCTCTGTGAGCGCCTCACACACACCCCACACACACCCTGACCATGGACGAGGGGATTCTGTGAGTGCCTCACACACACCCCACACACACCTTGACCACGGATGAGGGGATTCTGTGAGCACCTCACACACACCCCACACTCACCCTGACCACAGACGAGAGGGCTCTGTGAGTGCCTCACACACACCCCACACTCACCCTGACCACAGACGAGGGGGCTCTGTGAGTGCCTCACACACACCCCGCACACCCTGACCACAGACGAGGGGGCTCTGTGAGTGCCTCACACA
>NW_006921593.1:18440451-18475523 GCF_000298275.1 Orycteropus afer afer
CACACACACCCCACACTCACCCTGACCACGGACGAGGGGCTCCGTGAGCGCCTCACACACACCCCACACTCACCCTGACCACGGACGAGGGGCTCTGTGAGCGACACACACACACACACACACCCTGACTCTGCATGCTCTGACCTTGCAGGAGAACACTGAGACATGGACATCCAGGCCCCTGGCCCAGCTTCAGAAGCACACAGCTGCCCCCAAACAGTTGCTCTGAGAGCAAATGTGGATGAGGGGCTCTTAGTCTATGTGGCTGCAGGGGGTGGGTTAGCCAGATTGTCAGGAAGTGGGACGTAGAGCCCCTAGGACAGGTGGGCGGAGCACTCAGGGAAGGGGCCTCGGCTAAACGCCCCTCAGCACTTCTGCGTCTGACACACATGTTCCCCTGCAGGGACTGACAGAGCACAGAGCAGCGGTGAGCCTCTGGTGAGTCCCCTTCCCCTCCTGCCATCATACTGCTCCCTGTGTGCCTGGCTTTGCAGGGGGACAAGCGGTGGGGCTGGCAGAGGGTGGGCAGCCTCAGAAGGACTGCAGCCTGGGACTCCAGCTCCAAGCAGCCTCCAGCCCCCATATCCTGATGCCTCCTGGGCTCACCTGCCACTTCCAGGACACTGGGGCCATGCTGTCATGGAGAGCATGTGTGTGTGTGTGTGTACACATGCGTTGTCAGGTGCACATATGTACAAATGCATGTGTGTATGCATATACTTGTGAAGACTTTGCTGTGCACATGTGTGCATGTGTGTGCACAAATGCACATTAGTCTGTGTATGTGTGCATATAAAGATGAGTGTTGGGCACATGTGTGCATGTGTGTGTCTGTGTATGCATGTGTGTGCTTTGAGTGCTATGTGTATTGCACATTTGTGCATATGTATACACGTGTGCATGAGTGTCTGCACATTGTGTGAAGGCTGTATGTTTCATGCATGTGTGTACATGTGTGTCTTGTGTGGTTGGGTATGTAAAGGTTTGTGATGTATGCATGTGTGCACATGTGTGTATGTGTGCATGTGTGTCTGTGGACATCTGTTAGGGGAGGGGGTGCTGAGGCCAGGCAGGATAGGCCATTTCCCTCCCCCAATCCCTGTCACACAGCTGGGTAGGACAAGGTTGGGGTGGCCGCTTAGCTGGGAGCTAGATGTGAAAGTCCACAGGAGCAGACCTTTCAGAGCTCAGAGACATTGGGTCATTGATGAGGTCTTTGTGTGTGGGACATGGGGACCTCCCTGGACTGGGCCCCTGGGTAGGCCTCCCCTTGGGTTCCTGACACCTCCAGCTGTACTGCTGACCCCACGGTTCACCCACTGGGGTGGTGCCAAGAGAGAAGACCTCACCCCCAGATTCCAGCCAGGCCACACACAGCAGCCACCACCTTCCCATGGCCCAGTGTGAGTTTATGAGCATGTGTGTTCTTGTGTGTGCCCATATGTGTGTGAGTGCTGTATGTACATGTGTGAGCATGTATGGATCCATGTGTGCACCTCTGTGTGCACATGTTGTTAGCATGTGTGCCTGCATGTGGGTGAGCATGTACACATCCCCATGTCTACACATGTGTGCACACATTGTGGGCATGTGGCTGAGTAGGTATGGTGCATGCATTGTCTCAGCAGGTGAACGACTATGCATACTGGTACATGCATGTGGGGGAATGTGTACACATGTGTGTGTGTTGTGTGAGCAGCTCTGTGCACACATGTATGAGTGTGTGGTAAGTGTGTGTGCACAGGTGTGAGCATGTGTGAATGTGTGTGACACCCTCACACTTGGTGGCTGGCAGGGAGTGGGGTGGGGTCTGGGTCGCCTGGCGGCTGTGCTATGCCCGGGTGCCGCTCAGGTGCACGGTCCCAGCAACCACTCAGAGAAGTGGCTGACTTCCCCTTCCCTCTTCTCCGGAAAGAAGGGGGATCCCTCGGCTGTGCCCGTGTTCACCGTGGACTACGGCGAGCTGGACTTCCAGCGGCGGGAGAAGACCCCAGAGCCCCCCACCACCTGCTCCCCTGGGCAGACTGAGTATGCCACCATCGTCTTTCCTGGCAGCGTGGCCCCCGAGGGCCGCAGAGGCTCGGCCGATGGCCTGCAGGGACTCCGGCCTCTGAGGCTTGACGACACTCACTGCTCCTGGCCCCTCTGACCACTAGCCTCGGATCCCCATGGCCTTGAGGCCCCTACCTCAAGCTAGGGGCTGGCTCATCCCTCAGGAAAGCATTCAGGGCAAGGAACAGTGGGACCACTTGAAGTGTGAGCCTATTCCCTGGCCACTACCCTGTCCCTGCTCTGCACTGAGGCCACATCACACTGGACGCATCACAGCAGCCACCGTGAGCCTGGGTGACCAGTGGTGCCACTGCCCCCACATGGTGAGGAGCCAGGACTTGAGACGGGACAGCCTCAGCCGCAGGCTCCATGTGGACAGAGCTGCCGGTAATAGCTGCTAATACCCAGTCGGCTGGGCAGGCCAACTCCTCACATGGGCAAGGCAGGCGCTGTGCCCAGAGGCTGCAAGGAAGGCGCCGGGGGCGTGCCAGTCATGGAAGGGCTGCAGCCCCACTGCTCATCCAAGGATGGGTAACTGGTGCTGCTAGATGCCCTCAGGAAGTGGGGGCAGTGGCCAGACTGGTAGCTCCTCACCTCATCTGCACACAGCCAACTCTCAGTGGGTGTCAAGGCCCCCACCCTGGGGGCAGCACTCCTGGAGTGGTAGGCTCACAGCTGCTCCCCACTAGGCTCTGTTCTATTCTATGTTATAATTAAATAGTAATGGAATCTTGCCAAAAGCCCTAGTCCATCCCTTAGGGTGATTGTGGGGAGGGGGAGGGGGAGGCAGCCTGCCTCTGAGTGAGCTGAGGTCCAGGGGAGAAGGTCATGGCCCCTGAAGCCCCAGCTGAGTCAGACCCAGGTTCAGGCCCCTCCCTGTCCCCTTGGAGGCCTCTTTGACCTTGCTCCACGGTCCCCCACACCACATACCCCAAAGTATGAAATCTCTTGGACATCCCGGCTCTGAGCCCAGGGCCCCCGCCCCTGACCACATGAGCCTGCCCTGGTGTCCTGTGAATTGTCATCTGCCCTGTTCCAGTCCCCCTCCTGAGGTCCCTCCAGAGCAGGCCTGGGGCCTAGACAGCCAGGTAAGAAGAGCAGGACGCAACCATCTTGGGGACAGGGTGCTCCCGTCTCCCAGACACTCGACTCGGGGAGGGATCCGTGATGCTGGCCAGGCCTTGGCCTGTGTCCTTGACAACTGCAGCGAACCGCCCCTCAAGCCTCACCCTCCACACACACGTGGTGTAGCAGCCTCTCCAAGGTGCTCAGACACACACCCCCACACCCCCATCATGTCTGGTGCCTGAGGCAAGAGACAGAACAGAGATGCCACCACCATCTACACATGGTCCTGGAGGTTCAAGCGAGACAGGGCTGGCTGAGACCTGGCACCAGAGGGACACTGGCCATTCCAAAAAGCCCATTGGCTCTAGGGAAAAACCGCCACAAGCCATACGGAGGCTTAGTCAAGCAAAGATTGTGACCGTTAGCTTCAGAAAAAAAAAACGCCTCTCCTGCATCCCCACTCGGCTAAGCAGCAGGAAAGAGAAAGTGCCAGGAGGCAAGTTCACCAAGACAGGTGCAAATCGCCTGCGAGAACTCCCACCCGCACCAAGCCCCGTCAGTGGAAACACACGTCTGGGCTGAGCTGAGTCAACATTGTAGAGCTGTCACTTCCTGCCAGTGTTGGTTGGTTTACCAAGATCCTAATAAAAATCCGCATTTCCGGAACAAGACAGGCTCATTACAAACTTCATATGGAAAAAGAAACAAGTCAGTAACACTTGAGAAAACTCAGAGTGAAGACAGTCTGCCTTCCCCGACAAAACTTCCTGTAACTAGATCAGCTAGCCGCAGGAAGGGTAGCCTGGGCAATGGTGCTGGCGGCTCCCACACGCATGGGGGAAACACAGGCTTTTGAGTAAGTCACATAGGGACACTGGTAACTGCGCAGGAAAGGCTTAGCTTGGACCTACATGTGACACCGGACCCCAGCACAAATCCCAAAGGCAGCAGACGTACACGTATCAAAGACTGACACCAAGTCAGCAGTCAGAGCAAATGGGTGCATTCCTTTGTATTTGGGAGGGAACACCTCCCCTAAACATGACTCACACTCCAGAGGCTGCCAGAGCACAGATGGACACGTTGAACTCTCTCGATGGAAAAAAAAAAGTGTTTGTGTGGCTGGGGGACTCCTTGTAGTACATCCCACAAAAGCCTAACCCTCCTCACACGAAACGGCCAACCCCAGAAACACAGGCAGGGCCAAAAGCCCATGAGGGATGTGAGCAGGCACTGTGCCCCGGCAGCTCACAAAAAATAAACAAAATAAAAATGTAGACTAATAGAGACTCATATACATAGAGACACATTCCTGCAGAGACAGGTGTGTACCATGAATTAAAAGATGTTCAATATTACTCATAATAAGAAACTGCGAATTAAAACCACCCAGGTGTCATTTCTCACCTAGCCGAGGCTCTGGGGAAAGAGGCCTGCCTGCGCCCCATCAGTGGACGTGCTGATTGGAAGGCAGACTGGGCCCCCTCCAGCCCCGTCGCGGAGGCTGTGACCCTTCAGACAGTCAAGCCCCCACAGAAACACCTCCCCAGGTCATGGGCAAAAATACAAGCGGGAGGAGCCCACAAGCCAGATGTGCAAGAGCTAAAGCCCCGGAGTGGAGGAGGGAACTTGTCGGAGCCCTCAAGTTCCCTGAGCACAGACAGAGGGACTTCTGAGATGGGCAGCCCAGCGGAGAGAGGAAGGGTGGGGGGCTAGAGGACCACCAATGTGTTTGCTTGTGAAGAGATACAATGGAAGGATGAATAGCTGTCCTCACGTCAGCTCCGACTCGTGGCGGGCCCACACGTGCCAGATCGTGTCAGCTCCGACCCGTGGCGGGCCCATGTGTATCAGTGTTCCATGGCTGCTCTTGTGGAAGCAGACGGCCAGGGCTGTCTTCTGAGGCACCTCTCGGTGAATGTGAACCCTAACCTTTCTGTCAGCAGCCGAGTGTGAAGCAACAAGGTACAGGTGGTCGGAGACCAGGGTGGGAGGGGGAAGGTCTTCTCTGCGTGTTCCTGGTTAGGGCAGCTTTACAGTGAAATCGAGGAAGTGTCTTCACGTGCTCAAAGAAGTCCAAAGAACCATCCCTGAAAGTTCCCAACAAACGGATGGAGTTAACTGTGTGTCTTGTTGGTCACATACCCACCACAAGCAAAGAACGTTTCCAGCTGAGCTGACATGGAGGCGTAACTTTACACCATGGTCATGGGCACACACATCAATGGCCTCCTCCTCTCAACTCCACGTGGTAGTATCACCGTCAGTAGAGTTGGTGGTGCATACTGACTGTAAAATAAGTCAGATAATTGATTTTGTTATTGTGAGGAACCAAGATATTTACCGTAAGTATAAAAGTCAAAAGTTAACCAAAAAAAAAAAAAAAAATGTAATTTTGTTTGAAATGGAAAATAGTGTGAACGCATTCTTTTTTTCGCCATTTGAAAAATCCTATCAGCTCTGCTCGTGGAAAAGGGTTAGATATGATGCGAACACTGTTTCCTCTGACAGGGGACCAGGGCTCCTTGGATGGATGGTTCGCTTCAAGTCCTGTGGGAAGTACAAGGGAGACTGAGGACAAGCCGCTGTCCCCAAAGCTACCATGGGGCTCCTTAGTGTCGTGTCAAGCTGGCCCGGCCAGGGAAGCTGTGTACAGGATGCTGTAATAGTGGACATGTGACACGACCCTTTTGTCAAAACCCACAGCACTCTGCAGCATCCCCTTTGGGTGGGGTAACTCTGGGCTTTAGTTAATAACAACGTAACCATATCTGTTCATCGAGGGTTACAATGTATCACGCCCACACAAGCCATCCCTAGCCGAGAACAGTCTGGCAGGAGGGGCAACTGGAACGTGCTGTACTTCCTCCACTCTCTCTGTAAAGCGAAAAGGCTCGAAAACATCAAGTATCTTAACATCAAGTATCTTAAATGACTCCAGAGCACAGACGGTATGGAAAACACTAACGTAACCAAGAGCTGCCCGGCTAGTGCGGCCGGGCTTCCAGGCAAGAGCCGGAGTGCACAGAGAGGAAGAGGTGCCCCGGCTGGAGGCAGCCCACCGTCACTCAGGCACCAGCGACCACCTGCTCAGACAGGAACCTGGAGCCGCGCAGTGGCCCTGCCAAGTCAGCATTTCGCACCTCACCCTCCCATGAGGCCGACACCCACCCGAGCCAGCCACACTCACTGTTTCCATTCTTGCCCCATGTCCCACGTGTCACCAAGACTGGGGCGGCCTGCCTCCCCCACCCACGCTCCATAGCAGCTCTGACAGCAGCCCCGGCCTTTCTCCAACAGGCAGTGGTGGCTTTGGGCGGGGCTTGGGCTCCGGCTGCCTTCCCCCCAGCCAGGCTCTTCCCAGTAAGGCAGATGAGCCCAGTGGTGGGAGCAGTCGTCCCACAGCCTGGACTCCTCAGGCCTCTGGAGTCCTACTGCAGGCCCTCCCTCTGTGCAGCCCTTCCCCCACCCACATCTCCAGTCTGCACCCTAGTTCTCTCTGCCCTCTTCCCAACACCTGCAGTCCAGATGGACATCACCCATCTCCCTGTGTGGGCCACCCTGTGGCCAGGGAATGGCCTTTGCTAACCACTGTCCCCAGGCTGGCCAGCCTGGAGCTCTAGGAGACCAGCTGGGTCCCGCTCAGCTCTGAGAGCTGGGACAGCCACCCTGGACACTGCCAGGGAACGGTGCCCATTTGGGCCAGGGCCAAGCCAGCCATCACTGAGGAAAGGGGCACCCTGGCACTCCAGGACCAAGGACTGCACCCTGCAGGTGGCTCCAGGTCTGGGGCCCCAAAAGGTCACCCAGACCAGCTCAGCAGCAGGGGCAGGGATGCATAGCAAGACAGCCAGGCGGGAGTGGGTCCCCCAGGTCAGGACAGCCCAAGAGCCAATCTGCAAGGCACTGCCCCCCACCACCAGTTGGACACACTGCCCTGGTGGGGGGGCCCGTGTCTGCCATGGAGGATAGTTGTCCAGTGGGCTGGGAGCCCGAAGGGTGTGGGCTCACCTGCATGGGGCCTAGCAGTCTCTTCTGCTGATCACCCCAGGGACAGGGGCAGCCAGGCAGGGCTGCCCAGGGCCACTGAGTCCTCAGGTTTGGCTGCCTCCTCCCTGAACAAGTCCTTGAGTCTTTGTGTCCAAAGTGGGCTCTGTCGCTCATCCTTTCCTGGAGCTGACCTCTGACCTTGAGCCCTCAGCCTTGCCCTTCCCCCAAAGTGGCCCCAGCCCAGGCTTCCCAGACCCCTGCCTGCTTTAAGCCCCCTCTGCTGTTGCCCACATACACACACATGTTGCTTGTATCGGCAGTTGGCTCCCAGGCCCCTTCAAGGGGGTGCACTGGGAGGGCCTGGCTCTAAAGTCCATTAGCACTTCTCACCCCAGGGGTGTGTAATTCTCCTTGCCAGTCCCACACACGAGCACCCAGGGTGGGTGTCCCAGCTCTCAGAGCTAAGCAGGACCCAGCTGGCCTCCTAGAGCTCCAGGCTGGCCAGGCTGGGAACAGTAGTTAGCAAAGGCCATTCCCTGGCCACACCCAGCCCCCTCCTCATCTCCACACCTCTCGGTTCTACTCCCACCTCCCACCAGGACAGGTTTGGCTAAGGCCGTTGTGATCTCTCAGGGGTGCTGGGCCCCCTGGCCTCACTTCTCACTTCTGTCAGGGCAGGGACACAAAGTATCTGTTTCCCTCCTCCCTAAAAAACCAAAGGCCAACTCACTGCCTTCAAGTTGATTCTGACTCTTACGGACTCCTATTGGGTTGCCAAGGCTGTGAATCTTCCATTGACAGAGCAGCTGGTGGGTTCAAACCACTGACCTTTTGATTAGCAGCCAAATGCCTTAACCACTACCCTATCAAAGTGCCTCTTGGAAAGCCAGGAGCTGGCCCTCGTTTTCTGGACTCGTTTTGCAGGATTCAGATCACAAGGCCTGGACCTGTGCTCCCAGCTGGAAATCAAGCCAGCTTGGTGAGGAGAGACTGTGGCGAGTGGAGCTGGAGCCCTGATCAAGCCATGCCTGAAGACCTCCTTCATGATTCAGTCGTCCCCCCCCCACTTCACCGTGACTCACATGTGTCATCACTGATGGGCAAGTGAGTGTCTGAACTTGCTGGGGGCATCCAGGGTCACTGGAGGGGCTCCCTGCCCCAGACTTTGGCATACCCAGCCAAAGCTCCCTACCCTTGGTCTGCAGAGATGGGACTGGGGGGGGGGGGAACATCTTTGCAAGAAAAGGCCAAGGTCTTATGGGATGAGGAGGGTGGACAGCCTGATGGAGAGCCCAACTTCACCTGGGATCCCAAGTCAGAGCCTGCTGGATGGTGTGGGAGGGGGCCAGGTCAGGGCCTGCTGGATGGAATGGAGGCGGGGCTGGCCAGGTCAAGGCCCATTGGATGGGATGAAAGGGGGCCAGGTCAGGACCTCCTGAATGGGGTGAGGGTGGGGCTGGCCATGTCAGGGCCTGTTGGACAGGGTGAGAGGGGGCCAGGTCAGGACCTGCTGGATGGAGTTGGGGTGGGGCTGGCCAGGTCAGGGCCTGCTGGATAGGGGAGGGGGCGGCTGGCCAAGGCCCCCAGCAGGAAAACTGCAGGATGGCATCAGGGTGTGAAAGGGCTGTCACCATTAGGGGTGGGAGCAGAGCTGTTGACCAGGCTGACACAGAAGCTATGAGGGGCAGCGTGGGGCCCAGCGGGAGCTGGAGGGGTACCTGCGGAGTAAGGCCCTCTCTCTGGTCATGGGTCAGGTAGCTCAGTGTGGATGGATGGACAGACGGTCCTTTGAGTCCTTGACAGGATGCTGAGGTTTGGGAAAGTTGAGGGGGTGGGGAGTCTTTAGGGAGCCCCCACGTACCCCGACTGCTGAAGCTGGTCAACTGTCACCCCATTGTGGCCCAGCTTTGGCTGGGTCTGCATGCTCTCTCACTTGCACCCTCCAGTCCTGGCCAGGGTGCCCAGCCCACCAGAGCAGAGGCTGAGGTGGGCGGGGAGCGGGCAGGGGGGCAGAGGTGTGGGCTCCCCACATGCTCGGCTCAGGCAGGTTGGGGCTGCCCCGGATCACTGGGACTTCAGAGGCACCTCTGAGAGCCACTCGAGTGGAAAGACAGTGTCACCAGCTCCTCTTATCTGATTGCCAGGAGGTGCAGTTGCAGCCAGGGCCTGGGGGAGAGGGACGCAGTGAGGGTGGCCTCCCAGCCACGCCCCAGGGCCCCCTCCCCACACTGAGGCCCCAACACCTGCCCTTGGTTCTGCACAGCCTGGTAGACACACCCCAAGGACTTCTCGAGGCCCACTGTGGAGAGCGAGGCTTGAAGGAGGCCCTGGAGGGTGACCGGCCAGGTCCTGCTGGACTCCACCCAGTTTACACTCACATCCTACCCAGGTTTGCGAGGCACTTTTCTCTTCCAGTGGCCAAGGGCTGTGGGGAGCCAGTGGGGGCTCTGTCCTGTGTGGGCAGGAGGCACTTTCCTCCCCCAGAACGAGCCAGCTTCCAAGGGGACTGCACAAGAACCATGTCCTCCTGCCCCCAGGTACATGCAAGCATCCCGAGTCCATGACCTCTCAGCCATTCGCGGGGGCGTGGTTTCCATTTCCCACCCTCCCGATTCCTGATGAGGCCTAGCTCAGTTTCACAAACGCAACCACGTGGAGAGCTCAGATGATAGACGTTAGCAGCCATACTCCTGTCCCCTCTCTCAGCCCGGAGTGTTCACAGTTATTCCTGATGAACTGGCTTTTCCAGTGTGCCTAAGGTCCTAGTGAGAGCCAGCCCTGTCAGGGGACACTCAGTGTGTCCGCGGGCTCCCCTCCCAGAGCTGGGATGTGCAGTCCCTAAGGCACAGGAGGGAAGAGGGAGCCTGCAGGAGCCTCAGGGAGCCCCTCGGGAAGCCCCTCAGAGTCGTGGCTCCTCCGCCCTCTGCAGGGATGGAAGAAGCTTACTATTTCTACTGTAGACATTAGGCAGGATTCACCAGAAAAAACGAGTGGGCCTTGAGTTTTTCAAGTGCTTAGACTAACTCCAAATCACGGGATCAGTTTCTTAGGATTTTCCAGATGTTCTGTTTCATCTTGGACCAGCTGGAACAAGTCATCTTTGTCCAAGAATTGCCCCTGATGCCTGCTTTTTAAGTGCGTCACGATAAAGGGCTCATGAAATCTCTCACATCATCTGTATGGTCTCCAGTGATGCCCTTTTCATTTCTGTCTTGTTTGTTTTCTTCCCTTTTTTTTTTTTTTAGATCAGACTCATGAGGCGGTTCAAACCCACCAGCCACTCCTCAGAAGGAAGGTTGGGCAATCTACTTCCGTAGTGATAATGCCTCAGAAACCCAAGGAGGGGTCGCTGTGACTCGGGTCCGACTCGATGGCACATAACAACAACAACATGAGGTTTATCTATTTTTGAAAACCAAATTTTCCCTCAGTTTATGTCCTCTCTGAATGTATTCTCCTGTCCAACAGTTTTGCTCTCATCTTTATTATCCCTTCTGTTATGGACTGAATGGTGTACCCGCCTCCCCCCAAAAAAAGTTGTGGTTCCTGTGGTAGTTAACGTTATGTGTCAACTTGGCTGGGCCTGGCTGAGTGGCTGGGCAGCTGGCTGTAGTTCTTCCCATGATGAGACTGTCATCAGCTCCATGGTGGGATCTACTGGAGCAGCTCAGTAGCTGCCTTAGGGACGTGGTCTGCTTCCAGGATAGAAGGAGAAGCTTTGAGAAAGGTCCTGAGCTTTTTGGACCCTGCACGCAGCCAAGTCTTCACTCAGCAGCCTGCCATGTTGTCTGCTGATCTTGGGACTGTCTCTGGACTTGAACTAGTGGCCTGCCATGTTGCTTGATAATCCTGGGACTGTGCTATTTTACTTGTCGACCTTGGGTTTATCAGCCTCAGCAGCCAGCAGCTGCCTGAGTTAGGAGATGCCTCCAGCTCCAGTGGGCCGGGAGCAAGAGGCAGAGCTGAAGTCAAGGCCGAGGGCCTTCACCCAGTCCCTAGAGCTGGCGCTTTGAACTCAGATTTCTAGCCTCCCAAACTGTAAGAGAATCAGTCCATTTGTGAAAGCCATCCACTTGCGGTATTTCTGTTAGAGAGGCACTGGAGGACCAAGACAGTCTCCTAACCCCAAAGCCATGGATGTCACATAAACCTTCCCCACAGTGCAACCTAATGCTAGGCTGATGGAGGCACAGCAGTGCAGGCTCGTTGAGTGATTCACTGCTGAGTTATGAAAAGAGCAGATGAGACGTAGAGATAGGTGCATATTGGGGAAGACAGATGCCATGCGGTGGTCACAAACAGAGGGCAGCCCAGACTTACCAACAAGGACGGGACTGGCACGGCCAAGATCCCAACCCAGAGTCTAGCCTCCAAAACAGTGAGAAAGTTAATTTCTTTCTTTCTTTTTTGTTTAAAATAATTTCTCTCTTTCCTGAACCCAAAGGATGGTAGGCAATGTTTTTGAATATCACAGAAGACTTTCAGAGATTTGTCTTCTTGGGGAGCTGTTGGGTGGGAAAGAGTCCTATTTAACAAAAAGTCATAGATAACAGACGTCCACAAGGAAGTCTAAGAGGAAGACTGTGGAGAAACACCTCATGATGGATGGTGTTACATGTACAAGTGAAGACAGGGAGAGAAAGAGGGAAGAGCCTGGTTGGTCCTCCTGCTGAGAACTCTGAACTGTTGTAAGAACTGAAACAAGCCCGAGGACTGTCACAACCTGAGTGAATGTTGGTTCTTTTTCTCTTTTCTTCACCCAAGTTAGGATGTGTCTACCCTCTCGTTAGTGGTTTACCCTCACTTCCACACCCACCCAGATAACCATCAAAGAATATGTCTTTTTTTGTGAAACCCTTTTCTTGACTTTTTACAACAGAGGTCTCGTATTTGTCCTTTTGTGACTGAAAAAAGAGACTATAAATTTCTGTTTGGAAGCCACCCGCTGTGTCACAGCAGCAAAGTAGGGCAATCTCTGGGAAAGAAGACACCCTCTTTCTGCTTTTTCTGGACCAAGTCTCAGTCCTCCTTCTGCCCAATTTTCTGTGAACCTAAACCTTCTTGAGATCAATGCTTGTCCACCTTTCTTCCTTCCTGGTATTTGTGTTTTCAGGCTGCACAGATCCCTCTTAGCCTGGCTTTTGCTGTAAGCCACAAGGGTTATGCAGTGTTTGCATAATTAATTTCAAAATATTTCCCAATTTTTACTGTGGCTTCTGTCATGGATTGAACTGTGTCCCCAAGAAACAGATGTCATGCTATCCTTCTCCAGGGACTCGTCCCTCCTGACCACACGACCAAAGTAGATGAGAGGAAGTCTGGCCATGCTCGCTTCCAAAGGGCATTCAGCAGGCTTTCTTCCAGGACAGATTGGCAGCAACGTGCTGTAGGCTTCTCTTACATAGGCCTCTTCTGGTTTCTTGTAAAAGGGTCCTGTAGTTTTCTTTGCGGGAGCTCTGGTAGCATAGTGGCTAAGACACTTGCCTGCTAACCAGACGGCTGGCAGTTCAAACCCACCAGCCACTCCTCAGAAGGAAGGTTGGGCAATCCTACTTCCGTAGTGATAGTGCCTTGGAAACCCAAGGAGGGGTCGCTATGAGTCGGGTTTGACTCGACGGCACATAACAACAACAACAAGTTTTCTTTGCATATGTTTTTTGTGTGCCTAGTGAGATTTACTCCTGAACTTCATCTTTTGGGTGGTTTTTATAGTTGCAATTGTACTATTTGGTTTACACCAGAGATCACAACATGCATCTCTGGCTAATGTAACCGGTACTTTTACTTCTCTTGGACAATGCAGAGACCCACTTTACCTGCTCCCTCACTCAGGCTGTCTCTATTGTGCATTCACATCCTTAGCTGAGCTCACACCAGCATTGTTAACGTTGCTGCTGTTCTATGCAATCGACTGACACCCATTTAGCTTTGCCCACAGTTGGTGTTTGTCATTGCTTATCATCTGAGCCCCCGTCTGCACCATTCCCTTCTCCTTAAAGAATGTCCTTTCCTGTTTCCTTTAGCAGTGGTGTCAAGAGGGTTGGTGTCACCCCCATGAGCCTCCTCCCATACCAGATCATACAGAATCCTTAGCAATGTTTATTTTCAATTTTAATCATAGAATAATATGCAGTATAGTTGTAAATTGCTTAAAAATATTATTTTTTAGATGATATGAATACTATCGACAAGACTGTTTTGTAAAATCCTTCTACATTGAATTATAGCATTATTAGTTACATTATTTGTAACTGAGTGAAAGCATTTTTAAATTTTTCTCCATCTTGTCCTTTAATTGCTGCTAAGAGAATGAAAAAGACTATTGATATATGCCTTAGTTCCCTAGCACTGCTGTAACAGAAATAGCACAAGGGAGAGCTTTAAGAAACAGAAACGTATTATCTCACAGTATGTTGTTGTTGTTGTTAGTATGTTGTTCTTGTTGTTGTTAGTATAGAAGGCTGCAAATCTGAATGCAGGGTGCCGGCTCTGGGAGGAGGGCCCTGCCCTCCTTGAGCTTGGCTGCTGGGCCAGCACCACCACGGCCTGGCATCTCTCTTCTCCCAACTCAGCTTCTTTTGCTTGCTTGCTTAACCTCTTTTACATCTCAAAAGCAAATGACTAAGACATATCCTGCTCTAATGCTGTCTCATTAACAAAATAAAGGTAACCCATTCCCAGATGGGATTATAACCACAAGTACAGTGGTTAGGGTTTACAACAGATATTTTGGGGGGAGACACAATTCAGTCTATGGCAACATAGGTTCACACATACTAATTACCACAACACTGTAGGTAAAACACCAGAAAATTTTACAAAATCAGTGACTATAAAAACACGAGCAGCAATGAAAATATCACTTGCTTGTAGCACATGCAGATGGAACCATGTGATCTGAAGCGTCATCATAACTGAGACATAATGATAGCTCTGACTGGAGCACATTAAGGTTCAAAAAGTAAATTAGCACAGAGTTTTAGCCTGATAGCTATATTGATACATGTAAGTTGGGCTTATGAAAAATGTTTTTGTTATTATAACTACACAGATACTTTCATAAATAATAATAAATTTCTGCTGAAACACACTGCACAAAAATTTTGTAGACAGTCATTTTGGTGTCACCCCACTGACAGTGTCACCCAGTCTGTATCCCCTACATCCCCCTAGTGATGCCACTGCCTGTACTGGGAGAGTACTGGTGACAGATTCAGTCAGTTTTTGCTTATTTGAAAATGTCATTATTTACTTTAATTCTTGAAGGATAGTTTTGCTGGTATAGAATCCAGGTTGGCAGCTATTTTCTCTCAGCACTTTTCCATTATCTTCTGGCTTCCACTGTTTCTGCTGAAAAGTCAACTGCCAGTCTATGCATTGCTCCTTTCAAGGTAGTCCATTTCTCTGACTGATCTGAAGATTTTCCTCTTATCTTTGGTTTCAGCTACTTCACTACCATATGTTCAGGTGTGGTGTTCTTTTGTTTGATTCTGTGTGGAGTTCATAGGCAACCCCTGGGCCAAAGCCCTGCAGCCCCAGACTGTAGCCACCAGCCTTAGATCTACCTACAAGAGGCTGAAGAATCCCAGCACAACTTGGCACACCATCTCTATGTGACAGCACCCTGCCCACCCACCTAGATGAGGAACAAGACTCTGAGGAATAAATGGCCACCTTGACTTCTTGGCCTTCTGCCTCTATCCATCATGGCTGTTCTTCTTTTTCACAGAGCCCTCCTGAAGGTCACTGAAGGTCACTATTTAACTTCACCATCCTGGAAGAGGCCCCAGTCAGAGTCCTCTACTCCCCTTCCCACAGGATGTGGTTCTGGCTAGGAAGTCCTCCCTTTCTCCCATCTTCCAGCCATTCTTACTAAGTGAGTGTGGTTCAGAGTGTGAAGGCAGATGGAGACAGCACCCACCTTCCTCCACACTCACTTCCCACTTCATTGTCAGCACTGCCCTGAGCTGCTCACAACCCAGAACTCAGGCTTGTGTTCCTTTCCTTCTCATAGTCCACCTGGTAAGGGCCCTCGACCCCTGCCTAGTATGGCAGTGGAGAGTCTGCATGGTGTGGAGCCTGGCAGAATGGTGTTTTCTGCCAAGGAGGAGACACTGGCAGGCACTGGGCAAAGTTCAGATCCTGCTGGAGCTCACACTCCTTTATGAGTCTAAATCCAGGACAGGTGAGGACAAGTGAGCTCAGGTGAGCTCAGGGCAAAGCACACTGTCACCTGGGAAATGCCCTGATGGGAAAACATAAGAAGATGGATAAAGTGCAGGGCTGTCAAGGGCAAGCCCTCTCGTGGGCTTCTGAGAAAAGATTTGTTAATATCAATTAAAATAAAAATTAGAAACCCTTTTCTCAGTCACCTCCCATTCAAGAATTTATCTCCAGAAACTAGAGTTCCAGTTTGTACAGATACAGGTTCAAGGGTGTTTACTGCAGCTTTGTTTGTAATAGCCAAGCAAATAGAAACCACCTGAATGTCCCTCAGTATGACAGCATCAAGCCAAGCCCAGTACACAGATGCTATAGAACACGTCACCACCCCCATCTGTCAGTGTGTTGGACTGCGGGGACTGCATGTGGCTCTAAGGCTGGAAGCGGTGCCAGCAGGGTCACCCGTGGTGGACAGTCTTCAGGGGAGCATCCAGAGAAGACAGACTAGATGAAAGGCCTGCCAAACTACTTGCGGAGATTAACTAATAAAAACCCAATGGATCGAGCAGAACACGGTCCACCACAGTGCTGGCGGATCACAGCAGAACATGGTCCAGCACAGTGCTAGCAGATGAGCTCCTGGGTGAGAAGGCAAGCCGGGGCCCCGGTGAACCTCCCACCACCACTGCTGCCACGTGGGTGCTTCTTCCCAGCTTCTTTCTGTTCTTGTTCCCTAAGGAACAATCAGGATGGAGCCTGTGGCCTCTCCACAGAGGGTCAGGATGTGGGCACACAGGTGTGTGCTGGGAGCAGCCCCTCCCATGCAGCCACTGGCTCCACAGGGCTGACCACAAATACCTGCTCCCTTAGCAGGAGCCTCAGGGACCTCCAGGTCTCACCCACTTGCAAACACAGACAGAGGTGGGGGCCACCAGAGAGGAGGCACCCTGCCACTAGACAGATGGTGTTTGTGAGGGGAGTGCCTCCTCTCATCCTGTCCTCTGGCCACCCTGGCCATTGTGGAGCAGAGTCTGGCGGAGAGGGGCCAGGCCACTGCAGAGCTACCAGAAGCCAGTTTGACGCAATAGGAAAAGGTGGACACACGGACATGGACATGGGCCAGAGACTAGGAAAGCCACCACAGAGCAAGGGTTTGAAGGAAAAGCTCCAGGCTCAGGAGACACCTGCTGGAACTGCACTGGGGTGAGTGGTCAGCCTCAGGCATGTCGCAGAGCCCTAACAGCTCAGAGCCTACCTCTGCCTCCACGCGGCACCTTCCTGGAGACCCCCAAGCTAGTCTCAGGGTGAGGACGCTCCCCCTTTCTCTGTCCCCAGCAGAACCCTTCATGAGGGCTCCCAGTGTAGGACACTGAGCAGCGAGGGGCAGAGACACCAGCCAGCCATGCCCAGGCCCGGTTCCCACTGACCATCAGGAGAGCAGGCAGCTGAGCAGCAAGGGGCAGAGACACGGCAGGCACCCTGAGCAGCCGGCCATGCCCAGCCCCCTTCACTGCTGACCGTCAGGAGGGCAGGCAGCCAGCATGTTCCTTCTCTGGGGGGACATTGTTCAGCACATCACGCAGGGAGAACAGGCTGAAGGCTATCTCCTCGTAGGAGACCCGTGTCCCACTCTCGTACAGGCAGGCGAAGGCCTGGCCACCCCGGTGCACCCCTGGGAGAGCTGCCAGGTCAGAGTAGCCGCTGGGCCCCTCGTAGATCACCCAGGGCTCTGTCCAACTGTGTGGGTCCAATGGGGCCATGCTCAGGCACACACCCATGTGGAGCCGAGCCCGGCGCCCAGTCGGGTGGGAATAGAGCAGCCACGTGGGGCTGGGAGCCTGGACCACAGAGGCCCAGCTCTCCCCTTGGAGGCAAGGACCGCAGCCAGGCTCCCCCAGGACATTCCCACCACCCCCAGCCACCCCACAGGTGTCTTGAGCACCCTCTTCTAGGGACTCCTGGACTACGGGACCAGAGTGTGAGGTGTGGGAGTGGCTCCTGGCCAGAGGCCTGTGGGCGGACGGGGCTGGGAAGCCCACCACACTGCCCTGGCAGCCACGGGCCGTCTCTGCCAGCGAGGGCACCAGCTGCCCAGGCAGGAAGGAAGCACCCTCGTCGTCACTGAGCGCCTGCACGCGGCTGCCCAGCGGACTCCGGGCATTGCAGTAAAGCACAGGGCCGCCAGGGCTGCCCTCCACAGCCGCCAGCTGGCACTCGCCCGAGCGCAGGTTGGGCACCAGCCCCCCGTGGCGCCAGCTCCCGCCAAGGTCATCGCTGTAGAAGACGAAGGCGTGGGGGGAGGTCCGGCAGATGCGGCCGAAGCACTCGCGCCGGTCCACGCGGTAGGTGTAGGCCGGCACCAGCAGGCGGCCAGAAGGCAGCTGCACACCATGGCCAGGGCCCACTGCGAAAGTGGCCCATTCTAGGGGGGGCAGGGAGCATCAGCTGAAGCCCCCTCCCAGCACAAGCCCCGGCAGCCCCCTTAGCCCGAGTCTGGACAGTCCAGCAGCCCCCAGCGCCAGTGGACAGACGACCGGGGGAGGCGGGCACAGGCCAGCTGCTGCACAGTTAGGTCAGATTGGGACCGTGGGGGGATGAGGGGGCCTGTAGCCGGATCTGGGGACAGCCCTCTGGTCAGCCTCAGGGACAGAGTCCCAACACAGCCAGCCCCGGCTGAGTCCGCGGGGCTGGGGGCGCACACGAGAGGGTAGTCACTCCTTGGGTTGGCTTTGGAGTCATGTCAGTGCCCCCGGTGTAGCGTCCCTGTGCTGGGGCTGGGCATGCCGGGTGCTCAGGCTGTGGGGCAGCGGGAGTGGCGGGAACATGCCGGCTTTAGGGTCAGCCCTGCCCTGTGATTGTGGAGGGGCCCTCACGGCAGGGCTGAGGTGGGGGAGGAGGAAGGGGCCATGCCGAGGGGCACGCGAGAAGCCATAATTAGGGACCAAGAGAGACCGCCGTGTCCATCCTCTGCTGGCACAGGGATGAGCCAAGAGGGAGCGAGGGGCAGGGGCTGTTGCCAGGCAGCGGTGACCTCAGGGAGGGGAGGACCAGGTCTTTCCAAAGGGAGCCTCCCTGATCGCTGGGTGCCAGCCCCCCCCCCCCGCCGCCCCCGTCCTGGCCGGTGTGCACCAATGAGAGGGCAGGACCGGAATTCTGGGCCCGCAGTCCTAGCCCCCACCCCACCCCATCAGGCCCCCTGCCTTGGCCCCGCCCATCCAGCCCCGCCCACCGCCCTCGCCCCGCCCAGCCTACCTTGTTCCGAGCGGCCCACTGCCTCCACAGTGAGATCCCGGGCTGGGCCCCAGGTGAGGCCCGCGTCGCGGCTGGTCACACAGCAGAGGCGGGCAGCGTTGCGGCCGGTGGCGATCTGCACGGCCTCAGGGGTGTGGCCAAGCACCGCGATGAAGAACAGGAAGACGGTTCCTGTGCGCGCCTCATGCACCGGGCAGGGGTTCATGGAGCGATGCCCCTCCAGGGCCGCCGTCTCCAGCACACGCAGGCCGCCCCACTGCAGAGGGAGCCGGTCACACTGGGACCTGGGCCTGCCCGGGGCGCACCACCCGGCCTCACACCCGGCGAGCCCTTCTGCAAGCAGGGCCCACCGTGCACAGAGCCCCCAGCTGCCTCACCTGCGGAGCGCCCCTGGCCAGCGTCCCGCGCCGAAGCACCAGGCGGTGCGCGTGGGAGTCATCGGGACTGAGGCGCTGCTCGGCAAAGGCCAGCAGGGTGGGCCCGGGGGGCACCGGGAGCAGGGCTGGCACGCGATAGGTCAGGCCGGTCCTCTCCCGCTCAAAGAGCACAGTGCGCGGGGGCACCTTCCGCATCTCTGTAGGATGCGTGCAGTCAGTGCGGCGACCCAACCCTCCCTCAGCCCAGGGAGGCCCCCTGGCCCACAGCCACCAAGCCTCCAGGTGTCTGTGGGGTCTGCTCACGCCTGTCAACCCAGACCACCAGGTGCTCTCTGGTTAATCTGGGAGGGCAGGATCAGGGACTGGGGTCAGGGGTCAGGGGATGGGCCCGGAAGCCAGGGGCATCACAGAACCTGCCCAGAAGGAGGACACCCCAGTGGCCCTCAGAGCCTAGGTCACCCCACAAGGCAGGCTGTGCCCCCATGGGGACACCACCACCACCACAGGGGCCACCACAGACAGACAAGTTCCAAACATGCACACAAAGACACTGGAAACACAGAAAGACAAGACACAGGCACACATGCACAGACACATGTGAAATACACAGATACACACCAGTGTGCAGACCTCCACAGAAATGAGCACACGAACACCTGTGCACACGTACATACGGACACATGCATACTCACACACACAGACACATGTGCACACATACATAGGAAGGTGCACAGACACATGCACACATGCACACAAAGACGTGCATACACAGACACACACGCACATGCACACAAATGTGCTAGTTAAAGTTGTGTGTCAACTTGGCGGAGCGTGGTCCTGACTGGCTGGGCAGCTGGGTGTAGTTCTTCCCTGTGGTGAGGTTGTAATCACCGTCATGGTGGAATCTGCGTGAGCAGCTAGGGAGTTGCCTTTGAGAAGTGGCCTGCTTCCAGGAGATAAGGAGAAGCTTCGGGAAAGGTCTCTAGCTTTTTGGCACAGCTGGATCCCGCATGTGGCTGAGTCTTCATCTCCAGCCCCTGGACTTGACCAGGAGCCTGCGTGTTGCCTGATCTCAGGACTGTGCCATTTTACCTGTCAGTCTTGGCTTCAGCAGCCTCGGCAGCCAACAGCTGCATGATTCAGAAGCCTCCAGCTCCAGTGGGCCTGGAACAGGAGGCAGAGCTGAAGCCCAAGGTCAAGGGCCCTTCACCCAGCCTCTAGAGCCAGCACTTTGAACTCAGACTTCTAGCCTCCTAAACTGTAAGATAATAAATCCCTGTTTGTTAAAGCCATCCCCTTATGGTATGTCTGTTAGAGCAGACATATGGGAACACACGCATAGACACGCACAAACAGCGCACTAGAAGGCAGCACACAGGCTACATGGATGATCTGGGGGGCCATCGGGGTCTGGGGGCTCTGGGGAGTGGCCTAGGAGAGGTTAGGCCTGTCCTCTACTGAAAACAAGAGGTGGGAGCCCCAGACAGTG
The DNA here is from genome assembly GCF_000298275.1 of Orycteropus afer afer. Classification (NCBI taxonomy): domain Eukaryota; kingdom Metazoa; phylum Chordata; class Mammalia; order Tubulidentata; family Orycteropodidae; genus Orycteropus; species Orycteropus afer. The sequence goes on from NW_006921593.1 coordinate 18,460,843, forward strand.
CCCCCCCAGAGATGGAAACTGCCTTCCTTGGTGGGTGTCTGAGTGGGGGAGGGGAATGGTGGCCACAGAGAGGGGACTGAGTGCAGTGGCACCCTCCAGGCCAGGGACCCCAAGGTCAGACCTAGTCTCTGGAGCAAGTCCAAGTGTGATGGCCCAGGTGGGTCCAACAGGGAGTAAGCAGGCAACCACATCCACCCCACAAGGTGCCCTGGGTAGCTCCCACAAGTGCCAGAGTGAGCAGGGGCAGAGCAGGGCCCAGTCAGTAGTGAGGACAGCTGCCACAGGAGAGGCCCATGGGTGCAGGAGATGGCCCCACAGAGGCGAGCAATGGCGAGTGGGAAGAACCTTGTGCCTACACCCTGCCCCGCCTGATGTCCACGCTGATCGTTGATTGCTGATCGCACACAAGCTGTCCTCACTGGAGGAGAGAAACGGGCTGCCTGCAAGGGTCTGACGGCATTCCATATCCTGCATCCCCAATTCCACATCCCAGGCCTCACACCCATACCTGCATCCCGCACTCTGTAGGCTGCAGCAGGACCAAGGTGAGAGCTGAAGGAAGGGGGCAGGCCTGTGCGCACCTCAGGGCCTGGCCCCTGGGGAATGGGAGGGGCAAGGCAGGATTGAACAAAGATGAGAGAGGGTCCTCTCCCTCACTGTCCTCCTTGCCCCCCCCCCATTGCCCATAGTCTATCCACCCCACCCCAGCCCCTGACAGCCTGGTGCCCTACAGTACAACAGGCCACCTCATAACACCGGTTACCCTGTGGTGGCCTCCCTTCACCCACAGGCCAGTGCTCCCGGGGCATGGGGTACTTCATGATCAGAATACCCCCACATCAGAGCCTGGCCTGAGTCAGGAATTCTGGGAGTGGAGACCTGTTCCTGAGTGACACTCGCCGGCTGGGGAGTCTAGCTGAACTGCAAACTCACCAGCAGCAGGCCCCCTGCCCCACAGAGGGATGTGCGTGCATGGCTACTGGAAGAAGGGGCAGAGGTGAGGGCGGGGGCAGCAATGTGGAGGACGGGGCAGGAAGCAGAAGCCGCGGGGGATGCAGGCCGATCTGGAGGGCCATCGGGGTCTGGGGGCTCTGGGGATGTGTGAGGACAGAGCCCTAAGGGAGCATGAGGAGAGACTGAGTGGGAAGGGAGCAAAGGGGAGGATGGGAGGGAGGGAGTGAGCAAGCACGTAAAACAGGGGCAGCCTCGCAATGACTGGGGGGTGGAGGTGCTGTGCCCAGAGGGAGCCCACACCAGGCACGACCTCCACCTCATTCTGCACTCAGTCCAGGACCACCTGCCCATGGAGGGCCACTCACAGGCCCCGCCCTGCTGCCCCACCGAGCGCCAGCACACCCCTGGGCTCACTCAGCTCTCCCCTGCCTGGGGCTCCTGCCCACCACCACCACCACTTCCTGTCTCCTGGAAGTCCTGGGCTCTGCAGTCAAAGGACAATTGTGCCCTAGCTGGACGCAGGTGCGGGCGCCACATGTCCCCTGAAGCTGGATGGGCACAGCAGGGCCTTCTGTGCCCACTTGGCTCCCTCCCCAGAACGGGGCCACCTGTCTTGCCTGGAGCCATGTGTCGGTGCAGCCGCAGAAGCAGAAAGGGCAAGCCGCCCCAGGCTCGGAGACGGAGCAGCGGGTCAGTCCCCACCACACAGGAGGGAAACTGAGGCCCACCAGGGGGATAAGCTTTCCTGGAACCCTAGGGGCCCGGGGCCCCCCAGCCCAGCGTCCTTTAAAGCACGGGCCTTCCCCAGCGGTCAGTGCTGCCCAGTGTCCAGTCCAGCAGATGATGAGCTTTGCTGGGCCAGAACTCGGCCTCATTGCAAAAAAAATTCGGTTGGGTGGGGGCAGCTTTCCTGGGTGTGGATGTTCTTGGAGAAAGGACTCAGAAGGATGGTGTCACAGAGGGGAAACTGAGGCCCAGGGAGCAGACGGGACCTCCCTCCAAGATCCATGGTCTCCTGGCCCCTTGGCCGTAGCTCCTGCCTGTCCCTGCCTGTCCTGCCTGGGCTCCGAACACTCAGCCCCGGCCACCCCGGTCACCCCGGCCACCCCGGTCACCCCAGCCACCCCGGTCAGCCCAGTCACCCGACTCACCCCACTCACCCCTGTCACCTCAGCCACCCCGGCCATCCCAGTCATTCCAGTCACCCCACTCACCCCACTCACCCCACTCACCCCAGCCACCCCAGCCACCCCGGTCACCCCGGCCACCCCAGCCACCCCGGTCATTCCAGTCACCCGACTCACCCCAATCACCCCAGTCACCCCAGCCACCCCGGTCACCCCAATAAGCATCACCCCAGTCACCCCAGCCACCCCGGTCATTCCAGTCACCCGACTCACCCCAATCACCCCAGTCACCCCAGCCACCCCGGTCAGCCCACTCACGCTGGTCATCTGTCAGCAGCATATCTTTGCCGTTTGGATCTGCCAGGGCTTAGCCAGCTTGGTTCACTGCAGGGCCCTGGCACAGGGGGAAAGGGGTGGGGCTCAGCTCTCCTGGTCCAGGTGCAGGGGGCGCAGGGAAGGGGCTTACCAGCTGTGTGAGGTAAGGGGGGGCTCTCCGGCTGTGCCCAACCCCCAGGCTGGGTGCAGGGCTGAGGTGTGGGCTCAGTGCCTGTGTGTCCCGGCCCCCAGGCTGGGTGCAGGGCTGAGGTGTGGGCTCAGTGCCTGTGTGTCCCGGCCCCCAGGCTGGGTGCAGGGCTGAGGTGTGGGCTCAGTGCCTGTGTGTCCCGGCCCCCAGGCTGGGTGCAGGGCTGAGGTGTGGGCTCTCCGGCTGCACTGCTGCTCACGGCTCATCCCCAGAAGCTGTTTGCCTGGCCTGACACCCCCCGCCCCCAAGGCAGAGAAGAGACAAGACCCGCTGTCTGGGTGCAGAGCCGGCAGCTGGCCACATCCTGGGCTGCGTCAGGACCCCCCTCGCTGGTCTGTGGCTGTGGCATTGTGGCGGGGGCTGGACAGGGTAGAGAAGGGCCGGGGAAAAGCATCTGGACAAGGTGGCCCCTTGCCAGCACAAGGAAGTGGGGGGCACTCCTCAGTGAGCGCTGGGGGCACCTTGTCAGCTGCCCTGATTCCCCGCCTAGATCCCCTTGCATGACAGCTGAGTGGAGCACGCAGACCCCCCGGCCTGCTTCACAGACACCCCCCTTGCCCATCAGCCATGACGCCAGCCTGGGGGCTCATGACCCCACAGCCTGCCCATCTGTGCTCTGCCAGCCCCAGCAGCCCCGAATGGGGTCCTTCAAAGTCCACTGATGGAGCACAGGGGTTTCTGTGAGGAGGAAAGGGGTCTAGGTGGTCATTTGGGGACAGAGCCTCGATCTCAAGGCACCTCCCCCACCAGGCAGGTGACAGGTTAGACAACTTCACCAGCGAGGAGCTCACATGGAATGGGCATGCAAGTGCAGCCCTCTAACAGGCCAGGACGGGCGGCCCCCTGACAGGCCAGATGGGCAGCCTTGGGCCTCCAGGAAGGTGCTCAGGGACTCAGGACACTGCTCCTAGGATGTGTCGAAAGCAAGCAGCCGCTGGTCTCAACCAGCTGAAAGGATGGTCTGTGAGTGATGGAGTAATTGACCACTCACACCACCCTCAACTGGGGACACCAGAGAGAGGTTAGCAGCCGAAAGAAAGTTCATGCTGCCTGGGGAGGTCCTGCGGATGGGCAGAGCGTCCATTTGGGATGACGCTGTACAACATGGACAATGTAACCAGCGCCACTGAATGAATGTTTCAACTTTTACATAAAACCTCAAGTTCACACAGAAACAAGAGCAACGTGCGAGGACTCAGCCTGCTGGAGTGGGTCCTGAGATACGCAATTGCTGTCTGTGGGACAGAAATGCAGTCAGCAGCCCACTCCAAGTAGGAAGGGGAAGCCGCAGGGCTGGATGCGACCGCTCTAGGTGGCCCTGCCTGCACCCATGGATGCAGCAGATGCCCGCTGTGCCCCCAGCATGTGATGAAGTGGGAAGGTCCCTCCACCGAAGCTCAGGGCTGCCCCAGTGAAGCAGCACACACTAGGGCTGCCGACAACAGCACCCACAAGAGGCCAGAGGCCAGTGCGGGGCTCGGAAGGTCCTGCCTGGCCCCCTCCAGCTCTGGTGGCTCCTGACAATCTCACCAGCCTCCGTCCCCCTCTCAGAGCCACCAGGAAGCATGCTGCTTTAATGCTTCCCCACCCTCGAGGCCCCGGACCCACGCTCCCACAGGCTTCTGTCTCCCTGCCCCTGGGGGTGTCCATCACAGACACGCAGCTCCAAGCCTCTGACACCACACCCCAGCATCACAACTCAGGCTGGGAAATGCCCCTTTCTGTCAGATAGTCCCAAGGCTGCCAACAGCATAGCATCTTGGCATCATAAGTGTCCCTTTTGGATGGACCACCTAGACAGGGTGTTCCCAGAATTCCATACCACAAACACCAATACGTGATTCCACATTTTAACAAAAATCCCCAAACTTCCCTCTGGAAAAGCAGTGCCGGTCCACATCCCCACAACGTCAACTGCAAAACCAAAATCGGTTCTGAGCTCACGCTCTGCTTCCTTCCCAGTTCCTGTGCAGCCAGGGATATTAGCCACACCTGCATTTCTGGGCCAGCCGAGGTCTGGCTTGTGCTCCCACGACAACGTCTCTGTGTGGAGGAGCATCAGGGATCCCTCGCCCTAGACTGGCATGGGTCCCACTGGTTCCCTGTGGCTGCTATTACAAAGGACCACTGTGGGTGGCTCTTGAGGACAGAAACGTACTGTCTCCCAGTTCTGGAGGCAGGAAGTCCAAAGCTGGGGTGTTGGCAAGGCCATGCTCGCTCCCTGTTGTCTCCACCAGCTTCCGGTGGCACCAGGCATTCCTCTGTCCTCACGTGGCCGTCTCTCCTGGCTCCCTGTCTCTTCTCTTCTTTTATATGGAAACCACCCAGATGGGATTAGTATCCACCCTACTCTGAATTGACCTCATACACCAAACCAAACCAAACCCATGCCCATCAAGTCAGTTCCCACTCATAGCCATCCCCCAGGGGTTCCCAAGGCTGTCAGTCTCTACTGAAGTAGAGATCTCTACTGAAGACTACCTCCTCTTCCTCCCAAGGAGCAGCTGGTGGGTTTGAACCACTAACCTTCTGGTCAGCAGCCAAATGCCTCATCCACCACACCCCACAGCACCTTATGGCCTCATATTAACTCATAATATAGTCAAAGGCCCTATGTCCGAACAAGACCACATGTGTGGGTTCCAGAGATTAAGACTTCAATGTGAAGTCTGGGGAGGACCCAATTCCATCTCCAACCCCATGGTAGCTAAGGATGGCTCCAGTTTTGGGAGTTGGATGATCCTGTCTGACACCCAGGGAGCTCATGGGGGCTAAACGTCCCAAATCTTTCTTCACTCGAGACAACTGTCTCGTCTTTGTTAGACTGGGTTTATCCATCACCCTTTCTGAGCTTCTGGGGCTCCTGTTTATACAGATGTTGGCTCACCCTGAATCTACTGCCTTCCCCACTTCCTCTCATGGTCACTGCTGTGTGTTGTCCCCGGGCTGGTCCTCAGGCTGGCTCCTGAGCTGATCTCAGCTACAAGCACTGAGTGCCCATCTCCTCCTCGCTGCCTCTATTCAGTCTTTGGAAGCCATTTCTTCAGTCTCCAAATACTCTCTTATTCTGAAATTGATTTCCTATCTCCGCTAACCTCATGAACAGTCACTCTTCAAGTCTCTCCATTAAACCAGTGTCCCAGGGACCACGTGTGGGGATTATCTGAGGTGTGCCCTCTTTTCCTCCTGCCACCCTCTTGTGCAGACATTCCCTCACACACAAGCACCCTCAGCAGGTCACGGGCCCTGTGTCTCAGGGCTGGGGGCCCACATGGTAAGATGGAAGAGGGGGCTCCCCCCAAGGCTGAGCCTCCAGAAGAGCATGTGGAAGCAGCTCTATCCCTCAGTTGCTCCGGGTCCCCTGCTTTTTCTAGGACACAGTGCTGGGCGTGAGCCCCCGCTTCACCAGCGGGGCCCCAGTGGCTAGGGGTCAAGTGCTCCCGGGACCCAAGCCCCAGACACCCACGCCTGCCCAGATTTCCTGGTGTGCTGCAGTGTTACTCGGCCTGGCTCTTCGAGTCTTTGTGACTATGGGTGAAACTTTGCAAATGTGAGGTGCTTGTGGCCCACCAAGGGGACTGGATAGTGTGCTGGTAATGTCAGTAAGGTGTGTGACCCCCTTTTGGGGGTGGGACTGTGCGATAAGGCACATGGAATCCTAATGTGGGGACTAATCAGTTTTGCCATTTCACTCGGCTTAAAATGAGCCCTCCCAGAGGCAAAAGGGGAGAATCTCACTATTGAGACAGGGCAGCCAGCAGTGAAGCGTGACCTTGGACCCCAGAGCCCTGCGCTGGACCTTGTTGGCAGAGAGACCGTGGCAGCAGAAGCAGTAGAGCCGAGAGACTGACACGACACCCAGTGGTGGGCTCACCGGCCACAGAGCGGGAAAGCTGAGTGCCTTTGGGCAGGAGGTTTGCTGTCAGAGCGGGGGTCACCTATCAGCAGAGCTGGAAGACCTTTGTACCACTGGCCCAAGCAGGGCAGAGGCCAGACTGAGGGGCCAAGGGCCAAAGAGAGGCATGACTGTCCTGATCGAAGAACGGTATCCTGAGCATTCCTGACCCTGAGTTGTAGCCTGTTCCTTCCCTTAAAAAATCCATAATCATGAGTACTGTCTGTGAGTTCCATGTGGCCACTGCAATCAATTACCAAATGCTGCAGAGAAGTAGAGCGTACATTGGGAGGGATAGCTGGTGTGAGAATGGCTGAAAAGGTCCTAGGAACCAGCCTGGGGCTGTCGCTGATGGTGACTCTCTTGCCCCCTGGTGAAGTGACACCAGAGGATGTGGCCCTGCGCCCTTTGCCCCTGGGGCAAGTTCTGGTGAATAGTAGTAGTGTGTGAAGCTCTAAGTAGTGAAGCCTTGTCAGGTGGATGCTACCTGAGGCAGCACATCCCAGACCAGCACGTGCAGCACTGAGGGTCTTCACCCACGAGGCTGCTGGGGGGTGGGAGGCGAGACCCCGTGTAGAGTGTGCCTTGGCCCCAAGGGCAGCCGTCTGGCCAGGCCTAGGTCTCCCAGCTGTCCGGAGCCCGGCACGGAGCACCAGGCGTGCTCCGCCGCCGCAGGCATGGAGACGGGAGCACGGTCCTGAGCCCGCCCTACTCGTTCAGGAACTGGATGTTCTTGGGGGGCTTCTCCGGGAACTGCAGGGCATACAGGTGAGCCATGTACTGGAGCTCGGGCATCGCCATCCTCCGGCAAAGCTCCAGCGTCTCGTTGACCAGGCCCGGCCGCAGGTTGTAGCCTAGGATGTCAGCCTTCCCTGGCTGGTAGGGCTTCAGCTGCACATCCGTGATCTGCGACTTGTTCTTGGGCGCCCCGTCCTGCACGCACAGGCGGGTGAGCTCCTGTCGCCGCGCGCGCAGCAGCCCCACCTCTCTGCGCAGCCGCCGGGGGCCCAGCTCGGCGCGCACGCGGGCCCAGAAGGTGCGGTTGAAGTGCTGGTACAGGCTCCAGTCGAGCGCGCACCAGCGCTTGGCGCGCTCCCGGTCCTCGGGCGTCAGGCTGGTGATGCTGCGCTGGCTGCGGGAGTTGAGCTTGAAGTAGGCCACGTCGTCCAGCGTCCAGCCCAGGGCGCGGCGCAGCAGCACCATGGACTCGTCGAAGTAGTCGGCGATGAGGACCACCTGGAAGCGGCGCTGCACCTCGGCGATGCGCGCGCGCACGTAGCCCTCCTCGGGCCAGGCGTCGTTGTCGAAGCCCAAGTCGAACCACATGCTGTTCCTGGCGTGGGCGTTCTTCAGGCCTACGCTGTCGTTGTAGTAGGTCCACGGCGAGGCCAGGAAGGCGCTCAGACTGCTCACGGCCTGGAAGGCGGGCACGTAGTTCTTGTAGTAGACGAAGGAGGACTCCAGCTGCGAGACTGGGTTCCGGAGGATGGAGAAGTAGAAGGTGTCCTCAGGCATGACTTTCTGCACCTGTTTGGGGACACAGGGGGAGGCGCGTGGTTCTCCTGGCGGGTGCCCCCGGCCCGCACACCAGAAGGGCCCGCCTCGTCCCACCCCGCAGCCGCCGAGCGGCCCGCCCTGCAGCCGCACCTCAGCCGGGTTGAACCTCAGGTGGTTGCACATGAGGTTGAAGCGCCGCCGCGGGCCGGGGCCCTTCTGCTCACTGCCCTCCACGTAGCGCGCCAGGAAGAGCCAGGGGTAGCCGAGGTGGAAGCGCTGGCCTTCCGGCAGCGCCACGGACAGGTTGTGCGTCTCAGCGAAGCGGAACAGCACGTTCAACACGGTGCTGCTGGCCGTCTTGTGCGTCTTGAGGAACATGATGTTGGTGACAGGTGGCTTTGCAGCCCTCTGGAACAGGCTGGGGGGGGGGTGGCAAGGAGGGCTGTGAGTGAGATAGCACCCCCCCACCCAAGACCCCAGCCCTGTGTCCCCAACCCAGCAACACTCCAGCCCAGCCATCCCCAATTCTGCACACCCGATCCGTATACCCCCACCCTATGTGCCCGATGCAGCAGCCCCTCAGCCCAAGACCTCCAGCTATGTGTCCCCAACCCTGTGCCCCAGCAACTCTCAGACATGCAACTCCCAATTCTGCACCCCTAATCCTGTGCCCTAACCCAAGACCCCGAACCCAGCAGCACTCCAAGCCAGCAATCCCCAACTCCCATGCTCCCAGCCCTGTGACCTAACCCAGCAACCCTCACCTAAGACCCCCCAAGCCTGTGCCCCCAACCCAGCAGCACTCCAAGCCAGCAATCCTCACCTGCACCCCCAAGCCCTCTGACTGTCCTTCAGGCCAGCCCCCTGCCTTCTAGCACCCAGCACCCTCTGACCATCCAGCAGGCCAGCCCCCCGCCTCCCAGAGGAGCCCACAGGATGGCAGCACCAGCTCCCAGTAGGCCACTTCCTCTACAATCCCAGTGGCCTCAGAACCCTGCTGGGCAGCCTCTGGCACCCTACAATGAGGAAAGGGGGGTGGGAGGGCAGGCAAGAGGGCAGCGTCCCAGGAGGGTAATGGGTCCCAGGAGGGAAGGTCTCGTGTCTCCTGATAGAGGGGAAACTGAGGCCCAGGGTCACTTCACCAGTGCAGGTAGGGGCCTCTGAGGTAGGCAGGCTGGGGGTCCTGGACCCCAGAGCTGTCAGGGACAGCGGACGCCAGGGGGTGGCCTCCCAGAGCTTCAGCTGATGCAGCACTTACGGCGTGAGCAGCCCCAAGTCCAGCTGCAGAAAGCCAGCCAGCAGGAGCAGCGTCACGGCCAGGAGGATGAGGATGGCCTGGAAGTACCTGTGGGTGAGGAGCGTCCCAAGTCGGGACACAGGAGGGTCATCTCCACGCCAGCCCACCACCCCTGTCTTGCAATCACACCCTGGGTCCACAGGCCACATGCCCCAGCACAGGTCTGGCCTCCCACCACCACGAGACACTGGGTGCCAATGTGTGCCCGAGTGGGAGTCAGATCTGCCCCCACCCACTTGGCCCCACATGCTGCCCACAGCCCAGAGCCAGGAGAAGCCGCAGAGCTAGCCCAGGCCAGGGCCGGGAGCTGGGCAGGCAGATGGGGTGGGGGAGAAACCAGATCAGAGGCAGATCGCTCCACACAGGACCCCCAGGAGACTGAGGACCAAGTGAGATCCCACAGACACAGAGGGCTGCAGAAGAGAGGCCGGAGCTGGCAGTCAGGGACAGAGGAGACCCTCGAGGGCCTGGACTAGACACCTAGGGAGACTCACAGTAGCTCCCTGCCTCAGCTCTCTCCCCCTCCCTTGGTTCCAGACTCTTCCTTCACGTTCCTCAGACAGCAGCCTCATGGCCTTTGCACGTGCTGAAGCCCCAGTTCACAAGGCTTGCCCATGCTTGGCCTGACCTCTGCTCGGCTCTCACCTTTCCAGGGGTCTCCCCGACCTCCCAGACACGCAGTGCAAACCCCCTCCTTGGGTTTCCCTCAGCCTTGCCCACCCCCCTCCAGCTCTGCCCACCAGCAGTAAGCTGACCTCCCCTCACTGTATGCAAAATACTTGATTCATAGTTGCCGAATGGATGAAGGGGAGCACACATGTCCCCGCCAGGCCATCACCTGTTCCAGTCTGTCCCACAGCTGGCCCCTGCTCTGCCCAGTCCTGACCCAGCAAGCAGCCCACGGGGTCTGGAGGCAGTGAGCAAGGTGCCTCCTTCAAGCCCGGAACCCCATCTTCAGGAGGGTAGTTCACCAGGGTCTCACCCCGGGTCCCCACAGCCACCATTTATTGAGCCCCTAATGCCCATCCTTACTCCATCACCCACCCTCATCTCACCAACAACCCTGAGGAGAGAACTCTACACAAAACCACCTGCCCACAGCCTCCTGGACGCTCGCACCAAGCCTATTCCCAGGCTACATGTACGGAGGCTCTGAGGCACCTCTCACTTGGAACTCCCTGGGGGGAAGCTCCCAAGTGTCGTCTACAGAGGCTTGATCCTGACCGTGGGATTTGTAGCCTGCATAGCCCAGTACTGCCAACACTCAGGGGGCCTGGGACAGACGCTCCTCGGGGCTGCAGGCACATGGCAGTGTGGGGAACATAGGCTGTCCTCAGGGCTGTGGGCACCCGGGGCATCAAGGTGGATCATTCTTTTTCTTCCATCTGTCTTGCAGCCTCGTTACAGACCCCAGCCTGCACACTATGGGCCAAGCTTGCATGCAGAGCACTTCTGGCCCTGGAATTCGCATCGAGGAGGCCACACCCACAGCCCAGCAGGGCATCTCACTGGCCCCTTCGCCACCTGGACAAGGAGCAAGAGGAGAGGTGGCTTCGAGGGCCTTCTGCCTTCTCCAGGTGGGCCCAATGAGGACATCTGAGTGTGGTCACCCCCCACACACCCCACTGGCATTGCAGCCACATGGCATGTCACAGTGACTTTCTGGTGGTGACCTCACCTGTCCCCAGACACACACCTACAAAGCTTACACAGCTGTCCTTTCAAGGGCTGTCCTGAGATCAGCACCTTTGGACCAAACATCTTCCCCAAGTTGAGTCCTGCCTAGACTGGCCACCAGGTAAACATGCCAGCGAGCAAGCCATCTCCTGAAGCCTATCTTGAGAAAGGACTTCAGGTGGGCCAGGTAGGCTTCAGGCCCCTGTATTTGAAGGAGAAAGAAAAAAGGGTCTGGAGTCCAGCTAAAGTGACACAATGTCACAACAGGGCCTCTGGCCTATGCCTGGCAAGGCGGCCTGTGGTCCCAGTGACTGGAAGGGGCATTTGGTACCCCAGGCAGCCCCTGAAGGGTGAAAACAGAGCACAGGGCTTGGGGCTTGGTGGGTTAGGCTTCTCAGTGCAGGAGGTCAAACAGCATAGCCAAGGAGCCCAGGCACCGTGCTTGGACTCAGAACCCCTAGAATCTGAAGGGATTCTTCAACACGGTCAGGATAAATCCTAGACATGGCTTACTGTGCCAGAGGCTCTGTGCCCATCATTTGAGAATCCAAAATGGTCCCAATGGCCACATCAGGACGAGGGTGACAGCGTGAGATGTGTACCTCAGTTGTGGGCAGCTGCAGGGTCTTCCACCCTGGCAACTCCTACACATTCTGCAAAGTCCCATGTAAAAGATGCAGGGTAAAGTGTGGACAAACACTGAATGTGCCACGGACAGCCAGAATGAACACATCTGTCCTGGAAGAATCGCAGCCAGAATGCTCCTTGGAAACAGGGCGATGACACTGTGTCACATGCTTCGGACACGTTATCGGGGGACCAGTCTCTGGAGAAGGACGGCAAACTTGGTAAAGTAGCAGGTCAGTGGAACAGAAGACCCTCAATGAGCTGGACATAGCGGCTGTTGTGATGGGCTCAAACCCAGCAGTGACTGACTATGAGGATGGCACAGACCTGGGCAGTATTTTGTCCTGTTGAACTGATGCCACAGCACCCACCACCAACAATAAAAAGTGCCTCCAGGGCCTACCAAATGGCCGTGTTGGATCCAGGATGATGGCACACATGTGGGGGGCACTGCCTCTTCCTGGTCAGGCCCACGTCCCCCAGCCCTCCTCCCTAGGGCCCCCAGGCGGCAGGCTGCAGCTGAGGCTCGGGGACTCCGTTGTGTTCCTCTCTCACTCAGGTCCCATTGCTGCATCTTTGGGGAGAGACTCTCCATCTGTTCCAGCGGCCGTGACCTCAGCAGCTGCAGGACCACATCTCGAGGACCATCCCGCACAGCCCTGAGGGCCACTACCAAGGAGGAATGCGGGGTGGGAGCCGCCAGCCCAACCACAGGGGGACCCATGTCCTGGGTCCAGTAAGCAGTGTCCCCCACTTCTTGGTGAGGTTGGGGAGGTTGGCACAGCCACCTGCCCAATGCTGTGACAGATGGCAGCATTTCACCGCACTCAACAGTCTAACCTCACCTGGGGACAAGGGTGAGCTCTAGCCTGGCTGGACAGCAGTCCTCAAAGCCTCCTACCTGAGAACCAGCCCGTAAGGCACCCTAACCTCCTCTTTACCTCGTCTGGGGCTGGGGCTGGCTTTGCAAGACTGGCCGGAGCCCTGCACTGCCCAGCCAGTGGCTGACCCCAGCACATCCCATATCCCAGCCCCCACTGGAGCCCCTTCAGCCTGGTGACTACCTGCTCCTCACTGTCTGCTCCCTACCACCAGCCAGGCTCGCTCTGTCTGCCCTCACCAGCCTCCCTCATTCCCGCCCCAACCCCACACAGACTGTCCCTGCTCCATGCCTCCCCCATCAGATAAGCCAAGAAGCCCTGGTCCTACTGGTAAAAATGGGCTCTAGAGACCATAATCAGCATGGGGGTGCTCACGGCAGCCAGGTAGGTCAGAGCTTCTGGCTTTCAGCCGACAGAGCTGGGCCGATACATAAAGATGGCACATGAGAGCACCCTGATGGTCCAGCTCAGATCAAAACCACAGCTTCTTAGCTTAGCCCCTTGCAGTGAGTCGGAGAGGGTCTGAGGCTGGTGAAGGAAAAGGGTGTGACTGAGAGGCAGCAGTGCACCACAAGCTACAAATAAATCAACTTAATCAGGACAACAAAACCCTTGGAAGAGAGGTAGGGACTGTGTATCTAGGTGAGGTCCCTCTGCGGCCTGATGGGAAGTCTGAGTCAGAGAGCTCCCAAGGGACACCTGCAATGACAAGGCTTCTCTTACCTGGGCCAGCAGGTGACACAAAGCCAATAGCTGGTGTGTAAATGAGGCAGGCTGCAAATGGTTAGCATCTGTTTTGTTTTTTTAAATTGTGATTTGGGTGAAAGTTTACAGAGCAAATTCACTTGCCATACTGCAGCTCACATACACTTTGTCTCATGACATTGACTGCAATTTCCCACAATGCAACAGCTCCCCTCCCACTTCCTCCTCATAGTTACCTCATCCCTGTGTCCTTCCCTCCATGCACTCCTGCCCCCTGAGCTGTCTCCCTGTGCGTACACAGCCCTTCTATTATCCCATGATTGTTCTCTCCAAGGAGTATATCTACCTAATGTAAATGTTCAGCTCATATGCCTGTCTTTTGTTTGGCTGGAAGCCACAGGAGTAGGTTCAATTCCAGATGTGAAGGGCAGCTAGGGGCCACAGTCTCAGTGGTTCCACCAGGCTCTATCAAACCAGCTAACCTGGTCCCTTTTTTTTTTTTTTTTTAAATGATTTTGAGTTTTATTCCACATTGTTCTCCCACTCTATCCAGGATCTCCTACACACATCCCCCTCCTAGCGGTTGACAGTGGTAGCCAGGTACCATTTAGTTCTGGTCTCATAGTTGTATAGACTGAGGATTGCATGGTGTACCAGTTGTTTGGACTAATGGTTTCCATGTGTCTTTGGTTTTCTTCATTCTTCTTTGCTCTGGACGAGGAGAGACCCATCGTTGCATCTAGATGGCCACTTGCAAGCTTTTAAGATCCCAGTCACTACTCACCAAAGTAGGATGTGGAAAAATGTTTTTGTGTAGTATGTTATGCCAATTGAGCTTGATGTCCCCTGTGACCATGGTCCCGAGCCCACAACTCCAACTATTTGCCCTGCTTAGGGTTATTTTTAAGGCAGTTGGGTGTGTACGAGTTTGGGGCTGGCAGGCTTTTCTGTGCTAATGGGCCAGCATGTTATGAAGCCGTGGACACTGGGCCATGGAGGCCGGCTTTGGCTCAGTCATGTAGCCCCACTTTCTTTATCACATCTTGTCTTCTCACCCAGACTGCTGTCTCATGGACGTGGCAGTGACAAAGTCTGAGGACCTCACAATTCCTCATTTGCTGTGTCCACATGCCCATTAACGCAACAACAGTATGGTTAGTGCCAGAGGCAACGTGGCTCAGTGGTAGAATTCTCGCCTTCCATGCGGGAGATCCAGGTTCCATTCCCACCAGTGCACCTCCTGGGCAGCCACCACCCATCTGTCAGTGGAGGCTTCTGGGTTGCCAGGACTCTGAACAGGATTAAGGGGAGCTGCCAGACTAGGAAGAGAGGCCTGGTGACTGCCTTCTGAAAATCAGGCATTGAAACCCCACGGATCACGACAGCCCAGTCCACGCTGACCACGGGGCGGCACAGGACGGGGTCCACGCTGACCGCGGGGCGGCACAGGACGGGGTCCACGCTGACCGCGGGGCGGCACAGGACGGGGTCCACGCTG
>NW_006921593.1:18475623-18514996 GCF_000298275.1 Orycteropus afer afer
GGGGTCCACGCTGACCGCGGGGCGGCACAGGACGGGGTCCACGCTGACCGCGGGGCGGCACAGGACGGGGTCCACGCTGACCGCGGGGCGGCACAAGATAAGCAGCCTTCCAGCCATTGTGCACGGGGTCACTATCACACACCAGCAACAACGTCTACAGCACCAACTCGAATCACTAAAAACATGGGGACCGTTTTTTGGCACAAGCTGTCCCCTCTCTTCCACCACTTCTGTGGCTCAGCTCCATCTCCCTGCCTGCCCACCTGTGGCCTTTGTCCTACAAGGAATTCTGTTTAACACTCTTAGGATGGTTACGGTCATATGTCAATGAGGCTGGGCCACGATTCTCAGTGGTTTGGCAGATGTCATGTAACCATCTTCCATTTAGTGATCTGATGTGAGCAGCCAGTCAGTTCAAAGGGGAGTTTCCTTGGGGGCGTGGCCTGAATCCAATAAATATGTTCTGGTAAAGCCCAATCTCTCTCAATCCTGCATCCGACTTGTGATCCTCTGATCTCTGGGTCTCAACATGTGAGCCAGCAGCCTGCCACCTGACCTGCCAATTAGAGTCCATCAGCCCCTGCAACCATGAGTTAGGAGAAGCCTCCAGCCTGACACATGACTCATAAATTTGGGACTTGCCAGAGTTGATGCTTTTGAGTTGTCATGTTGATGAAGAATACTGAAAGTACCACAGACTGTCAGAAGAAGTAACAAATCTATCCTGGAAGAAAGTGCAGGCAGAATGCTCCTTGTGAGCAAGAACGGCCAGACTTCATCTCACCTACTTTGGTCATGCTGTCAGAAGGGACCATTCTCTGGAGAAGGATGTCATGCTGGCTAAAGTGGAGGGTCAGTGAAAAAGGGAAGGCCCTCAACAGGATGGACTGACACAGTGGCTGCAGTGATGGGCTCAGATGGAGCAAGTGTTGTGAGGCTGGCGCAGGACCAGGCAGTATTTCATCCTGTTGTACACAGGGTTGCTATGAGCCAGAGCCAACTCAGTGGCACCCAACAACAACGACAGTCCCCACAACTGTGTGAGCCACTTCCGTGAAATGAGTATGTGTATGTGTATGTGTGTACATACACATGTATCCAAAAACTCAGTGCTGTGGAGTCAATCAGACACATAGTGACCCTTCCTTGGGTTTCCAAGGCAGTAGCTCTACGGAAGTAGACAGCCTAGTGTTCCTTCCAAGTATACACGTGTATGTATACATACGGCAACCCCATTGGGGTTTCTGAGGCGGTAAATCTTTACAGAAGTAGATTGCCCAGTCTTCCTTCCACTGAGTCTGGTCAGCAGTCAAATACCTTAGGCACTAGGCTCCCAGAGCTCCTTGACAACAACAACATTTATACATATGCACTTCACTGGTTTAGGTCCTCCAGAGAACCCAGCCTAAGACTGCTCGCCACCAATCCATAAGCAGAAGAGCTCAAGTTCCACCTTAGAGTCTAGAACTGGGATCAGAATCACAGTGGGCCACATTATCAAATATGCCCACCCCAGGCTGGGCCTGGCCAGAAGGCCGCCTGGACAGCTGAGTTATTGGCCAGCTGGTCATGGCTGGGCAGAAGGTACCCTGAAGCTCAAGCACCTAGGGGTGGAGGGTGGGAGAGGAGAACAGAGCTGGGGCAGGGAGGGAGAGCCTGGGCTGCTGGAAGAAGATGGGGTTGCGCTGGTGGCTCCCAGTGACCCTGGGGCCCAACCACCCACACCCACAGGGGAAGAACACACTTTCTCAGATGTTGGAAGAGGCACAGTTGTGAAAGGCGGAGCTGTGGTGGGAGGCTTCTGCTTCCCACTGACCACCTGCTGCTGCTCCTCTCTCAGGGCAGGTGTGTCATCCCCACATACCTGAGTGTGATAAAACCTATGGTTTCACAGAGAGGAGTTAGACTTTAACTGCAGCCCCATGAGGCCAGAGTAGAACATTAACCGGGCGTGCCCCTCACCCAGCAATCCTGTTTGGCCATTCTTAGCTTACCATCTCTGACTCCCTTCTTCAAACACTCAGCAATTTTTTTTTATTGTTATTGTGATTTGGGTGAAAGTTTACAGAGCAGATTCATTTTCTATACAAAAGTTCATACACATTTTGTATCATGACCAAAACCAAACTCACTACCGTCGCATTGATTTCGACTCATAGCGACCACATTGGGTTTCCGAGGCAGTAAATCTTTACGGAAGTAGATTGCCCCATCTTCCTTCTGAGGAGCAGCTGGTGGGTTTGAACCTGCTGACCTTCTGGTGAGCAAATGCCTCAGGCACTGCACCCTCAGTGCTCCCCACAATGTAACACTTCCTCCCTGTCCTTACCTCTTCCCTGTGTCCTCCTTTCCTATGCATTCCTGCCCCCTGAGCTGTCTCCCTGTGCAAACACTGCCCTTCTGTTCTCCCATGATTGATTGTTCTAAGGAATGTGTCTACCTGGTGTAAATGTTCACCCTATAAGCCTGTCTAATGTTTGGCTGGAAGCCATGGTTGTTGTTGTGGTTGTTGTTAAGTGTCGTACTAAATTCCAGGCCTGAAGGGCAACTAGGGGGTCTCACCAGGTTCTATGACACCAGCAAATCTGGTCTTTTTTTTTTTTTTTTTATGATTTTGGGTTCTGTTCCACACTGTTCTCCCACTCTATCCAGGATCTTCTGCACTGCTCCCTTTCTGAGTGGTTGACAGTGGTAGCCAGGTGTGTAGTTAGGGTTGTGTGTCAACTTGGCTGGGCCAGGTCGAGTGGCTGGGCAGCTGGATGTAGTCATTCCCCACGGTGAGATTGATAATCAGCTCCATGGTGGAATCCACTGGAGCAGCTCAGTAGCTGCCTTAGGGCTGGGGTCTGCCTCCAGTGTATAAGAAGCTGCTTTGGGGAAGGTTTCCAGCTGATGGCATGCTTGAACCCTGCATGTAGCTGAGGCATTGTTCAGCAGCCTGCCATGCTTCCCGGCCGGTCTTGGGACTTTTAATGGACTTGAATTAATGGCCTGCCGTGTGGTTGTAATATCGGGACTGTGCCTTTTCACTTGTCGACCTTGGGTTTGTGAGCCTCAGCAGCCAGCAGCTACCTGAGTGAAGAAAACTTCCAGCTCCAGTGGGCCGTAGGAAGAGGCAGAGCTGAAGCCCAAGGTCGAGGGGCTTTCACCCAGCCCCTAGAGCCTAGCACCAGGACCTTGGACTTCTAACCTCCAAACTTGTAAGAGAATAAACTCGTTTGTTCAAGCCATCCCATTTGTGCTATATTCCTGTCAGAACGGAACTAGGTAACCACTTGGTGTTTGGTTACCATCTAGTTACTATGTAATCCTGATCTCAGAATCATGTAGGCTGAGGCTGACATGGGCCACCAGTCCCTTAGACTAAGTGTTTCCACCCATGCCTATTTGGATTTCTTCATTCTTCTGTGCTCTGGATGAGGAGAGACCAATTGCTGAAGCTAGATGGCCACTTGCAAGCTTTTAAGACCCCAATCACCACTCACCAAAGTGGATGTAGAACAATGTTTTTGTGGAGTATGTTATGCCAATTGAGTTTAATGTCCCCTGTGACCATGGTCTTGAGCCCACAGGTCAAACAACTCCCTCCATCAGGGCGGTTGACTGTGCCTAAGAAGTTATCATGACTTTGCCCTGTTAGTTCCATGTACATGGACATTCTTACAGCACATACACATATGTGGGTAGCTATATCATCTGCCAGCCTTACATAAAACACTCAGAAGTTGTAAGGGTTCCCTGGTAGAGGAGTTTAATAAAATGGCATCTGTTTTTGGATTGAATTGTATTCCCATAAAATATATGTTGTCAGTCCTACTCTCTGTGCCTTTGTGAATGGCTGTGTTTGTCACGTGAATGAGAAGGGATTAGTGTAGGATGTGTTGCAAGTTACCCTTTCTGAGTTATACAAAAGGCTTAACAAACAATCGAAAGTAGAGATGAAGCAAGATTGATGCCAAGCCACATGGAGATCTCCAAGGAGCCAGGAAACAAATGGAAGAGACAGGGCCTTCCCTCAGAGCCGACAGACACAGAGAGCCTTCCGCCTAGAGCCAGAGCCCTGGATTCAGGCTCGTAGCTCCTAACCTGTGAGAAAATAAATTTCTGTTGGTTACAGCCACCCTCTTGTGATATTTCTGTTACAGCAGCACTAGACAACTAAGCCAGCTACACTGATCATCTGCTTAAAGTTTGCTTGAACTTTCACAGTCAACCCCCTTGGGCCTGAGGTGATGTGGGCCCAGGCTGCTTCTGCTGCCCATGAGCCACTTCCTCCGAGCCTCGGAGAATCTCAGACAGGGAGAAAGGCTGTCAGGCAAGGCTGGCAATGGGAGAGATGGCCAAGGAACGAGGGAGTGAGGCAGGTCATCAGCCTGTGGATGGTCAGTCCTGCGGCGGGGGTCCCTCCAGACGACAAATACACAGGTGTTCAGGGACCCCTTCCTGTCAGCGTCTGTGTCTTGCAGACAGACGCTGCATATCCACACTCATTCTGTAAGATCTGATGGCCGCTCAGTGGACACGCTAAATACCCTCGGCTTGTCACCTTAAATGGGTGAGTTGTTTGGTGTGTTCCATTTCAATAGGGCTGGTGGGGGCTTTCCAAGTTTTGTAATTACCGGCAGACCCTGGGTTAAGAAGCATCCAACTCATGTACAAACACCGCTACCAACAAAGCCCATAAAGCCTGTTATACCAAAAGTTCAAGGTGCAGGCAGACCTCAGCGAGATTGCAGGTTCAGCTCCACACCACTCCTAAGACGGAAACCATGGATTATTTGGTTTCCCAGCTCACATAAAAGTTATATAGACCCAGTGACCATAGTCCATTAAGTGTGCAATAGCATGCCAGAAACGTTTGAGATATTGTGAGAACTACCAGAACGGGGCACAGAGACATGAAGTGAACACGTGTGCTGGAAGGATGGTGCTGACAGACCAACTCGACAGAAGGCTGCCACCAACGCTCCATTTGTGGGAAACACAGTATGTGAGAAGTGCAGTCAAATGAGGTGTGCCTGCACACATGGCTCACGGCTAAAACAGCATCATCATCACCATCACTATGATTGTTATTATTATTAGTTAAAGATGCTTAGTGTATCTGGAAGGGTTTCTCTAATGTCTGTGTGCACAGACAGGTACACTGCATCACATATGCTAAGACAAACATTCGACTAACTGACGTCAGGTATAGACCTTATCTAACTGTCACAACTTACAAACAAATTCAACTTAAAGATAGACTTAGGTATGGAACTCATTCGTAATCTGGGGACTGCCTGTAATTTAAAGAGTTCAGCTGTTTAAAAAACAAAAGTGAAAGTCAGTAGCTATGGTAAAATCATTCAATACAGCTGAAAATTATAACCCATCTGACATTGCTTCAAAGGGCTCTCAGCTAGGAGGAGACCACGTGAGGCCCCAGGGCCTTTCTGCCTAAGCAGAAGGCTCTCTGTGGAGCTTGGAACTGACAGGGAGTGCTGGCCGCTGGGGTCCGGCCACTCAGTGGACAAGGTCGAGTCACCTCAGATGCCTCTGTATAGAACCTCAGGCTGGGGCTAGACGGGGCATTACAGGGTACGTGCGTGAAGATCACCAGAGAACCGAGAAGCACAAGAGGTCTGAGGGGGCTGAGGGATGACATGGTTAATGCTATGTGTCTACTTGGCTGGGCCATGATTCTTAGTGGTGGCAGACACTAGGTAACCACCTTCCATTTGTGACCTGATGTGAGCAGCCAATCAGTAGAAAGGGGAGTTTCCTTGGGGGTGTGGCCTGCCTCCAGTGTATGAATGGATGTTCTGGCAAATTCTCTGTGTGTGTGTGTGTGTGTGTGTGTCTCCCGTGCACTTTTCTCATTACCTGGCGTCCTGTTCTTTTTCTGCAGGATGTAAGCCCACAGAAATCTCAAGCCTGCTGCCTGACCTACAACTTTGGATGTGCCAACCCCGTAAGCCAGCAGAGGCCTCCGGCCTGCCTCCTGATCTACAGATTTGGGGTTCATCATTCCCTGCAACCACATGAGGCAGCACAGTCTTTGGCCTGTTGACTGACCCACAGATTTGGGACTTGGAGCCCCTACAATTGTGTCAGCCATTTTCTGGAGGTAAATTCCTCTAAATACACACTTCACTGGTTTTAAGGAAACTTGGTGATACAGTGATTAAGTGCTCAGCTGCTAAACAAAAGGTTGGTGATTCAAAGCCACGAGCCACTCTGCAGAAGAAGGATATGGTGGTCTGTTCCCATAGATGTTTCAGCCTCGGAAACCCTATGGGGAAGTCCCACTCTGTCTATAGGGCTACCATGAGGTGGCGTCCACTCAGCAGCAGTGGGTCATTGGTTCTGCTCCTCTGCAGACCCCACCACCAATCATTTGTCACCAACGGAGAGAACCACATATTCCAGATTCAGAAGAGGACGTGGAACAAGGGATATCACTGCTGATGTCAGATGGATTTAGGCTGAAAGCAGAGAATACCAGAAAGATATTACCTGTGTTTTATTGACTAGGCAAAGGCATTCGACTATGTGGATCATAATAAATTGTGGATAATATTGCAGAGAATGGGAATTCCAGAACAATTAATTGTGCTCGTGAGGAACCTGTACATAGACCAAGAGACTATCATTCAAACAGAATAAGGAAATACTGCATAGTTTAAAATCAGGAAGGGTGTGTGTCAGGGTTGTATCCTTTCACCAAATTTATTCAATTTGAATGCTGAGCAAATAATCGAGAAGTGGAA
The DNA here is from genome assembly GCF_000298275.1 of Orycteropus afer afer. Taxonomy (NCBI): domain Eukaryota; kingdom Metazoa; phylum Chordata; class Mammalia; order Tubulidentata; family Orycteropodidae; genus Orycteropus; species Orycteropus afer. The sequence continues at coordinate 18,482,376 of NW_006921593.1, forward strand.
CTGTATGAAGAACACAGCACGAGGATTGGAGGAAGGCTCGTTAACAACCTGAGATACGCAGTTGACACAACCTTGCTTGCTCAAAGTAAAGAGGACTTAAAGCATTTACTGGTGAAGATCAAAGACTACAGCCCTCAGTATGGATTACATCTCAACACAAAAAATAAAAACCCTCACACTGGACCAATAAGCAACATCATGATAAATGGAAAAAAGAGTGAAGTTGTCAAGGATTCATTTTACCTCGATCCACAATTAACACCCACAGAAACAGTAGGCGAGAAATTGGACATCATATTGCACCTGGCACATCTGCTGCAAAAGAATTCTTTAAAGTATTAAAACATAAAGATGTCACTTAGAGGATTAAGGGGCACCTGACCCCAGCCGTGACATTTGCAATTACCTTATATACACGCGAAAGCTGAACAATCAATAAAGAACTGATGCCTGTGAAATACGGTGCTGACAAATAATACTAACTCGGTCCCGGACTGCCGGGAGAGCAAACACGACTCTCGGAAGGAGTGCAGCCAGACGCTCCTTCGAAGCTGGGAGAGGAGACTTCGTCTCGTGCACTTTGGGCATGTTCTCAGGAGGGACCAGTCCCTGGAGAAGGACATCAAGCTTAGTCAAGTGGAGGGTCAGAAGAAAGAGAAAGGCCCTCCATGAGGCAGACGGACATGGGCTGCCGCAGTGGACTCCAACGCAGCAGGGAGTGAGGAGGGCACAGATCGGGCAGGGGTTCGTTCTGTTGAGCAGGAGGCCGCCGTGAGTCAGAACTGACTCAACAGAGCCCAACGACAATGAAACGAAGGCAGGGGGGAATGGGACGGTCACCCAGGCCCCTGCCCTCCGCCCATCGGCCCTCTCTTACAGGCCCACACCTCTCTGACTGGCCAATGCCCTCAGGCCTCCTGGAGGTCTGTGCGGGCCCACGGTCATGGCCTGTTGGTGCCCTTGGCCTCAGACCCACAGACCTCACTGTGTCCACTCTGCACACAGCCCCAGGTTTCCCAGGGAAGCTGTAGTGCACTGGAACCTGCCCAGAGAGTTGGTCTGCCTTATCGGGCCCAGGTCCTCTCTCATCCTTGGTGCTACCTCTGCCCCTCAGCTTGCCTCCACAAAACCAGAGCCCACCATGCCCGCTGAGCCCCTAGATGGGCAGCATCTCCCACATGGGCCTTCAGCCTCCCAGACAGTCCATCTCTGTGCCCAGAAGAAAGCCCACCCTCAGACCCTCACCAGCAAACCGTCGCCTGCCTTCACTCCATCCCATCCCACTCCTGTAATTTCTGCTACCTATGGCCCTGAGGCAGGTTGGACCCTGGACTCAGGCCTCCAGGCCACTGAGCTTAGGCTGATGTAGGCAACAGGGAAGCCCCTAGGCCCTCCCTTGGGAAGGCCGAGCACACCCCCTCAGCCCCCAGAAGTCTCTGCTCATGCAGTCCTCCCAAGCACCCTACCTGTGGCATCGCTAGGGTTGGTGTCATTCAGTGTGGGAACTCATAGTGCCACCCACCCCCGAGGGTGGAGCAGCCCAGCCCTGCCTCTTCCCCCCTTAAACATTGTGGGGCCCAACCACCACTCAGTAGCCTCCAAGCCCTCCCCATGCAGCTCCTGCTCCAAGGCCGGCCTCCCCAGCCCCTGGCTGCTGCCCTGGGGAGGGGGTCAGCCCCAGCTCCAAGGACCTGGCCTCTGCTCAGGCTGGGTGACAGCAGCTGGCCGGACACGCTGCCCCTCTGGGAACAGACCACCAGGCTCCCAGACCAGGCTTTCCCAGAGCCCAGTGACCTGAGTGTCAGCCCCCAGCAAGTGGGGCACTGCCACACACCCAGCCTCAGCTCGGTGCTCAGCAGGCACCTTCCCCAGCGCTCCAACCAGCCAGCACGCGGCCACAGCACTGCCACCCAGCAGACAGTGGCCAGGTGCTCCCACCCCAGGCCTGGGAGCTGGGTCGCCCCCAACCCCCTGGGGGGACCCTGGCGACACAGCAGCTCCTGGTGGGACTCTGGGGCCAGTGCTCCAGGGGATGTTTCTTCCCCCAAAAAACGGGAGCCTTACCTCACCCAACTGGAAATGCAGGTTCCTGAGGCCCTGGGCTTTGAGGACCAGCTGCGGGGACAGTAGGTCCACACTGGATGGTGCTGGCTGAGTGGGGTCTTCCCCGAGTCTGGCAGCCCTGAGCCAGGCAGACAGCAGAGGGGAGGCTGTCCACGGGCCCACCCCCTGCTAGGACTCCGCCCAGGGTCCCTCTGCCTCTGTGGCCCCTCATCCAGCAGGGTTTGTGCTAGTTGAAGGCAATAAACACACCGCAGTGGAACGCGCAGGGTGGGGCAGCAGGTGGGGGGGCGGCTTCTGGTCACTGTGGTACGCCTTGAGCCCCCACACCCTGCAGGTGCAAAGGAAGGAGGGTGCTGGTGCTGCCGCGTCAGCCCTGGCTTTGGGATGGAAAGGGGTGGCGACCCACCCGCAGGAACCCAGCCCGAGGAGCCTGCGCTCTGGGGGTGCCTGGGGCCCCTCCATCACGGGGTTGTTGACTGTCAGTCACTCAGGCCATGCTGTAGAGGGATAAGGGCTGAGCAACACCTGGCTGTGACCTTCAGGAACCCTGGGGCCTCATCTTTGAAATGGGGTGCTAGCGGCCACCCGAGGAGGCCATCCTTATGGGAAGCACCCCCCAAGCCTTCCTAGGTCCCCATGTCCCACCAGAAAAAGCAGAGGGAGGGGGGACCCCAAAAACCACCAATGAGCCGTCCAAGAAGTGCAAAGCCATTGCCAGCCACACCGCCCCCTGCTCCCAAACCCGGAAAAATACAAAGAAAGCCCTCCCCTCCCCTTCCAGGAAGACGCCCAGCCCAGTCCAGGGCACCTCTGCTTGCCCGAAACACGTACAGCTGGCCTGGGAGGGGCTTGCTGTGCAGCCACAGGGGTCCTCTCCCCACTGCCCGTGAGCACCCTGAAGTACTCACCCTGGGCTTGGACTCCAAACAGAGTGGGCCTGGAGGATTGCCACGAGCCCACTGCCTCGGGAGAGTGGGCACAGGGGCATGTCGGATTGTCCCTGCAGACCCTGCCGGCCCAGGCCCTCATCCTACGCCCGAGCCACACGGCTGTCCCCATGCCGAGGGGTCGGCCTCCACACCCAGAATACCCCACCAGCCCCGCCTGGGAAGGGTTAACCTGCAGTCTGAAACCAGGCCAGAGAAGGCTGGGTTCAGGGGAGGATTAGTAGCGAATGGCCCCCAAATCCAGAGATTTCATTTTAAAGACAAACACAGCACAGCTCACACATTCCCACTTCTCAAAACACCGAAGAACGAAAACACCTTGGTCACCCGGGCTGCCAAACCACCTCATCTCCACCTCACCTCTGGGTGCCACTCGCTCCCGATGGCATGCTGGCCCCAGGTCCTGAGACGTGGGCAGACAGATGATGGTCAAGGTCAAATGTCCAGCCACTGCCTGGCTGCTGTGGGCCCCCAAGGGGGTTGGGCTGGCCTGGGCAAGGTACCTGCAGGGCTGTGGCCAGCTATACACTGTAGAAATGTGTGTCCCCAAAGAAACTCACCTGCCAGCTCAGGTGTAAGGCCACTCCCTCCACTTAACCCCAAGCCACAAGGTTTAACTATTCTGGCTCAGGAGGGCCTAGACCTTCTCCTCTGGGCGCAGGAGCACAAGGACAGCGTGTGGTGTTTGTACCACAGGCCTTTCCCTGCCTGGCTACAGAGGTTGGGCCTGGGTGGAGACCCTCGCAGGAGCCAGAAGGCTGCCTGTGGGGGGTCTGCCTCGCAGCTCCCACCTGCTCGCTTCACCCCATCCCAACCCCAGTGGTCTCCCCTCAGGGTGGGCTTGGAGGGAGATGTCCCCCTTGAGACCTGGCCCAGATGAATCACAGACAAATATCCTGGTCCCATTTGTGTGAAATTACGGCTGGAAACCAGGGGGCCACTTTGAGAAAAATGAGGAGTGTGAACCAGATCACAGAGCTGCTGTTTTTCTTCATTTCTTAGAAACTTTTTTTCTGTCAAAAGAAAATGTAAGTGACCCTTAAAATCTCGGGCTGAAAAAGAACTTTCCACCGAGGATTAGGAAGGAGAAAGCCAACCATATGTCAGTGACTTCATGGCATGATAAGTAATTTCTTGCTTCAAGGAAGTAGTAAGTATGACTCAAAGACAGGATAGATGGGTGGATATTTGCAACGTGTTGGCAGGTGTTCTGGTTACCTAGTGCCACTCTGACAAGAATATACCACAAATGGGATGGCCTTAACAAACAGGAGTTTATTCTCTCCAGGTTTGGAGGCTTTAAGTCCAAGTTCAAAGTGCCAGGCTCTAGGGGCTGGGCAAAAGCCCCTCAACCTTGGGGTCCAGCGCTGCCTCCTGCTCTCGGCCCACTGAAGCTGGAGGCTTTTCTTCACTCAGACAGCTGTTGGCTGCTGAGGCTGACAAGTCCAAGATTGACAAGTAAAAAGGCACAGTCCCGATGTTACCAAACCACACAGCAGGCCATTAATTCAAGTCAATTGTTAAGTCCCAAGGTCGGCAGAGCATGGCAGGCTGCTGAACAATGACACAGCTACATGCAGGGTCCAAGCATGCCATAAGCTAGAGACTACAGCTAAGGCTTCTCCTTATATACAGGAAGCAGACCACACCCCAAAGGCAGCTACTCAGCTGCTTGTGGTAGATCCCACCATGGAGTTAATTGCCAGTCTTATCACGGGGAATAACTACCACCAGCTGCCCAGCCACTCAACCAGGCCTGGCCAAACTGACATACAAATTTAACTACCACAGCAGGTGTCCACACAGACGAGAGCCTCCCCACCCCACCCCCAACCCGGCTTCCTGGCAGTGGCTGGCTGCAGAGGCTGCTGGGCATGGACACCCTGCTGGCTCTGTGCCACAGGGCCAGGCATTGAACTCCACCCTCCTGACATGCCTTTGGGTTCTGGTTGGCATTGCCTTCTGGCCTGTGTGCAGGTCCAGCACACTTTCCTCTAGGGCTGGCCAGTCCTCCTGCGTGGCTCTGTCTCCTGAGCCAGCTGAGTCTCAGACCCAAGGAAGTGGCACAGATCTGACAGAGCCCACCCACCCACCACTCTGCCCTGTGCCAATGCAGGGCGTGAGGATGGGCCAAAGTGCCAGTGAGATGGAGACAGGGACAGGCTGAGAGTTGGAGGGAAGAGAGGAGCCAAGTGGCCCTTGCACCGCCCCTCTGGCATGTGCAGGTGGCACCAGTGTATCAATTCCTCGTGGCTGCTGTAACAAAGCACCAGCCTGAGAGGACGGAAATGCACTGGGACTGGGACATCAGGGTGGCAGCTGTGTTAGTTCCTTCTGAGCTCTCCAAGGCAGAACCTAACCTATTCCTCTCCCCCAGCTCCTGGCGGCTCCCGGCATCCCCGCCGTCCTGGGCTCATCACTCCGATCTCTGCTCCATCTCCACACGGCCCCTCCCTGTCTGTGTCTTCTCTTTCTATGAGGACCCCTATCCCTAGGGCCCTCCCCCTCCAGTCTGGGGACATTGGTAGAATTCTCACCTTCCACATGGGGTGCCGTTGGATTCCCGGTCATGTACTTCATGCAGGCCTCACCTGCCCATCCGTGGAGGCAGGTGTGTTGCTAGGATACTGACCAGGTTTCAGGAGTTTCCAGACTCAGCCAGACACGAAGAGGGGCCTGGCTATCAACGTCCAAAAACTGGCCAATGGAAAATGCACAGGTCGCCACGGCCCATTGTGCATGGGGTGGCACGGTCAGGGGCCGGCTTGATCCAGAGCGACCTCATCTTAACTTGACAACCTCTGCAAAGGCCCCATTTCCGAAGGAGGTCACACTCCCAGGTACAGGCTTAGGACTTCAACACACCTTTGGGGGACACAATTCAGCCGCAGCACACACTCACATCCTTTCTGACCAATGGCCAGGCCAAGACCCTCAGGCCCAGACATGCAGCCTTGTGCCAGGTGCTCACAGCCCATTCCTCTCTCCAAGAGAGCCCCCAGGTCTCGGGCCACAGCCACAGGCAGGGTGCACCCCACAACCCTCAGCCAGCAGGGGAAGGAGAAAGGTGCTTGGGGGTGAGTCTCGGGGGCCATGCAGCACCACGCCTGCCCACAGCAGTGACCCCCACGTTGGCTTTTCCTTGCCTGCATCTCTTTTCCTAAGCCTGCCTCTGGACCCGTGGCGGCCAGACCCTGCCTAACTCAGCGGTCAGCACTACCTGTGTGTGCTGACGCTGAAGGACTGCATCATGCTGGCCTCGGGCTGGGGGCACTGCGCCCACACTGGGGCCCCTTACCTGATTCTACAAACTCGAGGCCCAGGACGGTCTTTGCTCAGCCTGAGGCCTGGCAGTGGGGTCTGGATGTGGCTGTGGCCCTACTGATCTGGAGGGGGGAAGCCGTACCCTGGGTGCACTCCACCCCACCCTCCTCCCTGCACACAGCTAAGGGGCCACCAGAGACAGCAAAGGGGGCAGCAGGCCTGGGAGTGTAGGTGGACAGGGTGGACCCCAGGTATGTTGCCAGGGCCCACCTTCCTGCTGGGGCCCTGGGAGGTCCACCCGGGCAGCATCTGGTCGGCGTGGGCTCCATCCTGAAGAGGGGCCTGGGTGGACAGAGGCCGCGCCCTGAGGAGAGATGCCTCAGGTTTCATAGCGTCGCAGTAACAGCTCCCCTTCTCCCCCACCTGGCCTTTCACCTGCAGCCCAGGACGCACCACAGCACCATCCACTAGGACCTGAAGCGTCCTCGGTCCGCTGAGCACAGGGACCCCACACCCCAGGCCCAGCTGCCTCTGGGGCCAGAGCAGGAGGAGGGGCCCAGAGGTGGGGCCAGCCCCAGGCACCTGTCACGGCCGCCAAGCATCACACATGTGCACCTCCCTCCCCAGCTCAGACTGGGCCCCATGGGGTATGGATGGTCCAGGGGCATGTAGCCCCAGGTTCTCGAGCAGCCAGAGGCAGCAGCCCAGTGACAGCTGAGACGAGGCTCTGTCTGTCTCGGTCTCCTTGTCCTGAGGCTCAAGGGCTGCACAATCTCCTCCGACAGCTATGGGGTCTGAGTCAGGTGGCAGGGTGCCCGCAGGGCGGCTCCCCTCTCGTGGCTCCAGGGAAGACGCCTTCCTGGCTCCCTGGCTTCCTGTGGCCCCAGGTGCTCCCTGGCCCGTGGTGCAGCATCCCCCACCCTCTTCCTCTTTCATAAGGACTGCCCTGCAAGACGACTGACCTCATGTCAACTGGTAACAGGCGCAGACCCTCAACGAGATGAGTGGCCACCACGTGGCTCAAACACGGCCATGACTGTGAGGATGGCGCAGGGCAGGGCAGGGCGCTGTCATCGTCCACGGGGCCGCTGTTGCACACGGGGCCACTGTCATCATACACGGGGCCACTGTCGTCGTACACGGGGCCGCTGTGGTCGTCCACAGGGCCACTGTCACACACGGGGCCACTGTCATCATACACGGGGCCACTGTCGTCGTACACGGGGCCGCTGTCGTCGTCCACGGGGCCGCTGTCACACACGGGGCCGCTGTCGTCATACACGGAGCCACTGTCCTCATACATGGGGCCACTGTCGTCGTCCACAGGGCTGCTGTCATTGTCCACGGGGCTGCTATCATCATACACAGGGCCGCTGTCGTTGTACACGGGGCCACTGTCGCACACGGGGCCGCTGTTGTCATACACGGAGCCGCTGTCCTCATACACGGGGCCGCTGTCGTCGTCCACGGGGCCGCCGTCGTCCACGGGGCCGCTGTCGTCCACGGGGCCGCTGTGAGTTGGAGCCGACTCCTCACCTAACAGCTTCCAGCCAAGGCCACACTCACAGGTACCAGGGTCAGGACTCCTGCTTACCTTCTGGAAAAGGCTGCCCAACCCACTCCACCCTCTTCCCCACAAGCATGTCATCACATCTGAGCAGGCCCTGCGGTTGGCAATGACCCACGAAGAACGACACAAACGAGGAAACACACCTGTTCTCACCTGCAGAGGTGGGACCGAGGGTGCCAGGACCCCTGGCCTCTAGGCCCATCCTGCCCTCTGCAGAGGGCCCCCACTCACCCCACTGGCTCTCTGCACTGTGTGCGACACGGTGTCAGTTGGAGGCCCCAGTTCCTAGTGGGGCATGTGGCCTGGGGTCCCGAGGATGCAATTAGGGAGGAGAGTGAGCTGGGGGCCACATCTCTGTGTGTCTCTTCTCCCCCAGCACAGCCAGACACCCTTCACCACCATGGGGCTTGGAGCACGGGGAAGACAGAGGGTTACTCCTGACTTTGAGTGCCCAGCCCTTGGGCCAGGCGCTGGAAGGCCAGTGCACTAGGTCCAGGAGACTGCAGGCTGATGGCCTCCACCCCAAGCTGGACAGGGTGCACAGGGGGACATGAGCAGGCAGGACCCACAGGCAGGAGGGAACTCCAGGATCAGGGACCAGTGTGAGGCCCTTGGCCTGATGACCAGCCACTCACATCCAGAAAGCCCAGCTGGGCAGCTGTCACCGCCACCCTCTGACTGCCTTCATCAACCCCTGCACCCACACCCCTGCACACTTCACCCCTGCACCTCACACCCCTGAACCCCACACTCCTGTACCCTGCACTCTTGTGCCTCGCACCCCTGTACCACACACCCCTGCACCCTGCATCTCTGCACCCCGCACCCCTGCACCTCACATCCCTGAGCCCTGCACTCCTGAGCCCTCACACCCCTATGCCCACACCCCTGCACCTCACACCTCTGCACTATGCACCTCTGCACCCCACACTCCTGCACCCTGCACCCCACACACTGCACCCCACACCCTACACCCCTGCACCCCACATCCTTGTACCGCACACCTGTGCCCCACACCCCTGAACCCCATACCCTTGTACCCTGCACCCCTGAACCCCACACCCCTGTACCCTGCATTCCTGTTCCTCGCACCCCTGCACCACACACCCCTGCACCCTGCATCTGTACCCTGCACCCCTGCACCTCACACCCCTGAGCCCTGCACTCCTGAGCCCCCACATCCCTATGACCCACACCTCACATCCCTTCACTATGCACCTCTATACCCCACACTCCTGCAGTCTGCACTGTATACCCCAAACACTGCACCCTGCACCCTACACCCCTTCACCCCACATCTTTGCACCCCACATCTCTGTACCACACACCCCTATGCCACACACCCCTGTACCTCCTCACCCACTTCTGTGCTCCCACCCCCATACCTGACCCCCCTGGGCCCTAAGCCTCTGGCCTATGACCACAAACTTCCCAAGTTGAGTGAAGAAGTGGGGCCAGGGCTGGGGGCACTGCCCCCACTCCTGCTTCCAGGCACTGAGTGAGCACCCCAGCTGACTGCCTCCCACTCAACCAGGAAGGTGGCTCCAGGCCCTCCGCGTGTTTCTGGAACCCCAGACAATGGGGACAGATGGAGAAATCACCTGACTTCCCGCCCAGCCCAGAATACCCGTTGGTACACCAGCCCAGAGGCAGGGCGCTGGCACGCCACCCAAGGCCCTGCCCACAGGCACTGAGGCCCACAGCCACAAGGTCCCTGGATGGCACCCAAGTCCAGTCCAGCCATGCCCAGCAACTCCCGCCCAATGCTGTCACCACGCTGCTCCCCCTCCACACAAGGTCTCGGCCCAGGGCACAGTGTGGACAGTGGCATTGGGGAGGCAGGATGCAAAACACAGAGAGAGACAGAGAGCTTGGGCAGAGGGGAGCGGCCTCGGCAAATTCTCTGACCCCAAACGCCCGTGTGGCGGCCGAGCGGGCAGCGGCCCCAGCAGGCCCTGCACCAGCCCGACCAGCCCCCTGGCAACACCTGGGCAGGGCCTGTCCCTCCTGTGCTCCGGGCTCTGCCTGTCCAGAACCACCTGTCCCACAGACTGAACCCACGTCTGGCATGGTCCCTCCTCAGGCTGGAGGCTTTGTCCCAGGCACCCCCCCATCTGGCCACGACTCTCCATCGCGTGTACAAGGCGATGAGTTTGGTGCTGCCAAGCACCACTGAAGGGGACAGAAGGCAGCACCCCAAGTCCACTGGAGCCGGCCCTGGGCCTTAGGCATTGGGACTCCCATGGCTTGGTCACAGGTCGGCCATGAAGCAGCCATGCCCAGGGCCGCACAACCAGGCCACCAGGCCCACCCTCGCCCTTAGGCGCTCCATTAGGGATGGCCTGGTCACCCGCACTTGGCTTGGCGGCCTCCTTGAGGGCACCCTGTGTGGCCAGCCGAGGGCCTCTGCCAGCCGCCCGGGTGGGAGCCGTCAGACACCTCAGTCCCTGCTGGCTGCAAAAGGGGGCTGCTAGCCACTTGGGGCTGTTGTTGGGGTGTGGACCATATGTCCTGAGAGTCGCACAAAGGCGGAGTTGTGGGCAGGGCTGTGGGTAAGGCCATGGGTGGAGCTGTGAGCAGAGCTGTGTGTAAGGCCATGGGTAGAGCAGTGAGCATTTACAGGGAGGCTTGGATGGGGAAGGGGTACCCCCCTCACACAACTCAGAGAAGCTAGAGGCCTCCCCTTGATCCGCAAGGGAACAACCCCCTTCCTAGGCCCCCCTGTGGTGTCCCCACCCGGGCTGCACTCTGGCTCTGGGCTTGGCCTCTCCTGCACCATCCACAAGCCCAGCAGTCCCTCAGAGCCATGAATGGGGGCTGCAGGGCAGAGGTGGGGGCTCTGGGCCCCCCAGCCCAGCTGCCTCCCAAGTCTGTCCCCAGGGAAGCCAGGGCCAGCCTCTTGAGTTCAAGTAGAATACACGTGTGCACACACCAGCACATTCACAAGCACACAGACACACAAGAACATGGATACACAAACACATTCACACACACAGAGATACACAGACACATGGACATGGACACACACATGCACATTCACACACATTCACAGTCCCAGAGATACAGAGACACATATGAACACAGGCACACACACTCACGCACCTGGAGATACACATACACACATTCACACACACACTCACATATCCAGAGATACACAAACACACATGAACACGGACATACTCACACACCTAGAGATACACACATACATGAACACAGACACACACACATTCACACACCCAGAGATACACAGAGACACACATGAACACAGACACACACACACCAAGATACACACATGCATGAACATGGACACACACTCACACATGTTCACACATTCACACACCCAGAGATACAGACACAGACTCACACAGACACACACACCCAGAGATACACACATATATGAACATGGATACACATACACACACATTCACACACAGAAATAGACACACACAAACATGGACACACACTCACACACCCAGAGACACATACATGAACAACGAAACACACACATTCACACACACATTCACGCACCCAGAGATACACAAACACATATGAACATGGATACACACATGTTTGCACACATTCACACACCCAGATTTACACAGACATACATGAGCATGGACACACACCCATACTCATTTACACATTCACACACACACATTCACACACCCAGATTTACACAGACATACATGAGCATGGACACACACCCATACTCATTTACACATTCACACACACACATTCACACACCCAGAGATACAGACACAGGCACACATCAACATGGACACCATACACATACATATTTACAGACACACATGAACAGAGACACCACACACACACTCACATTCACACACCTCCACACAGCCAGAGATACACACATTCATGAACACAGAAGACACATGGACACACACTCACGTTCACACACACATTCACATACCCGAAGATACACACATTCATGAACACAGACACACGGACACACACATTCACACACCTGGAGATACACACATGGAGACTGACACACACACACACACACATTCACACACCCAGTGATATACACAGACACACATGAGCATACTCACACACATGCACATACACACACACCCAAGACACACACATCTATGCACATGTCCTCACACACAGACACACACAAGTGTCTCTCAAGGACTGAGAATCTCCCTCTTGATCAGGGTTCCTCGACAGCGATGGACACCCTTGGGGTATGAGCCCCAAATGTCCGTCCTGCTCTGAAGCTTGTCAGTTTCCACAATTAAAGGGGGTCAATGAGCTTAAACTCGGAAGGCCGCCCGGACTGTGGGGCAGGCCTGCCTCTGGGGTGGACACGGCAGAAGGGGCAGCATGACACGTGTGGGAAGGACTCCGCCAGCCACTGCTGACCTTTGGGTGCAGGAAGGGCTCGGAGGGAAAGCAGGGGCCTCTGAAGCTGGAGGGGAGCAGCAGCTGTCACACCTTGATCACGGGCTGAAACCACCTTGGCGTCGGAGACGGTAAATGCCTGCGGCTTGCAGCCGCCCGGTCTCTTCAAGGCCCAGAATTCAGGACTTGGGCTCGGGACTCACTGCAGGGCAGGGGATGACAGCGTGGGGTGCACCTGGCACACAGAGATGCCACTCCACCTCGAGCCTGAGCACTGGCGGCCCAGGCTCCCCACTGTCCCCGCAGCCTCCCCACAGCCCACCCGGGAGGAGCGCTGCCCCAGGGTCTGCCTTCAGAGCACAGGTAGAGTGTTGCTGCCTCAGACCCTCCGGCCTCTGGGGGCACAACCTGGGCCCCTCCCAGCCACACAGATCCAAGACTCCTGGGACCCTCCACCCTCTGGGCGTGCAGCCACACAGACCTGAGACACACCCTCCCTTGGACCCTTCAGGGGTGCACCCAGCCAAACATACCAGAGACTCCCCAACTCTCCTTGGAGCCCCCTGGGCCACAGTTATTGGCCACCCCTCCGACTGTGCCCACCTCAGGAACACTGTCTGTCCTTCCTGCTACAGAAACTATGCTGAGCGAGGGCACTCAGGACCCGCGCCTCATCCCTGGGGCTGCCCCCACCCACCCCTTCTCCAGGAACTACTTGTTCCTTGGGGCTGAAACCCCAGCCTTATACTCCCCTTCACCCCTTCCACACTCCCCACACACACACTCTCCCACAACCCATTGCCAAAAGCCACTCTGTCATAAAAACAAACAAAAATTCACTGCCATCGAGTCGGATCTGACTCATAGCGAACCCTCCTCGGGTTTCCGAGGCAGTATCACTACGGAGGTAGATTGCCCAACCTTCCTTCCAAAGAGTGCCTGGTGGGTTTGAACCACCAGCCTCTGGTTAGCAGTCAGATGCCTTAGGCACTACGCCATCAGCAGGGTAAATCCACCCCCCCAGTGTCCAAGGCTATGATGTTCATGTAGGTGGACTCCCACATCTTTCTCCCACAGATCGACTCCCACGTCTTTCCAACCTCCCACCTTTCAGTCAGCAGTCCAGCACTTAACCAGGACACATCCGCCCCCGGGTCTCCTTCTTGCTTCCTTACATGAAGTCTTTCCACGTTGCAGGCTTACCAGCCAGACGCTGAAAATTCCAAGCTTTCCCTAATCCAAACTCCAGCCCACCCCTCGAGGGCCCGCCCTCTGGCCCGTGTGAGGACACCCCTGCTGGTGGGCCCTGCTCTACCCGGTCCACCTGCAGGCTGGCTTGGCCAGAGGGCGTGGCCTGGGAAGAGCTAACTTGGCAGGACTGGATGCACCAAACCATGAGGCGTCTTCGGCCTCCTGGGTGGTGTCCCACAGCCAGGGCGGGCAGAGCCAGCATGAACGGCTGTGAAGGGCTGGTTCCAGGAGCAAGGCTGCTTGGCAGGGCTACCTAGCCCAGGTCTGCAAGGACAGGGAAAACTGCACCAACAGGGCGGCGTGTCAGCCATGGGGTGGTCTGCGGGGACCCTCAGAGCCCCAGCAGGGGCCCTGGGAGCAGACATTCCAAGGGGCTACTCCTAGGCCCGGCCACACCCCCACAAGGGCCACTGAGGCCTCCACAGGGGCTCCAGCAGGGTGGGCTCCAGGGAGGCCAGTCCTGCAGGCGGCAGTGCCAGGGTGCTGGGCATGGCCCACTTGATGCAGGGAGGGTGACAGGAATCCTGACAGTCCCCCCCCACTGGGCTAGTCCCCATGCCCTTAGATCAAACCAAGGCCAAGACCTCCCAGGGTCAGAACACTAAGACTCCCAGCCCCACCAGAGTATGGCCCAGCCACACATTTCACTTCCAGGACCGCAGCCACACAAGGAGTCCCTGGGGGCCAAGTAGGGTGTAAAGTCCTGGGTAGAGGTAGGGCAGGGGTGCATTTCCTCCTCTGGGCAGGCTCTGGATGGCACCCATTCCGAGTGACAGGATGTGACAGAGGGAATCACATGGCCTAGCAGCCTGCAATCATGGCCACCACACAGGCCACCCTGTGGGCCACCTGGGCCAGGTGCGAGTGGCCACCCTGCCCCACCCAGCAGTTGCTTGGCTCCCACTGGTGTCCCGGAATCATCTTGTCACTTGATTTGTTCATGTGCACTTGGTAAAAAAAAAAAGTCCAAACCATCCAAGAATACAGACTCCAGTCTCTTTCCTACCCCTGCCCCCAGGCACCCTCTGCCAAACAGGGCTGTGTGTGCAGGCCCACAGGCACCCACTCCCCCACCCCCACCCCAGCTCAGAGCCCAGCCGCTGCTGCTGCAGACAAGTCTCATAGGGTGAGGGGACCTACCTGTGTGCGTGGGCAGGTTCACTCTGCAGGTCCCACCCAGATGTGGGACCCCAGCACCAGCTAGGTGAACACTGAACATGTGACAGGATGGTGCCAACCTGCACAGATGGCCGTGGGTGCTGCCGGCCTGACGGGGACTTGTGACAGTCCCCCTGTCATGGCTCGTTAGCAGCCCCCTCTTTAGGGCCCGGCCCAGCACACACAGCACAGCCGCAGACCGTGAGCTGAATCTCGCAGGCATTGCTTTAATTCTCCAAAATGAGCATGTCTGAGTCACAGAAGGACGAGTGGTGGGCCCTGTTCAGTTACAGATCCCCTCACTGTGCATCTTAAATGCTCACAGGCCTCTGCCGAGTCTCCTGGCATGGCTGTCAGAGACCATAAGGGGGCACTCTAACGAACAGAGGCTGAAAGTACAAATTCAGGGCACCAGCTCTCCAGGAGGCTCGTACCGTCAGCGCTGCAGCCCTGGCAACCCTTGGGGGCTGTGCAGTCTCCATGTGGTGTCCGTCTTCTCCCCTGAGATGGACAGTGACTGGTGTAGGGCACTTCCTGCCCAGATATAGCCTCATTAACGTAACTAAGAAAACCTTGGTCCGGACAGGTTTGCATCCACAGGAGTCAGGATTCCAACACACTTCTGGTGGGGACACTCTCCAATCCATGATGTCCATCTTCCATGACAAATTCAAGACAGCCACGTGCACCCATCCCGCAGTCAGACACTAGGCGGCTTTGTGAGGCCAGCGGAGGCATGGGGGTGTGAGGGGCCGCCTGGTCCGAGGGGCCCCCACACGGGCCCTCAGGAGGAGAGTCCTCTGGGAGCAAAGAGGGAGCGGGCAGTGACTGGCACATACTGACTGGAGTTCTAACAGTCACACAGGGGTCCAGCTGCCAGACAGGATGTGCCCAAGGTGGCAGGGACAGCACGCCAGGCAAAGGGGCCCCGTGAGCACTTCAGGACCCACGGCTGCACCACCCAATGGTGTGTACGCCGTCCACTGGGCTCCCCGACAGTCCTCGTCACCAAGCCCTCATGTGGGGACAGACTCAGAAGGCATGGAGAGGCGGCCAGCCGGTAGGTGTCAGGAAGCAGACACAGACCCTTCAAGGACAGGGCGCTGGAGAAGGGAGGGCCCAGGGCCGAGGCCTCTCCTGTCCTCTGCCCAAAATGACCACCAGTGACCACCCACAACGCCATCGGGCAGCTAGCCTGTTGTTTTGGTAAACCAGGCTCAGCTTATGCCATGTTATTCTCCACCAGCATCATCAGCGGCTTGACTGACCACCACACAGGCCAACCCCAAGCCTGTGCCCCTTCAGAGGGCCCATCTCAGGCAGTGGGGGGCCACCAGCAGGACCAAGCAGGGAGGAGCCAGGCTTCTTCCCTGCTCCCGAGTGGGCAGCCCTGCTCACTGCTGCCCAGGCGGTGCCCAGAGGAGGCCGGGCTCCGAGAAGGGACAGCGTGTCCAGGAGCCTCCCTGTGCACCCACCTGAGCTCCGAAGCTGGAACCCCCGAGGGGCCCGAGGAAGCCCTGTCTGGCTCCATCAGGAAGGAGGCCCTGAGCCCCACCGAGGAGAACAAAGGTCCCCGGGCCCAGCGAGCCCCGGAGAGCACACGCGCTGCCACCGAAGGCGGCCGCGGCAGCGCGCAGTGAGCCGTGAGCGCCCAGGCCCCGGGCCCGTGCCCTCAGGCCCGGGAGGGCAGCGTCTTGTAGGGGTTCAGGATGCCCTTGGGGTCCAGTAGGGCCTTGAGCCCGCGCATGAGCCGCACGGCGGCCGGTGGCTTGCTGTAGCCGAGGGCGTCGCGCTTGCGGAAGCCCAGGCCGTGCTCCGCGCTGACGCTGCCCCGCTGTGCCGCCGTCCACTCGTACACGTGGGGCTCCAGCGCACCCAGCAGCTGCGGGCTGAAGGCCTCCGCCGTCACGTTCAGGTGCAGGTTGCCGTCCCCTGCGGACACAAAGCCGATGGGTGGGCGGGCCAGAGACCCAGCCTCACAGCCCCACCCCTGCCCAGAGTCCCAGGCTGAGGCCAGGCGCCTGGGAGACCCCAGCCCATCCTCAAACTCCCTCCTCTCCGCGCATCAAGGCTTCCCAAGGCCCCTCTTGCCCCACCATCCCTTCCCCGGGGCTTCTGGAAGGGGCTGCGCCCTCCCTAATGCCATGTCTGCTGCCACCCTCCCGCCCACCGTTGGCATCCCCAACCCTGCCCCCTGGAAACCAGCTGCTGCCAGACACGGCCCTCTCTGGCCTTCTCCTCCCACCCCACCTCTGCCCCTAAACCTCCTGGGGAGCCCCCCTCCACCCTCACCCTAGGGCTCCCTTCCCCAGGCACTCTGACCTCTGCCACCCTCGGCAGTGAGGGCTTGGGGCAGTTACAGGGCCAGGACCAAGGGGTGAACCACAGACCCAGTCTCCTGCTTCAGGCTCCCCACCTGAGACCCTCCCAAGGCAAGACTTACCTGTGCAGGTTCAGGCGTGGCACAGGCACCCCCACACACATGTGCAAAGCCCCGACAGAAGCCCCCCACTGACTGGGCACTAGAGCAGGGGGCTGGCGGATGGATGGGGCCGGGGGTGGAGTGTGGGGCTTGCATTGCCCCCACACACACACTGAAGTGCCTAGAGCTGCTGGAGGCAGTGAGCCACAGGCGGACACCCAGGGGTGGAAGGACACGGGCTGGCACAGCCTCAGGACTCGGCGAGTACAGGAAATGAAGCCCCGAGGCCTCGAGGCTGAGACCCTAGAAGCTGAAGGGTCTGTAGCAGGAGACGGGGCAGGAGACCGAAGGCCCCAGAGCCGAGGGCAGAAAAAACAAAACCACTGCCGTGGAGTCGGCCCCAACTCACAGCGACCCCTCCTTGGGTTTCCGAGGCAGTATCACTACGGAAGTAGACTGCCCGACCTTCCTTCCGAGGAGTGGCTGGTGGGTTTGAACCACCAGCCTCTGGTGAGCAGTCAAATGCCTTAGGCACTACGCCACCCACGGGGAGCAGCTCAGATGCCACATGGCATCAGAGTGGCTGTGCAGTGCATCGGTGAGCACCACACTACAAGGAGCACAGAGGCCAAACAGCAACAGGCCTAGCACCAGAGGCACCTTCCCCAGGGGCCTTTGATGGGCCTTGGAGACACAGCCCAGTGCCTGGTGAACGAGGGAGAGGGACCTCTCTCCTGCTAATGGTGGCACCCACCCTGTCAGCGTGTAGGTAGGCGGGAAACAGCCTCCACCAAGGGAACCCACTGCAAGGAACCTGACTGCAGAAAGAGAAAACATCTCCACCAACTGCTCACGCCATCTGTCAGCTGGGGGCAGGGCTGCAGCCAGGAGTCACCCTGCCTCAGGCTCACAAGGACTGAGCTAAAACTGTGATGATGACAGAGGGCCAGGCGGGAGGCCCCTGGCCCCTGCCGGCCAAATACCCTCTTCGGGAACAGCTTCCAACACAGGCCCCAAGTGACTCCCACAGAGCAGTCGAAGAAAGACGAGGCTACGTCAAAAGTTACATACACACCAGGAAGCAAGTCACCATAAGCAGGCGCCAGCAGAAGTAAACCAGCAAAGTCCTCAGATATGTGCATTTCCAGAGAGAGAATACGAGCTTCGTTTAGTTTAAAGAAACAGCTACAAAGCACACCATCAGCACCAAACCTAACGAGCAGTTTGGAATACCCAATGAGTCCTCCAGCAACGACAGACAGACTCACTGAGGCAGGTGACTCAGTGACGGTTTCCCAGCATATCACACACAGTGAGTTACCTAACACGGCCCTATGGCCAGTCTTTGTGCCTCCCACACAATGCCTGGCTGGGGCTATGCAAATGAGGTGCTTGCGGCCTACCAAGGGGATTGGGTAGCTTGCTACTAATGTAAATGAGGTGTGTCATCCTTGTGGGTGTGGTGCATGCAAGTAAGTATATGGAACCTGTGGTGCTTAAGGTGTCAACGCAGATGGGCCATGACTCCCTGTATTACATGGTTGTCGTCCATCTTGTCAGTGTTCTCCATTTGGTGATATGTTGTAAATCCCAGCCTCCGTGCCTGTGCCTAAGGAGCTCTGGTGCGGCAGTGGTTAAAGCATTCAGCTGTTAACCAAGAGGCCAGTGGTTGGAATGCACTGTTGTTGTTGTTAGGTGCCCTTGAGTCGTCTCTGACTCAGTGACCCTATGCACAGCAGAACGAAACACACCATCCGGTCCTGAGCCAGCTCCGCGATCCCTGCTGTACCTGAGCCCATCAGTGCAGCCACTGGGTCAGTCCATCTCATTGAGGGCCTTCTCCTCTTTCGTCCCTCCACCTCACCAAGCATGACATCCTTCTGCAGGGAATGGTCCCTTCTGACAACATGACCAAAGTAGGTGAGATGAAGTCTGGCCATCCTCGCTTCCAAGGAGCATTCCGGCTGCACTTTCTCCAGGACAGATCTGTTAGTTCTTCTGGCAGTACATGGTACTTTCAGCATTCTTTGCCAGCACCACACCTCAAAAGTATCAATTCTTCTTCAGTCTTCCTTATTCGTTGCCCAGCTCTCACATGCATATGAGGTGATTGAAAATATCATGGCTTGTGTCAGGCACACCTTAGTCTTCAAGGAGACATCTTTGCTCTTCAGCACTTGAAAGAGGTCCTTTGCAGCTGATTGGCCCAGTGGTATGCATCATCTGATGTCCTGACTGCTGCTTCCATTGGCATTGATTATAGAACCAAGCAATGTGAAGTCTCTGACAACTTCAATCTTTTCTCCATTTATCATAATGCTGCTTATAGGTCCAGTTGTGAGAATTTTTGTTTTCTTTATATTGAGATATAACCCATACTGCAGACTATATTCTTCAATCTTCATTAGTAAGTGCTTCAAGTCATCCTCACTTTCAGCAAGCAAAGTTGTGTCGTTAGTGTATGGCAGGTTGCTAATGATTCTTCCTCTAATCTTGATGCCACATCCTTCTTCATATAGTCCAGCTTCTCAGATTATTTGCTCAGCATATAGATTGAATAAGTATGGTGAAAGGATACAACCCTGACTTACTCCTTTCCTGATTTTAAACCATGCAGTGTCCCCTTGTTCTGTTCAAACAACAGCCTCCCGGTCAATGTACAAGTTCCTCATGAGTACAATTAAATGTTCTGGAATTCCCATTCTTCTCAATGTTATCCATGATTTGTTATGATCCACACAATCAAATTACTTCTTCCTTCAATACCATTGGTTCTTGTTGAATGCACTACCTACCCCAAAAAAACCAAACTCACTGCCGTCAAGTTGGATCCGACTCACAGCAACCCCTCCTTAGCTCCCCAACAGGAGGAAAATCAGGTGGTGTGATTGACAGCCTTGGAGATCCTGTGGGCAGTTCCACTCTGTCCTCTAGGGGCGCTATGAGTCAGGATTGACTCCACAGCAGTGGGTGTGGTTGGGGCTTTGCTTCTGTGAAGATTGACAGCCTTGGAGACCCTGTAGGGCAGTTCCCCTCTGTCCTCTAGGGGCGCTGTGGGTCGGAATGGACTTGATGACAGTGGGCACCCCCCACCCCACCCCAGCACTTAGGAGTGGAGCTAAAGAGCTTTGTAGCAGTTGTCCAAGGAGTGCAGAGGCCTAGCGGGCCCAAGAGGCCTGAGGGGCAGAGGGTCATAGAGAGGCCTGCCTGCGGCACAGTGGAGAAGAGGCTGTCCTGACCAAAGAACTGTATCCTGAGTCATTGCTTGTCCTGGACCATAACCTGTCACTTCCCCAATGAACCCCACAGTCGAGAGTGTGGGCTGTGAGTTCTACGTGGCAATGCAATGAATTACTGGACCGAGCAGAGAAGCAGAGAAAGCCGTGGGAGGGCTGGTGGGAGAACTGGTGAGAAGGTTGGAGGGTGGCAGCGGTGTGACCTCGCCTCGGAGGAAGCAGCCTGGGGCTGCTGAGCGTGACCCTCTCTCCCGCTTATGAAGTTAGAGGAGGTCGGAGGCCACCTGACGTTTTCACACACGGTAAAGAGAGTTAATGAACTGGAAGATGAATCAAGAATCTGAGATGTAGACAATATGAGAGCCAATGAGAGGGTGGGAGGGAGCATGAGTACTGAAGTGAAGCCCCAGAGTGGTGTGTCGCGGTGCAGGGGTGGAGCTGCGTGTGTCACAGTGTACAGTGGGTGGTCAAACAGTCTAGATGTTGCTGTGAAGGTACTGTGTTGGTGTGATTGACAGCCACAGTCTGCTGACTCTAAGTAAAGGAGATGACCCTTGGAAAGCGGGTGGGCCTCATGCCATCTCCTGAGACTGTAAAAGCCAGAGCCGAGTTTTCTCAGAGCAGTAGCAGCCTGCATCCAGACTGTAGCAGGAAAAGCCTGCCTCAGTTTCCAGCCTGACGCCTGGTCTACAGGTTGCATAGTCACTGGCCCCATAATCCTGTGACCCATCCCGGAAACAAATCTCTCCACAGGGAGACAGAGGCAAGGAGAGAGCTCCGGCAGTTCCTGCTTCTCCGGAGAATCCTGATCAGGACACAGTTCTTCACTTTGCTGAGGCAATATCAGTGACCACCCAGTGTTGGTGAAATTCATTGGAGAGAAGGACTTTAAGAACAAAATAAAAACACTTCCAGACAAAATCCAAGAGCATCTGTAACCTGTCTCTGAAGGCTGAACTGGACAGAACACCTGAGAAATGAAGTCACAGTGAACAGAACGGGATGCAGGTGAGTCTAGACAAAGGCCCACTATACTAATTATAACATCACAGGCTACAAAAACAAGGCTGAACTAAAATATGCTTCAAAAATCACACACAAGCCAATGGGGATGGCAGGCAGACACAGAGCCCTGCTGTCCTCAGCTGCCACTGAGCTGGTACCACGGGGACAGACTGCGGTGACCTGCGCTGGCACCATGGGGTCAGATTGTGGCGACCTGAGCTGGCACCATGGGGTCAGACTGGTGACCCACAGCTTCTTCCCTGGCTGGTGTTTGGCAGTCGGTCTCCAGGCCTCTCTTCCTCGTCTTAGTCTGGAAGCTCCATTGAAACGTGTTCAACATCACAGCAACACATAGCCTCCACAACAGACAGGTGGTGGCTGTGCGTGAGGTGCCCTGGCTGGGAATTGAACCCGGGCCCGCCCGGCAGGCCAGAATTCTACCCCTGCACCACTGATGCTACTCTGAAGGGTCCTAAGGTCCCTGGATTAGTTGGGAGAAAGATGACAATACTGATTAGCTTCACCCCGTGGTAAGTTAGGAAGGCATGTGACAATGCCAGGGTCCCAAGTGAATGAAGAGAAGATGTGTGACAATTCTGGGGTCCCCACTGAATGAACAGAAGGCGTGTGACCATTGCAGGGTCTCCCCTGAATGAACAGAAGGCATGTGACAATTCTAGGGTCCTCACTAAATGAAGAGAAGGCGTGTGACCGTTCCAGGGTCTCCCCCGAATGAACAGAAGACATGTGACAATTCTGGGGTCACACTGAATGAACAGAAGGCGTGTGACAATTCTGGGGTCACACTGAATGAACAGACCTGCAGTGTCGTGTCACTTGCTGTCAAGTTGGTTGCAATTCATGGTGACCTCATGTGATGGACCCAAACGTGGCCTGTCCCAGTGCTGTCTTCACATCCACCCATGTGCTGCAGCCACTGCTGCAGCCTCCACGTCCATCCATCCCATGGGGGGTTCACCTCATTTTCAGAAGAGGATGGGGAACGAGGGACATCCCCATCCTCTTCTGAAGGACCTTGGCTAAAAGCACACTACCAGAAAGACGTTTACTTGTGTTTTATTAATTATGCCAAAGCATTTGACTGTGTGGATCATGACAAATTATGGGTAACACTGAGAGGAATGAGAATTCCAGAACACTCAGTTGTGTTCATGAGGAACCTGCACATAGACCGGGAGGCTGTCATTCAAACTACTGCATGGTTTAAAATCAGGAAGGGAGTGCATCAGGGTTGTATCCTTTCACCATACTTATTCAATCTGTGTGCTAAGTGGATAATCCGGGAAGCTAGACTACACGAAGAAGAACGCAGCATCAGCATTAGAGGAAGACTCCTTAACAACCTGTGATATACAGATGACACAACCTTGCTTGCTGAAAGTGAAGATGGCTTGAAGCACTTACCGATAAAGATCAAGGGTACAGTCTGCAGTATGGATTACACCTCAACAGAAAACAGAAATCATCACAACTGGACCGGTAAGCAAATGGAGAAAAGATTGAAGTTGTCAAGGATTTCATTTTACTTGGATTCATAATCAACACCCACAGAAGCAGCAGTCAAGAAATCAGATGTCATACTGCACTGGGCCAATCTGCTACAAAAGACCTCTTTAAAGTACTGAAGAGCAAAGATGTCACTTTGAAGATTAAGGTGTGCCTGATGCCAGCCATGGTCTTTTCAGTAGCCTCACGTGCATGTGAGAGCTGGACAATGACTAAGGAAGACTGCAGCATTGATGTCTTTGAGTTGTGGTGTTGGTGAAGAATAGTGAAGGTACCACAACTGCCAGAAGAATGAGAGAACCTGTCTTGGAGGAGGTACAACTGGAATGGTCCTTGGAAGCGAGAAGGGCCAGACTTCATCTCTCGTACTTTGGTCATGTTGTCAGAGGGACCAATCCCTGGAGAAGGATGTCATGTGTGAAAGCATGAGCAATGATGAGGATGAGCAACGATGAGGATGAGCAACAGCGGAGAAGACCCTCCATGAGATGGACTGACACAGCGGCCGCGATGATGAGCTGGAGCACGGAGGCAACTGTGGGCCTGAGCAGGACCAGGCAGTGCTTGGTTCTGCTGTGTGGGGGGTCGTTCTCAGTCAGCACTGACTCGGTGGCACCCGACTGTAACAACAACAAGAACTAGAAAGAAAAATCCAACAAAAGAAGGTAATTAGGGGGAAAAAAAAAAACAGAGAAGTGAGAGACAGATCCAGGAGGCCTGTAAAACGGCACAGGGTCCGACCTCCTCTCACTTCATGAGGGGGAGAGAGAATCACCATCAGCAGCCCCAGCCTGGTTCCTATGAGGCGAAGGTCAGCCAGCCTCCACCCTCCAACCTTCTCACCAATGCTGACACCAGCCGTCCCTCCCAGGGCTCTCTCTGCTTCTCTGCTAGGTCCAGTAATTCATTGCAGTGGCCACACGGAGCTCTCACATTATACTGATGATCATAGGGTTTACTGGGAAAGTGACAGCTTACAACTCAGGATCAGGAACAACTCAGGATGCAATTCTTCAGTCAGCACAGCTTCTTGGCTCCTGTGTCCACAAGCAGGCCTCTCCCTCAATGCCTTGGGCCTCTTGGCCAGGCTTCTGCGCTGCTCAGACAAGTGTTACAAAGCTCTTTCCAAAATCAAATCCACTGCCATCAAGTCAATTTCAACTCATAGCGACCCCCACTGGGTTTCCAAGGTAGTTAATCTTTACAGAAGTAGATTGCCTGATCTTCCTTCCATGGAGTGGCTGGTGGGTTTGAATTGCCCACCTTCTGGTTAGCAGTCACATGCCTTAGGCACTGTGCCACCAGAGCTCCTTACAAAGCTCTAGCTCCACCAGTAAGAGCCCAGAGGCACCCTGCTCCGCCAGTAAGGTCAGTGAGCCCGCTTCGCCAAGTGCCCAGAGCTTCAGCTTCCTCACTCCATGACGGGGAGGCCCACCCATTGTGCCATCTCCTGCTGCTGCTGCTACTTCTCCATTGCTTCTCACCATCTCTGTCTCCTGGGTCTAGGAGGTTCTCAGCACAAGGTCTCCTGGTCCAAAGGATGCATTCCACTCCTGTCTCTTCTTCTTGGTGGCAGTGAGGTCCCCCATCCACCTCTGGGATGGCTCATTTTAAGCCTAGTGGGGTGGCAACTGACCAGTACTCTCTGAGTACCTTATTTGCAGTCTCACCCCCATTAGGATGCCATACACCTCATTTGCATTATTCACAAGCTGTCCAATCCCCTTGGTCAGCCAACAGCACCTCATCTGCATATGCACAGTTCCACCTAATCGTTTATGGGAGTCACGAGACCATGGCAAGAAAAGCCCTAGAGAGGAAGTCCATCATTGCACAAGGGCCAAAGGAGAATGAAACAGATAAATGTAAGTAAGTGGCTGCGGCGCATGGAAACAAACATGACACTCCAGATGCAAAGCAGTGGCTCTCAGAGTGCACACAAAGGACAAGACCGCTGCACGCAGGCGACAAGAGACTCCACGAAGTCACAGGGACAGAGAGGCTGAAAGCGCAGGAGGAAAAACGTCAGCCCAGCACTAAGGGAGCAGAAAAAGATCGTGTCATTACATAACCACACAGAAGAGGCCTGCAGGCAAACGGCCAGCTGAGAAATCAAGAGGCGGTCCACCCTGACAAAAGGTCCCATTTACTGGGTGAAGCGATTGTTCTAATCTGCTGTGTGCCGGACACACCACTGTCCAAACTGACAGAACTACAAGGGGAGATGGATTAGGACTGTCAGCAGGGACTGTTGACATCTCTCAGTAACCGGTAGCCTGAGCAGGATGCAATTCAAAGACACAGTGGACACACTGGCTCTCGGGAACCTGTGAAAACACTGACCAACGGCAGGAGGCACACTCGTCTCGTGGCCTCACACACACCAGGAAGTGACTCAAGCGTCAGCAGACGGATCTGGCAGACCAAGGTCTCTGGTTACAGCACAACTAAATACCAATCAATAATTAAAAAAAAAAAAAAAAAAGTTTCTGTATAACTTTACAAAGGAAATGACCATGGAACTCAGAAGCAGGTGAGAGCTGTGATGACAGTACGCATGAGGGAGTCTGCCCAGAACACTGAGCTCTGGGGTCACATGACAACAGCAACTCGGAAGACTAGACAGGAAACTCAGGGGCAGTGAGTTACGTTCATGGGACTGGAACACGTGGAAGAGGTGCTGAGAGTGGCTGCACTTAGGAAGAATGAGAGCAAGGTCACTGAATCACACGGATGGAAGCTGTTTGCCTGCTGTAGGTTCTGCTGTGCAAAGAGTCAACAACAACAAGAAAACTCAAGTAAATTTGAAAACTCTAACTATGAAAACTCAAGGGATCCGCCAACATGGTACTGAGAGGCGGTTTAAGGATCGGGGTGCCCAGAGTAGAAAAGAAGAAAGGTGGAAAGTCAAAGAACCAAAGGCCCACCGTTTGCAGCCAGGAAAAGGAAGAATCCCCGAGAAGGCGAAGAAGGAACAGGGCATTAAAGACAGCAGCAGGAGCTCTTCAAACAAAAGGCGGATACACAACAGGCATGACCGAGAGCCAAGTGCTGATTCTCTGAAAGTGTCACAGAGTTGAAAGACCTGGTCAACAGAGAGACCAGAAACAAACTGGTCAGGAAGTAAAGTGCGGCACCAGGTGCCTGATGGGGCAGGTGTGCCTGGCCCGAGCCACGGTACTTTCAATCGCCCCAGATGCAAAAGCGGGCCACTGACGAGGGAACACAGAAGAACGGATGCGTCTGAGTTACGTCGGCAAGGAACACCGAACACGCTGAGGGCTGCCAGACAGCACCCTTCCTTCTTGGAGGAAGTGCAGCCAGATGCTCCTGAGAAACAAGGATGCAGGACTTCATCCTGGTTCCTTTGGACACATCATCAAAGACCCCCCACTCGAAAAGGACATCACATTTGGTCCATCGTTGTCGCCGTGGTTGTTGGGTGCCGTTGAGTCAGCTCCGAGTCACGGTGACCCTGGGAACAACACGACAAAACACTGCCCCTCCCGCACCACCTTCACAGTCCTTGCTGTCCTTGAGCCCATGGCTGTAGCTGCTGGTCGGTCTACCTCCTCAGGCTCTTCCTCTTTCTCTCTGAGCCTCCACTCGACCACGCGTGGTGCCCTTCTCCAGGGACCGATCCCTCCTGACATGACCACTCACCATCCTCACTTCTAAGTATTCTGGCTGTACTTCCTCCAAGACAGACTTGTTCGTTCTTCTGGCAGCCCATGGGACATGCGGTGTTCTTTACCATATACTTGGTAAACTATCAAAAGAACCAAGCTCACAGTCGTCGAGTCGGACCCGACTCATAGCGACCCCTCCTTGGGTTTCCGAGGCAGTATCAATACAGAAGTAGATTGCCCAACCTTCCTCCTGAGGAGTGGCTAGTGGGTTGGAACTGCCAGCCTTCTGATTAGCAGTCAAATGCCCTAAGCACTACACCACCAGAGCTCTGTAATAAACTACAGCATTAGGAAAAATGACAGAAACCCTCCAAGAAATGGATTGCAGAGTGGCTGCAACAATGGGCTCAAGCAAACAATGATTGCAAAGATGGCAACCGGGGGACCTTTGTCCTGTGATACGCTAGGTGCATAAAGGCGTAGACTTGACAGCAATCAGCAACAACCACAAATGCCAGACCCACCACAAAGACATTATGAACCACTCAATACTGTTGTACTTGAAATTTCAGAAGAGATGGACAAATTCCTGTGAAAAATTTACCAAAACCAATTCAGAAGAGAAAGAAAGCCTGAACAATCCTGAAACTATTAAATTGATCTGTCAAAAGTACCCCCTCCTAGATAAAAATCTCAAGCCCCCAGAGTCCTCTTTGGCACATTCTACCCAACATTCAAGAAAAAAGTAATTCCAACCTTATACTAGTTCTTCCAAAGACTAGTAGAAGAATGGCTATTCCTCAAACTGTCTTATGATTTTGATACTGAATTCCAACATAGGTGAGAAAGGAACATTATCAGGTAATACTAACCATAAAGACACCTGCAAGACTTCTAAACAAAATATGCAAAGTCAGTCAGACAAGGAGTAAGAAGCTGAGGGCTCAGGTCAGGCTTATCCCGGGAGCACATGGCTCATGTGAGCTTGGAGAGGTCAGTCAGTGTAATTCACCGTGGTGACAGAGTAGAACGAGCCCCTGCCATCTCAGAAGCATTAGGTCCTGACCGTTCAGGGCTCCCTAAGGTGGCTCACCATCTCAGAAGCATTAGGTCCTGACCACTCAGGGCTCCCTAGGCGGCTCAGATGGTAAAGTGTTTGACTATTAACCAAGAGGTTGGAAGTTCAAAGCCACCCAGAGGGCCCTCAGAAGACAGGCCTACCTCTGAAAGGACCCACCCTTGAAAGCACTGTACAGCTTGGTTCTGCTCTGCACACGTCTGGGTCGCCACGGGCCAGAATCCACGGCACCACGGGCCACCCCACAGCAGCTAACAGCAGTGAGGCTGACTGCAAGCAGCAGGTGCAGTCCTGATTGCAGAACACCAGACACCCCACTCCATCTCCGAGCACCAGGGTTTGCTCATCCGTGTGCTGGGTGTGGGGGCAGCGGCACCCACCCCCCAACCAAGCACTGATCTGCCGACCCGGAGAGTCCCTTCCTGCCCCAGGCCTGCTCACCCAGGTGGCCATAGCCCACCACGGTCTTGGCGCTGGGTCCCAGGCGGGTGCGCAGGTCCGTCACGAGGTCGTAGAGCCGCTCCACTGGCAGGGAGATGTCATATTTGTACACGTAGCCATCGCGGCTCAGGGCTTCGGTGATCCTCTCCCGAAGGGCCCACAGCATCTGGGTATGGACACAGCCAGCCAGAGAACTTTTGAGGCCACAGTAAGGACAGCTCCCATTGCTGGGGGACAGCTGGGAAGGGGCACGGGGGAGCTTTCCCAGGTGACGGACATGCGATGTCCTCACGGGGGGGGGGGCGGCTTTCACACCTATCAAAATCGCCCAGCTGTACAACTAACTAGATGTCTGCTGGAATACATGGCTTCAGCTCTGCTCCCTCCAAAAACTCCATTAAAATACAACAACAAAGAAATGGAGAAAGAGGCAGTGAGTCCAAACACCAAGGGGGCAGGGGAGCCGCAGGGCGCAGCAGACACTGGCGGCTGCAGAGATGGACACGAGCCCCAGAGACCCCCCAACACTGCCCCCAGGCCTGGTGCTGACCTCAGGGAGCTGGTCGAAAGCTGCCTCTCAAAGGGGGACAAGCAAAGATGGCCCCACCACCACCACCACAGTGCACAAGGTTCTGGTCCAGTGCAGGCCCGGCCCCTCCCCCTCCTGCTCCCTGAAAACAATAGGGTTCAGTGGTAAAGGCGCCACCCACCTCTCAGAGGCTCAAGCCTGGGACCTGACCTCACCCGGAAATGGGCCCAAATCCAGCCCCTGGTCCACCTCAAGTGCCCACCTGCCCCCTGGTGGCCTCTCTTGGCACTGCAGCCCTGTCAAAGCCAAGACTGCAGTCCGCACCGGTCTGTGCCTCACACGCTGGACCAGCTGAACCTCCCAGCACCCCCACCCCAGGCTGGAGGGGAAGGAGGGACCCAGGGCCGTCCGGCAGCCCACACGGCACCTTCATCTTCCTCTGGTCCGTGGCCACGGTCCCAGCAGTCACCAGGCCGCAGCCCAGGGCGTGCTCCAGAAAGGCATCCAGCTTGACACTGTCATGCTCAGCACTGGAGCCCGAGGTCTCCACCAAGACGTAGAACAGACTTTCTGGAATGAGCAAGGTCTGGGGTGGGTGCCAGGTCCGAGGTCCGAGGTCCGAGCAGCTCCTAAAACCCACCCGACTCAGCCCACATGCCCACCCCCCCCCCCCCCTGTGTCCCGGGCCTCCCCCCCCACGTGCCCAGCCCAGCCCCGTTCCCATCCCCCACCCTGCATCCCAGGCCTGGGTATCCTGGATTGCTCCTTTGCTCCCAGAGGACCCAGGTGACTTTCCAGGAAGATAAAAGCCCATTCCAAAGATTTCTCGAGACCCATCAACTGTCCCACGGAAAGTGTGACACTTCACGCTCTGAGATCCTCTGGATCTGCCCTTAAAATCCTCTCCTTGCTATGTCCTCCAACCAAAACGGTTACAGCATGACCTTACCTGGCCCTGACCAAGCGCCATGTTGAAAATGCACTGTAAATCCAGTGCTACAGGCTCATGAACCCCTGGCAAGCTGTGCACAGCGGCAGCCATGAGGGTGAACCCTACCTGGAGAGTGGGGTACAGCCAGAGGGCTCCGGACCATCAGTGACCTCATGGTGGATGCCGTACCAGCCAGGACACCAACCAACAGACCCTAACTGCGTGCACCCCAGAACTGCTCTCGTTGGGGCGGGGAGCAGTGCTTGGTGGAAAAGGAACCCCTAGAAAACCACACCCAACTCATAGTGGATGCTTGGCCTGGAGCTTTCCACCAGCGGGCTGAGTCCACATGATGAGCCGTGGCCTCAGGGAGGTGCCCAGGGGGTTGGGTTAGAGGGTCCACATGACCACGAGGCGGCCCAGGGAGGTGCCTGGTGGATTAGGTTGGAGGGTCCGCATCCCATGAGTCCACATGACCACGAGGCGGCCCAGGGAGGCGCCTGGTGGATTAGGTTAGAGGGTCCACCTCCCCTGAGTCCACGTGACATGCAGTTGCTCAAGGAGGCACCCAGTGGGGTGGGTAGAGGGTCTGTGTTGTCTGAGGCTGGAATGCTTCATGCAAAAAGGTCCTAATTTTTACCACAATGTTTAATTTTAAAATTTTTCTTTAAAAATTCTTTTTAAAATATTTTGAAAGTTTAAAAATTCCAATATGCATCACTTATTTAATATTGTTTATTAAATATGTTATTAAGACATTTTTAATATTTTTAAATGTTAGTGTCTTTTATATAAATCTATCTCAATGTGTTAACCTGAACAGATTTGCTTCTTCCCGAGGCTACAGTGAGTTTGTTTCTTACACTTGAAACCCACACAGAACTGAAGGTGGGCACACCAAGACTATTTCCAGAAAATGTGGCACATTCCCCCCCATGGCACACCGCCACCTCCCCTCCATGTCACACCACCGTCCCCCATATCACACCACCATCTGCCCACGTCACACCACCATCCCCCCAACATCACACTGCCATCCCCCCACATCATACTGCCATACCCCCACATCACACTGACACCTGCCCTCCATGTCACACCACCACCACCCTGCCACGTCACTCCTTCATCTTCCCACACTGACACACACTTCTGCTCTTAAATGTATAACAAGTCCCACGGAACACTGTCGTTGTTAGGGGCCACCCAGTTGGCCCCAAGTCACAGTGACCCCATGCACAGTGTCTTTAGGGATCACATAGTGGGTCCTGACTCACAGTGACTCCACACACACTGTCGTTAGGGACCACCCACTCAGCCACAACTCACAGTGACCCCACACACACTGTCGTTAGGGACCACCCACTCAGCCACAACTCACAGTGACCCCACACACACTGTCGTTAGGGGCCACCCTGTCGGTCCCAACTCACAGTGACCCCACGCACACTGTCGTTAGGGGCCACGCAGTCAGCCCTGACTCACTGCAACCCTGTGTACAACAGAATCCTACACCATCCCACAACCCCTGCTGTACCTGAGCCCATCTTTGCAGCCACTGTGTCAATCCATCTCATTAAGGATCCTTCTTCACTGACCCTCTACTTTACCAAGAATGACATCCTTCTCCAGGGAATGGTCCCTTCTGACCACATGATGAAAGTACAAGAGATGAAGTCTGGCCATTCAGGCTTCCAAGGAGCATTCTGGCTGCACTTCCTTCCAGGACAGATCTGTTAGTTCTTCTGGCAGTCCACAGTACTTTCAACATTCTTCGCCAGCACCACAACTCAAAAGCATCAGCTATTCTTCGGTCTTCCTTATTCATTGTCCAGCTCTCACATGCATATGAGGCAATTGAAAATACCATAGCTTGAGTTAGGTGCACCTTAGTCTTCAAAGTGACATCTTTGCTCTTCAGCATTTTAAAGAGGTCTTTGGCTGCAGATTTGCCCAGTGTAGTACAATGTCTGACTTCCTGACTCCTGCTTCCACAGGTGTTGACTCTGTACTTCTACTATATGAAGAAGAATGGGACACGAGGAGGTTATTTGAAATCTCTGGCTCTTTTTGCCATTATGGAAGTAAAATGTGTCTCTAAAAAGAGATTTGGAGAGACTTCCAGTAAGATGGAGGAATAGGCAGGCAAGCGACACAGACCCTCTTCAACAAAGGAAAGAGAAACCAATTGACAGAGATACAGAAGATACTCCTGGAGCCCTGAGCTTTGAAAGGAACCATACAGAAGTGGATTAGGCACCAACCAGTGGAAAAACCTGAATGAAAAAGTGAATACTGAGACAGTCGGAGCTGCAGACTATCAGCTACTTTGATTGGACCAACAGCCTGAATATTTCCAAGTGGTGTTGGGACCTGAGAATTGACCTAAATAAAGATCAGCCCTGGTTGCCAAGGGCTGCAGGGACAACTGCACTGGTGGTCTTTGACTAGGAAGGGAAACAGCAAGGAGGGAGACTATCTGAGCTGTGGACTTTCCGCTGTCCAGAGGGCGCAGCCATTTTTATTGTTTACATGTGGCAGCCATTTTGGATATTTAAAGTGACCGAGGGCGAAGCCATTTCAAATGTTTACAAACAGTGGCCATTTTGGATATTTAAAATGACTGAGGGCACAGCCATTTTGAATCTTTACAAGTGGCAACCATTTTGGATTTTAAAATGACAGCATTCTCATTCAGATTCCAGGGACCTAAGAATAGGCTCTGTTTGCCACAAGGTCAGCAGGAACATACGAGAGGCCAACAACTGGAAAGGAGAGAGGTGGTGAGTGTATTAAGTGCTGTCAACTAGTGAATAGAGGAGCACAGTAATCTTCCTGCATAAACAACATACAAATAAAACAAAGAAAATGAAAATCATGGGCAAGTCACTCCAACATACAATCACCAATTGAATATAAACACGAAAACGTCACAATGCCTCGGAGACAACAGAGCATCACACTCCACACAAAGAAGCAAGATAAAACAGCAGAAAAAAGGGACCAGGATACAGATTCAAAACACATCCCTGAGGAAGATGCAGCATTGGAACTCCCTGATAAGGAATTCAAAAGAATTATATTTAGGTATCTTCAACAAATTGAGAGGCAGATCAAGGAAAACACAGAGAAAACCCTAGAACAAATTCAAAAGACAATACAAGAACAAAATGACAAAATAAATGAAAAATTAGAAATGATACA
>NW_006921593.1:18515751-18520335 GCF_000298275.1 Orycteropus afer afer
GGACAGAGAAGCAACAACAGCCAATAACAACTGACCATTAACACACATGATGATATAACACAGAAACCAACCCAGCTATGGAAATATCCAAAGTAAATAAGCTTACAAGATTGTAAACAGGGAACCAGAGACATCAATTGACAAATGAGGACAACTACAAACCAAAAAGAGGGAAAAACTGTGTCGTTACACAACTTCTAAGATGGTAGGGAGGTCAAGACAACTACAAGATAGAACAGACGGTTCTAAACTTGGGAAGAAAACTGTAAGTCACAGGGTAACCTCAAAGAAAAATGACAAAACTTCACATCAAAATAAAAAAAGAGGACCAGCACAAATATTTAGCAAATACTAAATAGCAACGAAGAAAGTGATAACGCGATTCATAAACAAAACAAGCTCAGCATAGAAAATTATATGGAACAAAGAAATAACACCACGAAAAAGCACATAACAAAAATGAGAGCAACAAATTCATATTTGTTGATAATTACAAATCTGGTGACTTATCTCTAAGATTTATAGAAAACTCCAACACCTCAACAGCAAAGGGATTAACTACACAATTGAAAAATGGGCAGGAGACGTGAATAGACACTTCCCCAAGGAGGCCAGCAAATACATGAAGAGATGCTCATGATCACTGGCCTTCAGAGAGATGTAAATCAAACCAACAATGAGATATACCGTCTCAGCCCAGCACTGATGGCAAGGTTCAATGAGACAGAAAGTAACAAATGCAGGTGGGGATTGGGACTGTCACACACTGTGAAGTGGCACAACCACTGTGGAAAGCAATATGGCGATTCCTTAGAAAGTTGGAATTGGAGATACCATTTTACCCAGCAATCCCATTATTAGGTATGTATTCTAGAGAGGTGAGAGCCAGGACAGGAACAGATACATGCACGCTCATGTTCATCATAGCACTATTTACAACAGTAAAATGATGGAACAACCTAGTGCACATCAGCGAAGAGTGGATGACCAAACTATGGCACATACACACACTGGAATGCTATGCAGCACTAAAGAATAATGTAGAGTGCAAAACTCCGTGTAATATGGATGAACTTGGAGGACATTATGCTGAGTGAAATAAGTCAATCACAGAAGGACTAATATAGTATTAGTTGGCTGCTGTGGAGGGTCACGGAAAAGTTTATATATGGAAGGAAACTGTCTCTGTTGGTTAACAAGGGTGGGAGGGGAGAGGAGGGAACACTGCAAAAAAAAAAAATGCAGTGAGCCATGTCACTTCAGTTTTGTGTATTTCACTGCACATAAATTATATTTCAATAAAATGCATTAAAAAAGAAAAAGAGATTTAGAAAAAAAAAATGTAAAAAGTTAAAACATCTCCCAGTTTTCCAGAAACACTATTTGTTGATTGTTGTTGGCTGTCCACGTGGACCTGAGTCATGGGGACCCTGTGCACCACGGTGCAACACTGCCTGGGCCATCCCGTCCCCAGCGTCAGCTGTGGGCAGGACCGCCGGGCTGAGTGTTCGGTGACCCATCAGCGGCAGGCGGGACCAGGCTGGCTGAGTGTCTGGTGACCGGTCAGCTGTGGGCGGGACTGCCGGGCCGAGTGTTTGGTGACCATCGGCTGCGTGCAGGACCGCTGGGTCGCACGGAGCGTTCACTGACTCATTTCCAGAAGCCGATTGCCAGGCCTTGCTTCCTACCTCCTGTCTGTCTAGAAGCTCGGCTGCAACTTTTCAGCACCACAGCAACACCCAAGCTCTCTACCTAAGACCTAAAACGCTGCATCGAGTGGACTCCAACTCACAGCACCCCAGAGGACAGAGTGGAACCACCTTGTGAGGCCTCCAAGGCTGTAATCTTTACGGAAGCAAAGCCCAAACCAAACGCCCCGCCGCCGAGTAGATTCCGAGAAAGGAACTGCCCCATAGAGTTTCCTAGGCTGTGAATATCCAAAACAGCTGTGAACCTTTACAGAAGCAGACTGCCTCATCGCTTTCCTGCAGAGCCACCTGGGGGTTCAAACCGCTCACCTTTTGGTTAGCAGCTGAGTACTTTAACCACTGCACCACGAGAGCCTCTTTTGCCAAAAATAATGTTGCTTTGTGCCATCGAGTCAGACCCGACTCATAGCGACCCCTCCCTGGGTTTCCCAGCAATATCACTACAGAAATAGATTGCCCAACCTTCCTCCAGAGGAATGGCTGGTGGGTTTGAACCGCCAGCCTTCTGGTTAGCAGTCAGGTGCCTTAGACACCACTGTTAATATGTCCACTTAATTCCTTCCTCTTTCTTCTATACAGGGGGGGAGCTTCTATACAGGGGCGAGCTTTGCCCAGCAGCACACCTGCCAGAGACAGCACGGAACCCTGGTCTCTGCCCAAATCAGTGAGGAGTGGCTTTCCTCACATGACAGGCACCGACCACATGGTGTCCTGCCCACCAGACCCCACCCTCCTGGCAGACCCCACACCCTCCCAGCAGACCCCCCCAGCAGACCCCAACCCGCCCAGCAGACACCTACCTGCTAGGCAGACACCCACTCACCCAGGGAACGCCACGTGCCCGGCAGACCTCCACCCTCCCAGTGGACCCCCACCCTCCTGACAGGCCTCACTTGTCGGGCAGACCCCCTTCTGCTGGCAGACCCTCACTCTCCCAGCAGGCCCCCCAGCAGACCCCAACCCACCCAGCAGACCCCTACCCACTAGGCAGACCCCCACCCACCCAGGAAACACCACATGCCCAGCAGACCTCCACCCTCCCAGTGGACCCCCACGTACCCAGCAGACACCCATCCTCCTGACAGGCCTCACTCATCGGGCAGACCCCCTTCTGCTGGCAGACCCCCACTCTCCCAGCAGGCCCCCATCCTCCCAGCAGACCCCCACCCACCCAGGGAACACCTCCACCCTCTCAATGGACCCCACACGCCTGGTGGACCCTCATTCTCCCAGTGGACCCCCATCCACCGAGGCACACCAGGATCACAGGTCCCCCCCTTCCCAGACGATGCTACGAGATGGGGGCCCACGGTTCTGATGGATGAGCCGTGGCTGTCCCAGAATCCCAGAGACACAGCGCCACCTACGGCATTCAGCAGACCTAACGGGAGGGTTTTCAACCCACGAGGAGAGAATTCTCTGCTTGTCTGATGATGTAACTCCTGGGATTACCTGCTATCACTGCCTCCCCGGGACTGCCACTGGCACGACCCAGGCTCAGGAGCCCCCACGGGCCAGGGCCAAAAGCCAGGCCGGGGGGCTGCGACAGCACCTCCAAGCCCCTGCAAGTCGGTACCTCGGACAGGGCAGGTGAGGCTCAGGTGCTGTCCCACGAGCCGCATGCACTCGGCGTCCATGAACTCGAATGCCGACAGGATCTCGCCCAGCATCCCCTTGCAGGAACTGAAGGTCTGCAGGACTTCAGTGAAGCCAGGGCAACCTGCAACAGGCGGGCCACCAACACGTCAGGTGTGGGCAGGTCAAGGAGGGGACACGGGCCATGGCAATGATGCCAGACCAGAGCTCCCACCT
Source organism: Orycteropus afer afer (assembly GCF_000298275.1). Lineage (NCBI taxonomy): Eukaryota > Metazoa > Chordata > Mammalia > Tubulidentata > Orycteropodidae > Orycteropus > Orycteropus afer. Next base: position 18,519,273 of record NW_006921593.1, read on the forward strand.
GGGCACCTGAGATCTGGCCAACAGCCCGACCCACGTGAGTGGGGTCCACGCCCCGGGCAGAAGGAGTACCCCAAGGGTCACAGATCCAGAGTGCGCACTCCTGAGAACCGCCCCACAGGAAGGGGGAGGGCAGCCGGCCGGAAACGAAGCCTCCAGGTGCGTGGAGCCCTGCGGAAAGTCTCCAGACGGGTCAGCGCCAAGGGGAAAGGCCAGGGTCGGGTCGGAGCCGAGCGGCACTCTCTCAGCAGCCACTGAAGAGTGTCCGGGTGTCACAGTCAACATCTCGCCTGCTAACCTAACGGCTGGAGGTTCAAGGCCCCCCAGACACCCCTCTGAAGAAGGCCTGATGGTCTGCCTCCAAGAACACAGCCACTGGAAACCCTGCTGGACAAAAAAATACCAGTGGGGCCGCCGGGTCAGCACCAACTCTGTGGCAATAGGTTTGCTTTGGTTTTTGTTAATGCAGTCAGCAAACGTTCAATGAGCATCCGCAAGGCAGCCGCCATGCCCAGCCCCCATGCCAAGAGCACCATGGAGCAGAGAGGCCGAGAGGACACAGGGGTGGGGGGCAGTGGGGGGCAGTGCCCAGGGAGCCTGTGTGGGCAGGGCCTGAAGGAAGGGAACGGAGAGGATCACTGGCTATCGGCGAGGACAGCTCCAAAAGAAAAGCCGGCAAGTTTAGAGGGCGGGCCGGCCAGGGGGCAGGATCGACGGCTGTGACGGGCAGTGGTCCAGGTGTGGGGTATGAAAAGAGGCAGGCCAAAGTTCTCACTCCCACCTGACAGCAGGGAGAACTGGGTTCTGCACACTGAGATGGGAAGGGCGGGAAAGCAGGTCAGGGGGTCCTCAGGAGGCGACTGTGAGCTCGAAGCGTTCAGAAGGCCCCACGGTGCTGCCCAGGGGCCAGACAGATGCGCGTAGGGTCAGGGTGAGTTCCAGCAGGCAGTGAAAAATGCAAACGGAATGTGAGCATCAGTGTGGACAACTCCCCCAGAAAGGGGGTCTGGGGAAGGGACATCAACACTGAGCCAGGGCACTCAGCGTTGGGGGGCACAAAGGAGGG
>NW_006921593.1:18520615-18548664 GCF_000298275.1 Orycteropus afer afer
GGGACAGGAGGATGGGGGGACAGGAGGGTGGGGAAAGGGCAGGGATAAGGAGGGGGTCTGGGGAGAGGAACATCAGCACTAGACAGGGCGCTCAGCATTCTGGGGGGCGCTCAGCATTCTGGGGTGCCATTCAGTGTTCCAGGGGGCTGCTCAGCATTCCAGGGGGCACTCAGTGTTTGGTGGGGGGCACTCAGTGTTGGGGGGTGCTCAGCATTCCGGGGGTACTTGGTGTTCTGGGGGGACACTCAGCATTCTTGGGGAGAGGCACTCAGCATTTTTAGGGGAGGCCACAAAGGAAGCTGGGGGAGGGGGAGGGACCAGGAGGAATACCAAAACACAGGGCCATGTCAGAGGCTGGATGAGCAGAGGAGCTGTGCAAACTGACCACCAGCTGGGCAACAGGGGAGGCATTGTGGCCCCTGGCAGAAGCAGGAAGTGGTTAGTGGAGAAGTGGGACCAAAGCCTGAGTAGAGCCAGGGGAGGGCGCTCTGTGCAGTGAAGAGAGCTATGCCACTTATTCCCATGTCTACTGAAAACAGGCTGCTGGACAAAAAAAAAAAAAAAAAATCAAAATTGAAGACCATCAAGAGAGAAAGGACATGGCAGGCTCAGCCAGGGGGTTGGCTCCACAGGGAGGCAGGGTTAGCAAGAAGCCTGCAGTCACCCTGCCCGGATGCCACAAGCCATGCCTGGAAGGTTTAGCCTTGGGCTTGCACAACGTGCTCCAGGTGAGGAATGTAACAGGAGACCCTCCCCTTAGGCATACGCACTCTGGATAAGGGTGAGCCAGACGTTAGCCTACCTCACCCCCCTGGAGGACTGCAGGGGAAGTTGTCTTAGTGGTGAGCAGAACAAGAGAAAAAAGAATGGGGATGAGAAAAATTTTCTACTGATAAATGGTGGCCACGGACCAACCCTTGTGCTGACTGCAGACTGGGTCCTCATCACCTGCCTGGTCCACAGAACCTCAAGGCCGTGAACTTGGTCTGCTTGCTTCCAGATCCACAGCCACCGGCAGAAACAAGTGTAAATCGTCCCTGGAGGAAGCACCTTCACCCTCAGCCTCTAGGAATCCCCACAAATAATTCTTCAACAGCAATGAGTTGCATAATATCAAAGATAACTAAGCACACAGGAAATGAGGCACCACGAGAGGAAGAAAAGCAGAAACAACAGACAGTAAAAACAGACCACACAGGCTTGAAAAATAGGGTCATCGTAGTGTAACACAGTTACATTATATTTAAAAATGCAGATGATAAGCTTGAAAAAGTAGTACTGCAAATTTGGCAAAGAACCAAATAAAACGTGCAGAAATGAAAACAATAATAATCAATACTAAAAATTCAAAGGACAAGAAGAAACCCTCAAGGATGGGTTTGGGGGTGTATGAAACACAGCAGAAGGCAGCATTCATGCAGCAGAAGACACATCAGAAGGAATGACCCAGATGCAACACAGAGTAAAAAAGAAAGAAATTACCAGGAATATATCCTAAGGAGGTGAGAGAGAGCGCACAGACAGACATATGCACACCTATGCTCATCGCAGCACAATTCACCCCAGCAAAGAGATGGAAACAACCTAAATGCCCATCAACGGATGAATGGATAACCAAATTATGGTACATGCACACAATGGAATACTATGCCACACTGAAGAACAATGAGGGATACACGAATCATCTCGCAACGTGGATGAACCTGGAGGACATTATGCTGAGTAAAATAAGTCAATTGTAGAAGGACAGGTACTGTATGAGCCCATTACTGTAAAAAGACAAAGAAGGGTTTGCTTGGGACACAGAACTCACTTTGTAGGTTACCGGGTCAGGGAGGGAAGAGGAGGGATTAATTTCGGGCTAGTTGGGGCCCACACACCGACGTGGGTAAGGGGAGGGATATACGGAAAGGAACTGTGACCACCATGACAACATTAGGAAATAGGAAAAGTTCAAATTGTGCACATAAGAGATAGACAACAGATGCTAATACCAACCAATGTGTCCACAATCCTGCATTACCATTAACACCAAACACCAGGCTACAGATAAACACATAAACACCTGAGAGGATCAGATGGGGGTCAGTGAACAGGAGTATACTCTAGACCAAGGATAGAGTCAACTGAGGCTAATCTTGCACAGACACCAGTGATACAAAATACCTGCAATCCTTACAGAAACAATAGAAGATAGAGTAATCCGTCACAAGCACTATGGGAGAGAGATCCAATAGATCTACCGGCTCAGGACCATAGAACCGGGGGACACCAGACTCAACTGGCACAACAAAATACATAAAAGCCTTGTTCCGCATCCTACATTGTTGAGTAGCGACTGGGGTCTTAAAAGCTTTCAAGCAGCCATCTAGGATGTAGCTAAGGGTCTCCTAGCGTTGGAAGGGAAGAAGAATACAAAAAAAAAAAAACACACACACACACACAAAACAAGGGCATTTAGAAGCAATCAGCCCTAGGACATGATGGCCCTTGAAACCAGAAGAACTAGATGGCGCCCAGCTACCAATGCCAACCACTCAGGAAAGGATCAAATCTGGAGATCCTGGATAGAGTGGGAGGAAAAATGTGGAACAAAATCCACAATCTCAATAATGACCAGAATTACTGGTCAGAAGTCTTGTAAGACCCCCAGTACTATGGCCCTGGAATACATTCTGCGCCTGGAATAAAACACACACCCAGGGGCTGGCTCTCAGCCCAGTAGTTAACAAGATGTACATGCAGACCACTCAACCCAGGATGATGCACCCACATACTCTATGGAAGTGCATCCCTTAGAGCAATGGACCACAGAGCACCAGACGACCCACATTCAAGCTGAGGAAATGCAGGACAAACGAGTGCATAAATACGAGGGGCACAGGGGAGGGTTACAGGGCAGGGAGGGGAGGAGACGTTAGGGTTGGACATGGAGAATGGGGAGTGAAACTAAATGTACACGTAATGTTGAATGTAAAACAAGCTTTTAAAATAAAAAAAAAAAAAGATGGGAAATACAGAAGGTTACGAGACAGGACAGACAGAAAGTTCTATCCTCTAATCACAGCCCCAAAGCAGAAGGATAAGGGGCCATGTTTAAGTGGCAATAGCTAAGAAGTTTCTGGAACTAATGAAAGATACCAATCCACGGATTTAAGAAATTCAACAAAGATAAAAAGAAATGAACACTCACATACAAAATTCTGAAAATTATCAAAGAGCAGAGATAAAGCAAAAATCTTTAAAGTGGCCAAACAACAAGAAATAACCAGAATACCTTCAAAGCAGCAGTGGTTAGATGGCAGCTGACTTCCTGACCAACCACAGTGGAAGCCTAAGGACTCTGGAATGTTCCCAATGGGATGGAAGAAAACACGTGTCAACAATGAGCATGACCCCAAAAGGACAACTTGATGCAAGAAGGAATGAAGAGCCAAGAAAGTGAGTCATGAAGCAAACACTATGATTAGACCAACCAACCAACCAAAAGCTAGAATCACAGCACAGGACAGCGGCAACAGGTCACTTGGGAGGTGGAAAAACGGACTTAAAATATTCTAAGAACCTTGAATCTTCCGGAAGGTCAATGTATTGATTGGGTTCGATCTAGTAAGTTAAGCACAGGAGTCCCTGGACGGTGGGACAGTTACCAGCCAAGCACATTCAGCTGCTGACCAGAGGTTGGGGGTTCAGGGCCACCCAGAGGCACCCGAGAAGAAAGGCCTGACAGTCAACCACTGAAAACCTTACGGAGAGGAAAGAAGGACAGATGGAAATGGTGGGGAAGGACACAGGGAGCGGTGGGGAGAGAGCCGCTACATCGTGTGGACTGCGATCAACATCACACAACAAGCAGTGTGTGTCATCAAACAGAAACCCAGTGCGCTCCACAAACTTTCACCCAAGTCACAATGAAACGTCAGGTAAGAAAGGAGGCCTTCAGCACAGCTCCACCCTGCCACGTACGAGCAGGGTCCACTCGATGGCCAGTGGGTTTTCAGGTAAGTGTGCCTGTTACACTTCTGAAGGAATGAGGGCTTGCTGGGTGTCATATGATAAACCCACTCAGACCAGGTGAAGACGAGAGAGGAGATGAAAAGAAACTGTGGCAGAAGTGAAGGGAGTGCATATAAGCTGGCATCTTAAACCGAGCTGTGAGCAGGGAGTGTACCCAAGAACCATGTATAGGGTTGGCAATGGTCCTACAAGTGTATTGGTGTGTTCTGTAAGAATTCCCAGGTGTATAGTAGAGCTGACAAGGGACAAGGTTGTAGTCACTTCTTGGTCACCGCCAGCTACCCAGAGGGACAGAGTAGTTGAACCTATGGGCTTGGGACCATAGTTGCAGGGGACAACTAACTCAATTGGCATAACATACTAAACAAAACATTGTTCCACCTCCTACTTTGGCAAGTACCGACTGCGATCTTAAAAGCTTGCAAGCAACCATCTAGATGCAACGATGAGTCTCTCCTCATCCAGAGCAAAGAAGAATGAAGAAAATCAAAGATTCATGACAACAATTATTCCTAGTGACTGGTATACCATGCGGTCCGCAGCCTATATGACTATGAGACCAGAAGAACTAGATGGTGCCTAGCTACCACTATCGGGAGCTCTGGTAGCATAGTGGCTAAGGCACTTGACTGCTAACCAGAAGGCTGGCGGTTCAAACCCACCAGCCACTCCTCGGAAGGAAGGTTGGGCAATCCTACTTCCGTAGTGATACTGCCTCGGAAACCCAAGGAGGGGTCGCTATGAGTCAGGGCTGACTCGACGGCACATAACAACAACAACAACAAGCTACCACTATCAACCACTCAGGGGGATCTATGTAGGAGATCCTAGATAGAGAGGGAGAACAATGTGGAACAAAACTCAAAGTCATTTGGGGAAAAAAAATGGGGGGACTAGTTTTGCTGGTCTGATAGAGCCTGATGGATCCCTGAGACTATGGCCCCTAGCTGCCCTTCAGGTCTAGAACTGAACCCACACCTGTGGCTTCCAGCCAAGCAAAAGGTAGGCATATGACTTGAACATTTACCTGAGGTAGATACACTCCTTGGAGAGAACAATCATGGGAGAAAGAAGGGCTGTTTATGCACCGGGAGACAGCTCGGGGGGCAGGAGTGCATGGAGGGATGGGACAGGGAAGAGGTAACTATGGGGAGGAAGTGGGAGGGGGCTGTTGCATTGTGGGAAATTGTAGTCAACATCATGAGACAAAGTGTATGTGAGCTGCTGTATGGAAAGTGAATTTGCTCTGTAAACTTTCACCCAAATCACAGTAAAATGGAAAAATAAAAAAATGAGCTGTGAGGGGAACTGAAGAACCCAAGATGGTGTTGGTCGGGACAGATGGCAGCAGGGCCACCTGCCAAGGTGACAGCCTTGACAGTGGACAGGGCACTTGTGGGGGTCCCCTTGCTCCTCAGAGGCAGCTGCTAACTACCCCTGGGAAGTCAACACACTGGTGCCATTGGTGTCATGCCAAATGGCAGCCTTTCTCTTGGCATCTCACTCTACAAGCCGTTGCAGTAAGAAAACGGAGCGGAAGAGGGGACTGAGACCTCAGTCCATTCCAGAATAAGGCATGTTCTGGCCAGACAGGAAAGGGGTCTGGCTCCAAGCCCACTCTTTGTGAACACGAAAAGGCCCCGTGCCCAGCCCTGTGCAAGGCTTCCAAGCAGGAACCCAGGAGCAACAGGGGCAGGCATGCCGTCCAGAGACACTCCTTCCATCCCTCCCTCACCAAGGCCACCTCCGACACCGAGCGTCCCCAGCACGGAGCTCCCGTGTCTCCCACACCTGCCGTCTCAGAGCTCAAACAAGGCAAACCCACCGAGAAAAGCCACGTTCACAGCCTTAGGCTTTGGCGGACACAGAATGGACACAGCGGTGATGACCCCCAGCGTGCCCTCCGACCCAATGAAGAGCTGCTTCAGGTCATAGCCTGTGTTGTCCTTCCGCAGAGAGGTCAGACAGTTCAGGATAGTGCCGTCTGCAAGCACCTGGCCAGGGACAAGGAAAAGGCACCTCAGATCTGATGCTGGCCTCCATCTTCCCCTGGGTACCCCTGCTCCTCAAGGCCAAGCCCGACGCAGCACCCTGTGCCAGCGACCCCTGGGTCTGGTTCAGAAATGCAACAGCCTGAGAGAAGGCTGCGGCAGGACCAGGGTCCCCAGTACCTGCGGAGAGCAAGGCCGCCCAGCCCCATCCCACTACAGGGAAGCCTCTGAAGCAAGGCAGACGCCTGGCGGGCAGAGCAGGCAGGGTAGTGATGCGCAGTGTCCTCCCAGCCCTGACTCCTCAGCCCTCAGACAGCAGGGCTTCTCCTGGTCTGGAGCCTGAGTGTCACTCACTGTCCCTTCCATCAGACTCACTGATCAGCTTGTAAGGAGGAGCAGGCTGGCTAGAAATAAGGCCACCAGCAGCCCAGGAGGCAGCAGGTAGAGGGAAGCAGGCAGTCTGTCAAGGCCTGGCCACAGACCTGGACAGAAAGCTCTACCCTCAGAAACCACACAGCAAGGCAACCAAGGGCAGATGCAACACCCGGATAAGACCCTCTAAGAGCTAACCACTGTGGGTCAAGTCAGGGCTCATCCCACCTGGGGACGCTGAGCACAATGTGGCTGCATGGCTGCAGGCAAGGTGCTGGCAGGTGCTGGCATCACACTCACCACCTCCAGGCCCAGGACCGTCCCGTGCAGCGAGCCGTATCGCAGGACCCGCAGGCCGCCTGCATTGGTGGCCACGTTTCCCCCAATGTGGCAGCTGCCCTTGGAACCCAGGTCCAGGGGCATGATGAAGTCACGGTCCTCCAAGTACTGGCTCAAGTCCTCCAGGACACACCCAGCCTGGCACACCAGGACTCCTGCAATGGCACCAGGGCACTGAAGACCCTGGGGTGAGGGGACCCTGCTGGACAAGCCCACCCTGGGGCCCTATGGGTGCAGACCCCTCACAGGGCACCCACCAGGACCTCTGCACCAGGGCCACTGCAGACCCCAGGACAAGAGGACCCTGCTGGATGAGACCACCCTGGGGCTCTAGGGGTGCAGACCCCTCACAGGGCACCCACCAGGACCCCTGCATCAGAACCACTGCAGACCCCAGAGTGAGGGAACCCTGCCAGGTGAGCCCACCCTAGGTCCCTAGGGTACAGACCCTGCAGAGAGCATTCACTTGAGGAACCGTGCAGGGGACTGGGAATGCATCCCACCCCTCGCCCAGAACAAAAGCATCTAGACTTATGCCCCACCTTTAATGAGAGACTGAGGGTGGGGGTTGGGGTGAGGGTGAGGGTGAGGCAGCAAGAGAAGAAAAAACTTCACATACATGTGTGCACACACATGCACATGCACACTCATGCACGCACACACACTCACCTTAAATGATTACAGGGATGAGAGAAGGTAAGACAGCAAGAGAAAAGAGCATGCACATGTGAGCACACACGTGAGTACACATGCCCACACATGCACACAAATGCACCTTTAATTACAGGGATGAGAGAGAGAGGGTGAGGATGCAAGAGAAGAAAAAGCTTCATACACACACATGTGCATCACACACACATTCACTCATATGCATGTGTACACGTGCACATACACATGTGCATGTGTGTACATATATACATGCACAAGTGCATACAGATATGCACATACATGTGTGCACATGCACACATGTACATCAGCACATGGACATACATAGACACAGGCACATGCACATACACAGTATGCACACATACACACAGTAGCACACACATACACATTCATACACACTGGCGCACACATGCACATGGGCACACACATAAACACAGTGGCACATGCACATACAAATGCACACACATAAACACACAGGCACACACATATACATAGTATGCACACATATACACATTGGCATATGCGCATAGATATGTGCAGACACGTGTGCATGTGCACACATGCATATACACATATGCACACATACAGTAGCACATGCACACGGGTATACACACATACATAGGTGTGCATCCATTAAAAACATACACATGCATTTACACTGATGCACATGTGTGCACACACGCACATGTGTGCGCACATGCACATTGCTACATATGTGCACATACACGTGTGTGTGCACATGCACACACGTGTGTTTACAGAAGGGATGATATGGAGCAATGGCTCTTACCTAGGGGCAGCTCTGCCCCTGGGAACAATGGCAACGTCTGCAAACGTTTTGGTCTCACTGCAGGTGTTCCTGGCATGTAGTGAGTGGGGGCCGGGATACTGTCCAACATCCTAGGACAGTGCCCAGGACCGGCCCCCAACAAAGAACAACTGGACACTCACAAAGCTGAGGAAGCCTGCTGCAGGGACATACCGCTATGTTGCATGGACGGGGAGCCCCACTTTTGCAGCATTTGTTTATGCCGTCACACCTCCAGAAAGGACTGATGGACACACAACACCTGCACTGGAAGATATGTTGGCCACAAGCTGGGCCATCCCCCTTCAGTCCAAGCCCACAGTAGGAACCATGCAAATGACTAATTGCACATACACATACACACATGTACACACACACACCAAGCATGTGCACGTCAGGCACATGTACACACACGCCAGGCACACACACATGCCAGGCACATCCACACGTCACATCAGGTATGCATACACGCATGTACACACACACCAAGCACACACGTCAGGTGCACACACGTGCCAGGTACACACAGCAGGTACACATGCATACATGTACACACACATGCCAGGCACACGTGCAGACCAGGTACATGCACACATCCAGCACATGCACATGCCAAGCATGCATACACACATCTATACGCACATGCCAGGCACACACACACATCAGGTATATGCACACATCCAGCATGTGCACACACCAAGCATGCATACACACATTTGCATGCACATGCCAGGCACATGCACATGCCAGGCATGCATGCACACCAGGCACATGCACATGCCAGGCACACACATGTACACATGTACCAGGCACACACATGTACACACACCAGGCACGCTCACACACCAGGCATGTGCACATGTCAGGCACGTACACATCAGGCATGCACACATGCCAGGCGCACATACACTCAAGCACACGCACACACCAGGCATTCACTGCCAGAGCTGGCCCCACCAGTGTGAGCGTGTGCAGACAGGCGGGCAGTGGGCTTACCAGACACACTGTGGAAGTGGACCACCTGGTTCATGAGGGACGTGGAGAGGACAATCTCATCAAAGACGGGGACACTGCCCCCCACCATGCCCGTGTTGCCCCCCTGTGGGGTCACCGCTAGGTTCCTCTCATGGCAGTACCTAGGTGAGCACAGGGCTGTCAAGGTCTTGTCCCCACCACATGGGACGCACACTCACAAGAGTAATCAGGCCAGCACAGGCCCTGCTGGAGTGGGACACACCCCTCACCCTTTTCCCCTCTCCCGTCAGCGCCCCCTTGCAGTAGTCCCCTGCCCTCAGTCCCCTCCCTCCTCAGTCCCAGCTGCGTGTTTGTGTCCTTCACCCAGTCCCCGTCTCTTGGACAGTGCATTGTGTCATCCACTCTGCCAGGTTCCAACTTTGCAAAGCCTGAGAGGGAGCCATCCAGCAACTGAGAACCTGGGAGCTGGTGCGTTCAGGCCGGAAAGGCTGTGCTGACACGCAGCCAGGGGGGCTCCAGGAACAGAGGTGCCCGAAGCTGCTCATAAAGCATCAAGGACAATGACCTCACAGCAGGTTTCAGCAGGCATGTGGGAGGTGGGCACGTGGGGGGAATGTTCCTAGGGTGCAGTAACTTAGACGCAAAGTGCTGAAGAGGAAGAAATGGCCGCTGCTGCTCGGTGGACACAGAACAAACTACAACGGCAACACTGCAGAAACCGTGACGAGGGCAGCAGGTGCCTGGGGGTCTAGAGGAGGCAGGCGCATGAACGGGGGCACGGGTACTTTCAGGGCAGAGAAAGGACTGCGTGTGGCACTGTGATGGTGGCACGTGACATGATACATTTGTCAAAACCTGCAGCACTCTGGGACAGAGAGTGAAGCTGGGAGAACCTGTGGACCAGAGTAATGAGGATGTATCAGCATGTGTTCAGTGGCTGTAACAAACATGCCACAGCAACACAAGGAGGCACGCAGTGTCAGGGGGATGAGGAACTCCCCACATTTCCTGTACAATTCTGCAAACCTACACCTGCTCCAAAAAGTAAAATCTATTCAAGGAAGGTCTATTAAAAAAAAACGACCACAACATAGGTGATAGAGGGATGGCACTTAAACACCCACAGTCGGAAACAGCACGGAGAAGACGCAAGCCCAGAGCCCTCCGTGGCTCTCCCGGGGGCTGGGGGACAGAACCCTCCATCTTTGATGGTTTCTAAAGGAGTCCTGGGGCGCAGTGGTTAAAGTGCCCAGCCACTAACGAGAAGGTCAGTGGTTGGAACCCACCAGCGGTTCCTTGGGAGAAAAGACCTAGGGATCCATTTCCATGAAGATGACAGCCTTGGAGACCCTGTGAGCAGTTCCACTCTGTCCTCTAGGGGTGCTGTGAGTCGGAATGGACTCCGACCACAGCAGTGGGTGTGGTTGGGACTTTGCTTCCGTGAAGACTGACAGTTCCACCCTGTCCTCTAGGGGCGCTGTGGGTCAGAATCAACTCCACAGCACTCAAGGACAACATGGTTTCTAAATTTTCTACAATGAACATAATCAGGGGAAAATGACCTTGGAGATAAAAGGTCTGTTTCTGCCACTGACAAAGTCCTCTTGGGTCCCTTTCAGGCTGGGAGGAGGGTTGGCGCCTCCCCCCCCAGAGATGGGAGACACTTTCAGGACAGCCTCGGAGGGCAGCCATGCTGGAGCATCCTGCCTGTCTTCCATCACCGCCACCCCTCGGTCTGTGTCCCCCCCATGGCCACGACACAGGAAGCCCACGAGCCAGTGCGGGGTGCAGTGGGCGGGCAGCCTCCCTCCCATTACCTGAGTATCCGCGACACCTCCTCCGTCGTCCGGGGCTTCAGCAGTACTTTGCTGCGGCCTGTGACAGAAAGGCCAGTTGGCACAGGCCACAGCCCACTGACAACAGAGAAGGAGGCAGCCAGCACCTGGACTCCTCGCCCGCCCGCCCGCCGTGCATAGATGCCAGTGCCTTCTGCAGAGGCAGGAAGGAATTCAAGTGTGGCCAGCACCAGCACCACAAAGTGACACAAGTGGCGCAGCACAAGAAGGGTCAGGGTGCCCTGCTCGCCCAGGGCCAGCAGCGTCGTGACAGGCAGCAGAGGGCAGGGCTGGGCAGCCTAGGAAGGCTGAACCAGCCGCAGACGCAAGAGCACAGCTGTCCGGGCCGACCGGACATGAAGGGACAGAGGGCCCGGGAGCCACAGCTAAGTTCCGCCTCTTGTTATACTGTGAACACAATAAAATCTGGAGGCTGTGTCAAAACAAAAAAGCAGCAGCAGACTTGCATGCCAGGCTCTCACGCGTTTAACCCGCACGGCGTCCCTCACTGTGGTCCCACTGTGGGGCGGGGCTGAGGCTCACCTGCCTACCATCACCCAGCATCAGTGGCCAGGCCACAACTGGGACCCAGCGAGGCTGACGCAGGTGGACACCCTGCTGCTGCTCTAGGCCTCCTGGCCTGTGTGCACAACACTATAAATGCCAGTGGGGGGAGGGGGCCCTCTCCGCAGGCCTTCCCTCCATCGCAGGACACTGCAGGTGAAGACCAGCCACGGCGTCTCCGCCTCCTGGCAGCTGAGGAAGCGGCCTCATGACCTCAGCCAGCTCTGAATTCCACTCACCCTCTTGCTCCAGATTTCTGCAGTCCTCCTACACGTTGTCGTCTCCAGACCTCGCTTTGTTGGGTCTGGAGCTTTGCCGAGAGCTTCCCGCAACCTCAGGTCATCACAGCCCTTACGGTACTGGGGCAGCCTATCTCTCACTCACCCCTTTGTGGGGGCTCTAGGTCCAGCCTGAGGACCTGGGTGTCCAGCCATGCCCAGGTCCCCCATGTTTAAATACGTCATTTTGTCATAAACTGCCCCCCTTTGACCTCCCCTCTACATCACAGCAAGAATGCTGCACTGACCCTTGAAATTGTGGGAGGAAGCGTGTTACCTGTTAGCACCACCTGGGGGCAGAACACAGGTGTTACTGAGGTGCAGTGAGTTCCTTGGCATGGCTTTTCTAGCCAAAGTCTTAGTAACGCCCACCAGATTACTGGGTGGGACCATGCAAATGAGGTATGTAGAACTCTGATGTTGGGATTGGTTAGTTTTGTCACTCTGCCAGGCTTAAAATGAGCCTTCACAGAGGCAGGAAAGAGATCCCACTGCCATCGGGAGAAAAGCGCTAGAGGTGAAGCAGGGCGCGTCTCTGGACCTGAGGTCCCTGCACTGCATCTCGCCAGCACAGATGCCCAGCAGAGAGACACCCCGCTGAGGGACGGTGGCAATGAACCAAGAGGCAGGAGACAGAGTGGCAGGCTTACCTGGCCCACAGTGCCGTTGGGCAGGAGCCTTGCTGGCATAGTTGGGTGCATGTAGATGTACCTACTGGCAGAGCTAAAAGAGCGTTGTAACGCTTGGCCAAGCAGGGCAGAGGCCAGGCCGAGAGGCCAAGGGCCAGAGAGGCGTGACTGAGGGCACAGCAGAGGGGAGACTGTCCTGATCAAAGAGCTGTATCCTGAGCACGTTCCTAAACTTGAGTTGGAGCCCGTTACTTTCCTAATAAACCCCATAATCCTGAGTATTGACTGTGAGGTCTGTGTAGCCATTGCAATGAATTATGGAACCCAGTAGAGAAGTAGTGGGTGCTGTGGGAGGGATGGCTGGTGTCAGGGTTGGTAAAAGGCTGGAGGGTGGCAGTATGTCTGGCCTCATAGGAATAAGCCTTGTGCTGATGGTGATTCTGCCTTCCTCTTGGGAAGTTGGAGGAGGCCAGAAGATGCCGCCTCCACGCCCTTTTTGCAGTTACTAAATATTTTAACAAAAGGGGGTGCTGGTCCAGGAGGTGAGACCTACAGTGCCGGAGCCTGGGATGGTATGCCCACTGGGCTAGGGGGATGGGCAGTGGCCTGTCAGTGTCTCACATTTTACCTCAGGAGCAATAGTGAAGTGGATGGTGGCCCCAAAAAACGGAACGTCCACCCCAGAACCTGTGAAAACCTGACCCCAGAACCCTTAGATGCGACTGAGTCAAGGACCTGGAGATAAGGTCCTGGGTTATCGAGCAGGCCTGGAATCCAGGGATGAACTGTGTCCCCCAAATGCATGTCAACTCAGCTGGACCATGACTCAGTGTTTGGCAGCTGAGTAATGATGCAGTCACCCTCCTCTGTGCAATCTGATGTGTCCAGTCCTGATACACTGTGAGGGGAGTTCCCTGGGGTGTGGCCTGCATCACCTTTAATCTTACAAGAGATCAAAGGAGAGAGAAGTGAGCAGAGAGGGCGGGACCTCAGTACCACCAAGAAAGAAGAGCTGAGCACAGTGTAGCCTGTGGACCTGGGGCCCCTGCACTGAGAACCTCCTACACTCAGGGAAGACTGACGCCGGGACACATGGAGATCTCCGAGGAATGCCGGGCCCACAGCTGTTCAAAGGAGACAAGGACCTTCCTCCAGACCTGACTGCGAGAGAAAGCCTTCCCCTGGAGCTGGCACCCTGAGTTCAGTGTAGCCTCTTAAACCATGAAAGAATCCACTCCTGTTTGTTAAGGTCATCTGCTTGTAGTATTCCTGTCACACACAGCAGGACTAGAGCACTAAGCCAGCATCCTTACAGAGACACAGAGAAAAAACACAAGGAAGAGCAGGGAATGGCCATTTATGGGGGAGGCAGAGACCTATGACGCAGCCACAGCCAAGGGGCGCCCAGAGCCACAAGAAGCCAGAAGGATCCTCCTCTAGAGCCGGCCGAGGAAGCCCAGCCCTGTGCACACCCTGCTTTACAGGCTGCTAGCTTCCAGAAGCACAGACGTCACCCTGAGGACTAGGGTGCACCAAGCCAAGTCCGTATTTCAATCAACCCACACACGTGAAAGCTGGACAACGAATAAGGAAGACCGAAGAAGAACCGATGCCTTTGAGTTGTGGTGCTGGCAAAGAACGCTGAGAGTACCACAGACCGCCAGAAGAACTAGCAGATCTGTCCCGGAAGAAGTGCAGCCAGAATGCTCCTTGGAAGCGAGGGTGGTGAGACAGTCTCACCTACTGTGGTCATGTTGTCAGAAGGGACCATTCCCTGCAGAAGGGTGTCATGCTCAGTACAGTGGAGGGTCAGCGAAGACGGGGAGGGCCCGCCACGAGACGGCCGACACAGGGCTGCCACGCTGGGCTCAAGCACAGCAAGGATTCTGAGGCTGGCAGGACCCGGCGGTGTCCCGTTCCATTGTAACGGGACTCACTAAGAGTCCAGACCAACTCAATGGCACCCACCAACAAAGGCTCCCACAACTGCGAGAGGACGGGACTCTTCAGTTTAAACCACCCAGTTGGTGGTCCGTTGTTAGGGCCACCCTGTGACTAAGACAGAAGCTGGGGACTGACACGCCCATCAGAGCACCATATGCCACCGACAGACAACTGCAGGTTTTCTTTGCTGAACACTTTGGTTTTTGGTTTGGGTTTTGGCTTTAACCACACAAGGCAGCTTTACTTCAAAGGCACAAGAGGTGCTCACAGAGCAAGCCCTTTAGCTAGACGAAAACCAGACGGTCAAGCCTAGCTCCCCAGCCCCGCCCACCTCCTCCTCTCTTTGCCTCCTCTCCCAGGTAGGCGGGCTGGCAGTCCCGGCCTACCTCGCATAGTCCTCAGCCAGTCCACGTTCACAGCTGCCAGCTCCTCAGCGCCGGTGACAACCCTGCCAGGGAGGATGAGCTCAAAGGCGGCCAGGTCCTCCTCAGACACCACGGCAAAGGGCAGACGCTGCACAGGGTAGCGTTCCGTGGTCAGCGGCACATCATCTGGGTGGGAGGAAGCTGAGGAACAGCCCCTGTGGGCGAGGGGGCTGGCCCCCTGGACACCCCAAGGGCCACCGGGCCGCCTCCTCTGCTCCACAGTGGCCCCTGGTGCACACACGGTCCTCACCGGGACGTGGGGATGGCCCTGCTGCCACCAGCCTGGAGCAGCCCTGAAGAGCCAGGCCGGCCACCTGGGCAAGAGATGAGGCCACATGGTTCCGTCCTGAAAAACAAGTCATGGGGAACTGCAGCTCCGGAATGTGATAGGGTCCCCACACAGGGGACACCCAGACACAGGTGTGTGTGGCAACCACCCCACCTCCAGAGTGCAGGAAGGGACAGGATGCCATGCAGCAGATGTTCGGGGCGAAGGGGGCGGAAGGCTGCAGGACACAGGGTCCTGCAGGGGACAGGCTCCTAGGATGCCATGGGGTCCTGGGGGTACAGGGCCCTGAGGAGGTTGAGGCTCTGGAGGTGCTAGAGGGGCACATGGGGTCCTAGGGGTATAGGGTCCTGGGGGATGCTGGGTCCTGAGGGTGCGGGACCCTGAGGAAGCCAGGGCTCTGGGGGAGGTGCTGGGTGCTGGAGGGACGCAGGGTCCTGGAGGTACAGGGCCTTGGAGAAGCTTGGGGCTCTAGCCGTCATGTGGGGTCCTGGAGGCGCAGCAGCCGGGAGGGTGTGCCCTTGCCCTGCCTGGCTGCAGGGTCCACGCTGGAGAGCTCCCTGTGCACCTGTGACCATTGCTGGCTCTCTGGGGTTTCAGTTTAACATTTAGAAACAGTTCCTCTCCCCTCGGGATGAAGACAGCTGGGATTTAAGGGAGTAGGGAAGGGACATCGGCCTTCAATATTGTGTTGGTGAAGATATAACTTGGAGAACAAAACCACTGTAGCAGTCAAGCAACTCACATGAATTTTTTGGTTTCCCCTCAAAAAAAAAAAAACTCACTGCCATCGAGTCAGACTTGACTCATAGCAACCCCTCCTTGGGTTTCCGAGGCAGTATCACTACAGAAGTAGATTGCCCAATCTTCCTTTCGAGGAGTGGCTGGTGGGTTTAAACTGCCGGCCTACTGGTTAGCAGTCAAATGCTTTAGGCACTACGCCACCAGAGCTCCCTTTTTCGTTTCTCAGTGTACATTAAAGTGATGTTTATACTTTACTGTAGTCTACTCAATGTGCAATTGTTGTTGTGTTGTTGTTGTTAGGTGCCATCGAGTCGGCTCCAACTCATAGCAACTGTACGGACAGCAGAATGAAACACTGCCCAGTGCTGTGCCGCCCCATGATCCTTGCCATGCCCCAGCCCATCACTGCAGTGACTGTGTCAGTCCATCTCATTGAGGGCTTTCCCCTTTTTTGTTAACCCTCCACTTAACCAAGCATGATATCCTTCTCCAGGGACTGGTCCCTTCTGACAACATGACCAAAGTAGATGAGACAAAGTCTGGCCATACTCGCTTCCAAAGAGCATTCCAGCTGCACTTCCTCCAGGAGAGATGTTAGCTCTTTTGGCAGGCAGTTTTCTTCTCCAACACCACAACTCAAAAGCGCCAACTATTCCTCCTTCTTCCTTATTCACTGTCCAGCTTTCACATGCATGTGAGGCAATAGAAAATACTATGGCTTGAGTTAGGCACACCTTAGTCTTCAGAGAGTCATCTTTGCTCTTCAGCACTTGAAAAAGGTCTTTTGCAGCAGATTTGCCCAGTGCAAAACATTGTTTGGTTTCTTGACTGCTGCGTCCATTGGTGTTGATGGTGGAACCAAGTAATATGAAATCTTTGACAACTTCAATCTTTTCTCCATTTATCGTGATCCTGCTTATTGGTCCAGTTGTGAGGATTTGTTTTATGTTGAGGTGTAATCCATACTGCAGACTGTAGTCTTTAATCTTCATTGGTAAGTGCTTCGAATCATCTTCACTTTCAGCAAGCAAAGTTGCATCGTCCACCTACTGCAGGTTGTTAGTGAGTCTTCCTCCAATCCTGATGCCACGGTCTTCTTCATATAGTCCAGCTTCTTGGATTATTTGCTCAGCGTACAGATGGAATAAGTATGCTGCGAGGAACAATCCTTACGCACTCCCTCTCTGACTGTAAACTGTTACCCGAGCCGCCAAGGGAAACGCTAAGCTGACATCGAGCAAGATGGTGAAAAAGGAAGGACCCTTATTTGTGTTGACACTCAGCTCTGTGGATTCCCATCCAGTGACTGAGCCCTGAACAAAGGCCACGCAGGGGTTTTATAAGTTTTTGTTTCCAGGGTTTTTGGGGTGTGGGGTGATTGGTTACTTTCTAAAAGACGCAAGCCGGCAAGTATTCAGAAACAGAAGCGTGCACAGCTGGAAGATGTGGGAAAAGGGGGAGGGAGTGCCTGTTAGGGGGTTTCCACCCTCTAAGTTTCCTTTTCTCAAAATTGGGTGTGTCCTGCCTCAAAACCATGCAGTATCTCCTTGCTCTGCTCGAACGAAAGCATCTTGGTCTCTATACCAGTTCCTCATGAGCACAATTAAGTGTTCTAGAATCCCCATTCTTCTCAATGCTATCCATAATTTGTTATGATCCACACAGTCCAATGCTTTTGCATAGTCAATAAAACACAAGTAAATAACTCTCTAGTATTCTTTGCTTTCATCCAAGATCCATCTGACATCAGCAATGATATCCCTCATTCCACGTCCTCTTCTGAATCCAGCTTGCATTTCTTGAAGTTCTCTGTCAATATACTGCTCCAACTGTTTTTGAATTATCTTCAGCAAGATTTTACTTGTGTGTGATATTAATGATATTGCTCAGTAATTTCCACATTCTGTGGGATCACCTTTCTTTGAAATGGGTACAAATATGGATCTCTTCCAGTCAGTTGGCCAGGTAGCTGTCTTCCAAATCTCATGGCATAGTCAAATGAGTGCCTCCAGCGGGACATCCGTTTGTTGAAACATCTCAATGGGTACTCTGTCAGTTCCTGGAGCCTTGTTATTCACCAATTCCTTCAGTGTAGCTTCGACTTTTTCCTTCAATACAATTGGTTCTTGATCATGTGCCACCTCCTGAAATGGATGAACATTGACCAATTCTTTTTAGTACAGTGACTCTGTGTCTTCCTTCCATCTTCTTTGGATGCTTCCTGCATCATTCAATATTTTGCCCACATAATCTTTTCATATTGCAACTCAAAGCTAAAATTTCCTCTTCAGTTCTTTCAGTTTGAGAAATGCCAAGCGTGTTCTCTTCTGGTTTTCCAACTACAAGTCTTTGTACATTTCATTATAATTGACTTTGTCTTCTCGAGCTGCTCTTTGAAATCTTCTATTCAGCTCTTTGATCTTGTCATTTCTTCCATTTTGTTTTAGCTACTCTCCATTCAAATGCAATGTTCTGGTTCCCTAGTGCCGCTCTGACAAGAGTATACCACAAATGGGATGGCCTTAACAAACAGGAGTTCACCCTTACAATTTGAAGGCTTTAAGTCCAAATTCAAATTGCCAGGCTCTAGGGGCTGTGTGAAAGCCCCTTAACCTTTTGGACTTTAGCTCTGCCTCTTACTTCTGGCCCACTAAAGCTAGAGGCATTTCTTCACTCAGGCAGCTAGTGGCTGCTGAGGCTAACAAGCCCAAGATTGACAAATAAAATGGCACTGTCCAGATTTTACCAAACCACACAGCAGGCCATTGATTTAAGTCCATTGAAAGTCCCAGGATCAGTACAGCATGGCAGGCTACTGAACAACAACACGGCTACATGCAGGGTACAAGCAGGCCATAAGGTAGAGACCATTCCCAAAGCTGTTTCTTATATACAGGAAGCAGACCACATACACAAAGGCAGCTACTCAGCTGCTCACAATAGATTCCACCATGGAGATGATTATCAGTCTCATCATGGGGAATACTACAGTCAGCTGCCCAGCCACTCAACCAAGCCTAGCCAACTTGACACACAAACTTAACCACCACAGGCAAGTTTCAGAGCCTCTTCTGACACCCATTTTCTTCCTTTCCTTTTTAATGATTTTTTTGCTTTCTTCATGGATGTTGCTCTTGATGTCATCCCACAATTCCTCTGGTTTTCGGTCACTGGTGTTCAATGCACCCATTTATGCATTCCATTTCATTTTTGACAACTTCCAATTTTTCTAGATGCATACATCATACATTCCATGTTCCAATTACTAATGCATGTTTGCAGCTGTTTCTTCCCATTTTGAGTTGCGCCACATCAGCCAGTGAGGTCCGGAAAGCATTACTCCATCCACATCATTACTCTGGGGAGGCAGCTCTTCCCCAGTCCTATTTTGAGTGACTTCTGACCTCAGGGGCTCATCTTCCGGCACTGTATTGGACAATGTTTCAGGGCTATTCAAAAAGTTGTCCAGTAATATATCAGACAGTGTTTCACTGCTATTCGTAAGGTTTTCACTGGCCAGTTCTTCGAGAAGTGGATGGCCCCTTCCTTCTTCTGAGTCTGTCAGTCTGGAAGCTCCACTGAAACCTGTCCACCATGGGTGACTCTACTGGTATTTGAAATACTGGTGGCATAGCCTCCAGTTCCACAGCAACACGCCAGCAACCACCATACGACAAGCGGACAGACAAGTGGTGAGGTGTGCAATAGGATGATGGAAGTTTCCAGTACTGTGAGGATCACCAGAATGGGACACAGAGACACTAAGTGAGGGCATGCCGTTGGAAAAATGGCACCTACAGACTTGATGGAGGAAGGGTTGCCACAAACCTTCAAGCAATCAAGAGAAGCTGAATACAACACGGTCGGCCTATGCTGACTAGTCCATAGGCTCCCAGAAGAACCAACAGTTCTGTCCTGGACCAAGTACAGCCGTAATGGTCTTGGAGGAAGGCTCTCCTCCTTCGGACCTAGTATCATAAGGCACCTTCCCTGGCGAAGGCTACCACCCCAGGTAACGTGAAGGGAAGGAGGAAAGGGGAAGGCCCTCAAGGAGCTGCACTGACACGGTGGCTGCAATCACGGACTCAGGTACAGCAAGGATGGCGGCCCTGGCACAGGACCGGGGCGGTGTGTCGTTCCGTTGTAGGAACTGGGTCGCAGCGAGTCGGAGCTGACTCAGCACGCAACGACAACAAAGGGCGGGACACTCGCAGGGCGCCCTGCCGGGGGACCTCAGCCGGGCGCCCATGGCCCTGCAGAGCCACCTGCCTCCCCGTGAACATGAGGATGGGGACCGACTGAAGCCGCAGCCCGGCTGCGACCTCCCACATCCACGGGCCTCGAGGTGCCGGTAAGGGGCTGCAGGACGCGGGGACCCCTCGCTTGCGGCCGCGCGGCCTGAGAGCGCGCGCACGTCCTGCGCTGTCACGTGACGACGCAGCCGGCGGGTCCGGCAGATCTCCTTCCTGGGAGGGCGGCACCTGGGCCCCACCCGCTTCCCAGACCCTTGGGCCCGAACCACCGCCCCCCGCCCGCGCCCGGCGGCCGCGCGCACGCACTCACGTCCGCGTCCCTGTCCCCAGCGGCGCCGCAGGCCTCGCGCCGGCTGCACCAGAGTGGGCGGGGCGAGCGGACTGAGCCTGCGCCATGGAGCCCCGCCTCCGGCCCAGGTCCCGCCCCCGCCTCCAGCTCAGGCTCCGCCCCTCCCGCCTCCGGCCTAGGCCCCGCCCCCTGTTCCCGGACGCACTCAGCCCAGGCTCGAACCTTGCCCCACTCCTTGCCCAGACTTTGCTGGGCTGTGACCCGCCGGGACAGCGCGGCCTTAACCTGGGGTTTGTGCACTCGCCTGGTCTCAGAGGCGCCTCCCCGCCTCCTGTAGCCGCGCAGCGCGGCCCCGCGGTCTCTGGCCCCACGGGCCGACCCGCAACAGCTCCTGCAGCTGCGCGTCCTCCCCAACCGGGAGCGGGCTTCACTTGGAGGAGTCAGTTCCGGCCCAGGACCCCAGGGTCTCCTCGGACCGGGCCCCTCCGGCCCGTCCGCACGCCCCTGGGCCGGGCTCCGGCCTGTCTCCGGCCAGGCCCTGCGAGAGAGATGCCCACGCCTTCCCCGCCCGTCCGTCCTTCGCTCCTGCGCGATCCGAACCCCAAATCAGCATCACACCCCCTCGGGAGCCAGCGAAGCCCGGAGCCTTGACTCCCAGCTCCTGGTCCGTCCTCGGAGCTCCGGGAAGCGGCCATGGTGGCCGAAGTAGTGTCTGTCCTCAGCTAAGTCCCAGCCCCATTGAGCCTGAGGCTTGGGTTCCCAGCCACACCCCCACCTCAGAGACTGCGCCTTCTCCTCTGCGCTGAGTCCCAGCTCGGGCCTCCTCCCCAGCTACTCCTCTGAGCTCCCAGCCTTGATGTGGTTCCCCCCACTTCCTGCAACCATCACCTGGGTGACCTTGTTTGCCTCGGCCCAGTAGTTACCCAAAACTCTTCAAGTGACTAACGTGCCCCTCCAATTCTCATTGACAGTCCCTGGTCTGAGGAGAGGGTTCCTGCCCCTCCAGTCCTATTACAAATTCAGTGAGTGGATGGGAGTGGTTTCTGTGGAATGTTAGGGGTTGAACTGCATCCCCCAAAATGCTGAAGTCCTAGCCCCCAACACCTGTGAAGGTGGCTTTGTTTGGAAATAGGGTCTTTGAAGATGTTCTCAGTTGACACGAGGTCACATTGGAGAGGGGGTCATCCTTTTTTAATTGTAGTGAACATGTAAACATCAAAGCACAGGCTAACTCAACAGTTTCCATGGGTCTAATTCAGTCAATCATCCCACGCACATTCAAGCCGTGCAATCGCCCGTGAGAACCTTTCCAGAGTCCATCAACATAAACTCAATGCCCACTAAGCTACAGCCTCCCTTTCCTCCTCCCCACCTCGGTAGATCAACTTTGGTTTCTGTGTATCTGCTTAGCTCATGTAAGTGGGAGCATGCAAGATTTGTTCTTTGGTGACTGTTCCCAAGGTTCTTCCATGTTGTGGCATGTAAGTGGTGTGTTCTCAAAAAAGGAGACACATAGACAGGAGTGACATCATGACACCACAGCTTCAAGCCAGGAAGCCACCTGGAGCCACCAGAGCTGATAGAGAGGCTGGGACAGGTCCCCCTGATTTTGGACTCCTGAGAACTGTCCCAGAACAATAAACATCTATTCTAGAAAGCCGCCCACTTCATGGTATTTTGTTCTGGCAGCCCTAGGAAACTAATCCAGATACTAGGATAGCATTAACCTGCGAGGAAGCTCTCTGAAGTGGATTATGGTGAAGAGCAAAAGCGTTAACGCAAGCATGAGGCGAGACAGTGAGTGTGGGTGTAGTGCTGGCTTTGGTGAGCGTGGCTTCTGTGGGGCCCTGCAAGCCGGTGCAGGGGGAAGCCCAGCACTTCCCAGCTCGGCAGCCATGTGCCACACGCTGCAGCAACAACCCCGCAGCTGGATGACTGCACCCTCCAAGCCAAGAAAGCACCTTGCTGTGGGCTCCAGACTTCCACGTGGCCCTTCCTACATGGTCATTGCCCCATAAGTCAGAGTTGTCACGTATGTCCAGTTCAGTGACATGTTAGGAACTGGAAACTTGAGGATGAGTGGCCCACCATTGGTCGCCTGATCCTCATAAGCCCTTATCTGTGGACCAGGCGACCTACAGCTGTGGGAAGAGCACACACACGCACACGCACACACACACACCCTGTAGAGCTAGGCCTCTCCTTCCCGACCCAGAGCTGGCACCCCAGCACACTGTGGTCCCTCGGGGTGGTAGCATCAGGGGGGCTCTTCAGGACCCTCGCCTCCCCACCCCCATGGACCAGGGGGTCTGGGTTCATTCACACCCGGACACGTGCCAGAGGCCCCAACGCACCATCCCTCCAACTTGAGTCAGGTTTCTGGACCCCAATGGTTACCAGTTCTCAAGGCACTGTCAGAGGAACGACTTCACCTTCACAGGGGCGATGGCACCCACAGCGGCCCCCACGCTGCTGCACATCCCCCTCAAGCCTTGGGTCAGATGTGCCACTCGTCTCCAGCACCACACAGGCATTTACAGCAGCTCCCAGGGACACTCCCAGACGCTCATTCCAAAAAATACTTTATTTATTAAACAATATATCCATAATCTATAACGTGATCCAAAAATACAGATATACATCTTTGCATTATTTAATAAAAAGATTTACAATAGTCTCTCATTTACAAAGGGAACACAGATCATAGTTCCTCAAACACAGAACAGGGCATCCACGTTAAAGCTGCGGTACCTTTCCTGACAAAACGAGTAAAGCTGACGCCACGAGACACACACGAGGGCAGAACTCACTCACGTGCGAACACTTTGCCCGGACCCCCTCAGCACTGGTCACGAAGACGACACTGTTCACTGGATTCAGGAAAGTACCCTCTCCAGTGCCCGCGATAGCTTCCCTGCTGACTGAGCCCTGCAGGCTCCTGGCTCTGTGCCCACAGGGCCACTCTGGATACGTTACTGCTGAGGCGGCCCACAGAGAGAACAGGGGCTCAGGAGGCCGAGGGCACTGTGGCCTTTGGGGCAGCCAGGGTAAAGCTGTCTTCCCCACCCACCCAGAAACCTGCCTCGGGCCACACCATGTGCGAGCTGCTCAGCCACCGCCAGTCCCCAACCCACCTGGTGATGCCAGCAGATGGCGTGGACCTGGGCTCAGTGTGGCGTCTTCTCTACAGGTGCAGCTCCTCCCCCTGCTGGCTCTGACCCGAGGCACTGAGCACTTGGGGTAGGGTTTGGCGTCTCTGGAAAAACGTTCCTTACCAGCGACCCCAAGGACGAGGCAGCACCCTCAGCCCAGGCAGTGCTGCAAGTCTCCCTGGGTCCAGCCCAGACGTCCCTCTGGCTCCGGCAAGTGCCAACTCAGACAATGGGTAAGAGGGGGCTCCAGCCAGGACGCCACCTTACACCATCCAGCCCCAAGGCGACCAGGCCTTGCACCCCAGGCCGTCTTCCCTCCCACTCCCACTCTGACAGTGTTAGCTCTCAAACAGGCATGAGGTTGTATTCCAAGAACATCTGAGGGAACTGTCCTACTCCACTCGGGTTCTGTTTTCTCCAAAGCTACACGCAGAGTGTTTGGTGACACGATTGTAACTAACCAAAGTAAACACCAAGAACAAAGAAGCACAGAGCCACGGACAGGTATGCACGGGAGCTGCACGTGGGGGTGCCGGCGCTGCCAGAGCAACACCACAGAGGCCCAGCAGCGCTCGTCCGTCCCGGGAAGCAGAGCCCCAAGCCTCGCGACGACAGGCAAGCATGACCACCCATCAGGACCCCCGTCCTGGAAAGCAGAGCCCCAAGCCTCGCGACGGTCACGGAGGCCCAGCCATGAAAGCCCCACCACCGTAGCTCTTTGCAGTGAAAACGCGGGGTGTGACCTCAAGTCAAAGATCAGCTTCTCAAGAGTCACCAGGTGTTGCCTCACCAATCCCTCCCCACAAACAGCGTGAGCGTGAAGGAAACCCACCCCATGACTTACCCCCAGCCTCTGACACCTGTTAACACAAGTCCATGCTACTAAGTCACAACATCTGCCGTTCTGTGGCCACACTCCCTCCCTGAGCAGTTGGGTTGGTTCTTGGGGGCTCCTTCAACGGGGGACCTACAGGACAAGCTGCAGCAGCCACTGACCCTACCTGGAACCTCCCAGAACCTGGGGCACCTGGAGCCGGCCCACGGCCACCAGTCACATAAGCGTGAGCCCTGCTCTTAGGTTCTTGGAGGCCAGGCATCGAGAGGACGATGGGCCAGGAGCCCCGAGATCCTTTCCGTGAGGCCAGCACGACGGTTCCCTGGGGCCCCATTCCCACTCACCAAGTACTGACTGAACCAACCTAAACCACCCAAACCCAAGGCAGCCCCTCACGCTACAGCACTCTCACCTAGATAGCCCCTCACCCAACGCCAGATCACCTGGGGGGGTTACTCACTTGACACAGTCCCTCACCCCACGGAGTAGGTGCCTCCCAGGACACAGTACCCCCTACCCCAGCTCCATCCCTCCTTCTTGTTGGCAGACATCAGAAGAGTCAACAGGGCCACCAGAAGGATCCAGCCCTACTGTTCTTTCCACAGGAAATCAACTCTTCACGCGTGGGACTCCCCCTCTCAGGCCCACCCACAAGTCTCTCTTCCAGGTGGGAGACAGGCATCCTCTCATGCTGCGAGCAGCACAATGGGGTGTCCTGGCATGCTCGGTCACTGCCCTCCAGCTGGAACCCATCACATACACCTGCACGGGCCAGATGGACCAGGCTCTCCCCCGCCTTCCCCAAAATGACACTGGGAGATGGAACAGGGAAAGAGCCTTCAGCAGGGACGTGTGTCACATAAACACACAGATTGCGCCACCACAGGCTCCCCGGTCGAAGTGACTGCCCAGCAACAAGCACGCTGTGGGCTACTACGAGGCCGCCACGGAGACCAGCGCCCCTCACCCTGCTCACTCAAGGAGCCAGGTACCAGAAAGGGTTCCTGCTCGGAGCACACTGCTGCCAAGTCTGTGGTTGCTGCCCTGAGGGCTGGGCCACAGGGACACTGCTCACATGCACGTGACGGGGAGAGAAGCTGTCTGCACCCCTCAAGCCTCATAGGTTCACCCCTGTGATCACAGTGTGGTGGCAATGGGCCAGGTGGTGGCCTTGCTGCTGTGCTCCACTGCAGCGACTGCGCCCACGCAGTCAGGTGAAGCCACAACAGGAAAGTCACAGTGGCACGTTCCCAGGAGAGGCTCCTCTATGCCAATGAGCTCGGGTGTCCCGTTTGCTTCAAAACAACAAGGAGACCACTGGCCACTGAGTTATTAGCTAACAGCCGGAACAAGGCAGTTTTCAGATGAAGGAACAACATTGGAACACGAATGGAGAGAAACGTGAGTGCACTCTTCCAACCCCGGGCCTCCAGCCTCTCTACTTCTTCTTCCTTTTTTCCTGAACGCACCGCGGACAGAACCTGCGAGGAGAAAGGCACACACTTGGTCTCTGCCCGGCCATCAGTAGGGCTGCTGGCCCGCCCGTGTCCTGGCCCACCCTGCAGCACGCCCCACACCCCTTATACCCAGGACCACTGAGTGCCAGGGAGAGCTGGAAACAAAGGCACCAATGTACAGAGGCCACATGGGAAGGGGTGCAGCACTGCTCACTGGCCACGTCGAGCCCGGACTGCTGCATGCACCGCTGGCTGCTGCACCGGGCCTCGGAGCAGCAGGGGCCACACCACACGGCCTCGGCGGGCAGGAGGGGGAGGGAGCAGCAAGTGCCCAAACTGACCATTTCCCTTTGGGCTTCGTGGTGAGGTCCACGCACGCAAAGTGAAACCACTCGATGGGGCACTGTGGGTCAAAAAGCAGAGAGAACGGTTAGCACCACGTGTGCCGGGGTGCCAGGAGCCTGAGGCCCACATCCCAGGGGCACTCACGTCGGGGTTGTCACAGCCAATCATCTCCCCATAGGACACCTGGTGGCACAGGCAGTAGGTGGGCTCATTTGGGTCCACGGGCATGTCCAGTACGTCTGAGGGATGCACCGATAGGATGGTGTCGGCAAACTCGGACCTGTGAGAAGCACAAAGGTGCTGCGGGCCAGGGCCCATGACCATGGAGCCCGAGTCCATCCTATGACCCGTGAGCAGCACAGAGGTGCTGGGCCAGCGCCAGGGCCCACGACTGTGGAGCCCGAGTCCATCCTATGACCCGTGACTGACTCCAGCCTACAAAGCAAACTGGCAGCAAGCTTTACCATCACTGACAAACTCGCTCCTGGTTTGCGCACGGTTACTCGGAAATGTGATTCCACGCCTGGCACCAAGCCCTGCTCTGACCAGAGACAGGTCAGGATGTCTTCCATCTGAACCACACTACCCTCCCTCTCCCCGGAAGGCAACAAGGAAGAGAGGGCAACAAGGGCAGGAGCAGACCGTCTGACGGTGACGTCCTTTTAGGAAAGGCTCCTACCCTCCTTTGTGCTTTTTCTTCTTGGGGGTGTCCTCCTCAGATGCTCTCCTGCCTCGACCCCGGGAACCCCTTTTCTCTTTCTGGCCCCGACCTTCTGAAAAACAAGCACCCGGACAAAGGCCGTTAGCCACTAAAGCAGGAGCAGCATTCACATGCATGGCGGTTACCAGAGTCTACAATTTCTTCACAAGTCCACAGTAACGACACAGAGACAAACAACAGACTTGCTTTTTAACCCTCGTCCTCCAGAACTCTCCAAGTCGCTGCCCTCCATCTTGTCCTTGAGGTCGGCCTCAAAGCGCGCCAGGTCTGCATCGAGCCTGCGGATGTGTTTGTCCACCTGCACAGAAAGGCACTGGGCCTCACGCTACGGAACAGCAGGAAGCCACACAGCCACAGAGAGACATGTCCCGACCCCTGGAGGAGGCCACAACGTGGATGGACCCACTGTGCTGAGGAGAGACCACCAACACTGGACGGGCTTCAGGGGAAAGTTCTAGAACAGCACAGAGGCGCCGGGAGAGAGGAGTTGGGGTCGGAGCTGAAGGGCCCTGAGCTTCTGGGTGGGAGGACGGAACACGAGGGGAGGGGCAGCAGTGACGGCGGCAAACATGGTCAACACACAGCAGGCCACACACTTACAGTGTGTGATGCACTTACAATACGTAAATGTGTAACACGTTTCTGTTATGTTTTATAACAAAAATTCAAAATAAATAAGTAACAGCAGCCCAGCCCAGGAATCACAGGTGTACTAAAGTCAAGCTGGAAGGGTCCCATCTTTTGACTGAATTTTCAATTAACGCAGCTCTGCTGAAACAAGGCACCCTGTCACCCCCACCTCACCTCACCTCCCCACGCCCCCCACCATCTTGTCGGTCTGCTTGGCCAGGGCTCCCTGTGGCCTCCGTATGGCCCCTCCCGCACCCTCCCTCCGCACTCCCCACAGTCCCCGGCTCCCCGCCCCCAGCTCTCCACACGCCCCTCACCATCTCGTAGGTCTGCATGGCCAGCTGCACCTTGTCATCGCTGTACTCCCCACAGTCCCCGGCTCCGCACGCCCCTCACCATCTGCACTCCCCACAGTCCCCGGCTCCGCCCCCCGCTCTCCCCAGCCCCTCACCATCTGCACTCCCCACAGTCCCCGGCTCCGCCCCCCGCCCCCC
>NW_006921593.1:18548764-18560891 GCF_000298275.1 Orycteropus afer afer
CTCCGCCCCCCGCATGCCCCTCACCATCTCGTAGGTCTGCATGGCCAGCTGCACCTTGTCATCGCTGTACTCCTTACATTTGCTGTAGGCATTTTGGATCTTCTGCAGGTGCTCCACGCGCTGGTCCGGGGAGAGGGTCTTCACTGTGGAGATGTACTCGGCGGCCAGGATGTCGATCTCGGCCTTCTTATCTGAGAAGGTGGGAGTGAGCTCTCCGTGCAGAGGTTCTCACAGGCCACAGCCGGTGAGAGCAGTCCACCAGCACCCACCACCCACACTGCACTCCACGAGGAGTGGGCAAGCGACGCTGGATGCTGGTGGAGGGAGGCCGCACAGCCACCCCACGGGTCCGCCTGCATCACCCGGATGCACACACTCGTGACAAGGTCAGTCTGCTCAGGACAGTCCCGTCGGCCCGCAACCAGCATCCGTGTCCTCTGACCCTCAGGACCATCCCGTCCACCCACGTCCTGCATCCGTGTCCCCGACTCTCAGGACAGTCCCGTCGCCCGCGTTCTGCATTCATGTCCCCCGGACCATCAGGACAGTAATGTCCGCCCGCATCCTGCATCTGCATCCCCGACGCTCAGGACAGTCCCGTCTGCCTTTGTTCTGCATGTGTGTCCCCCAACCCTCAGAAGAGTCCCGTCTGTCTGCATCCCGTATCCATACCTTACTGTCCCTCTCATCTTGGGCGTCCCTGTGTGACTAACATGCTATGTGCACACCCCTCCTGGGACCTGGCCACAACCTGTAGGCATGCAGCCTACAAACCTGAGTGCATACACACCAGACGGTGCTCACTACAGTAAAAATCAGAAAAAAACCCACCCCATCCACAGTAGACAGATCACACTACCTCTGCCAACTCGCACCACCACGGCCCACTCACACAGTGAGTCCAGCCACATGAGACAGCAGGGACGGGGCCCACAAAAGGGACAGAGTGAAAAAGCAAGACACAGGAAACATAGGAGTAACTCCGGACCATGAAACACACAAGCAAGAACGCTCAGCCTTTGGTCCCCCAAGGTGACAAATTATCGTTGAAGGCAGACAAGGTTCATCACCAAACTGAGGATGGAGCCCTGGGGTAGGGGGGCATGTCTGAGGGCCACACAAGCTTCCAGGTGCTCCCTGGGCAGTG
Source organism: Orycteropus afer afer (assembly GCF_000298275.1). Classification (NCBI taxonomy): domain Eukaryota; kingdom Metazoa; phylum Chordata; class Mammalia; order Tubulidentata; family Orycteropodidae; genus Orycteropus; species Orycteropus afer. The sequence continues at coordinate 18,549,912 of NW_006921593.1, forward strand.
GCAGCAGACAGGGTCACCTAAAGCCCCTTGCCACGCTCCCACAAACATCTGGGGCTTGTTTCTGACCATGCATGGCACTTCCGTAGCCCAGACATGGCACGGAGCAAAAATCACAGGTATTCCAGTCTTACACAACACGTACCCAACACAACAAATAAACCGCCACCCCGAGCACATCACCAGGAAACCTGAAACCCCGGGACAAAGAGAACAGCCCAAAGGTTTCAGGAGAAACCAGACAATATGTGCGAAAGATCCAACTTCTGAACACCACCACGGAAGGCAGAAAACAATGCAGTCATGCTGCCAACACTCCGGGGAAAATGAGTGCCAGCCGGAGCACTACCCACCCAACATAAGTCAAGAACACACACGCTCCCTGATGAGAAACTCACCAGCCCTTGGGCCTTTCTCAGGAAGTGACCAAGGGAAGGCCCCATAAAGATGTGAGACTATAAACCAAGAAGGAGGACGTGATATTTGGAAGCCACGTGTGACACCAAAGAGAGATGGAGGGAGGGAGCATCAGAAAGATCCCGGGGCAGCCACTGTGCAGCAGGCTCAGAAACAGCTGGGCCAAGCTGACAAGAGGCCTCCAGGAGAGGGCTCACCCAGGCAAAAGCCGATAAGCAAGCCCACCCTGAAGAACACCGTGAAGCTGTTGGGAGCAGGGGTGGAGTTAGTGGGATACAGGGAATGACCTGGTCAGGCCCTTCTAGCCGTGGTCTCTGTGACTCCCATGACATGACTGGGTGGGACTATGCAAATGTGAGGTGTTTGTGGCCCACCAAGGGGACTGGATAGCTTGTTAGTGATGTAAATAAAGTACATGGCATCCTCGTGGGAGTGGGACCGTGGAAATAAGGTGTATGGAACCCTGACGTGGAGACTGATCAGTTCTGTCATCCTGCCAGGCTTACAGTGAGGCCTCCCCAAGGCAGACAGGGGACCTCACTGCCATCAAGAGAGACCAGCTAGAGGTGAGCAGACACATCTGTGGACCCAAGATCCCTTCCCTGGACCTCCTTGCCAGAGGTGAACGGCAGAGACACCCAGCAGAGATGCCCGGCAGAGACACCCAGTAGAGAGAGATGCCTGGCTAAGACACGGCAGTAGTGGAACTAAGAAGTACAAGACAGCAGCAGACTTGCAGGCCCACAGAGCAAGACAGCCGAGAGTCCACAGGCAGGAGACTTGTTGGCGCAGTGGGGTACACCTAGGTGTACCTATCAGCAGAGCTAAAAGAGCTCTGTCACACTTTCCCAAGCAGGGCAGAGGCCAGGCCGAGAGGCCAAGGGCCAGAGAGACGTGCCTGAGGGCACAGCAGAAGGAAGACTGTCCTGATCGAAGAATCGTATCCTGAGTACGTTCCTGATTATAAGGTGTAGCCTGTTACTTCCCTAATAAGCCCCACAATCATCAGTATTGTCTGTGCAGGTCTGTGTGGCCATTGCAACAAGTTATGGAACCCAGAAGAGAAGTAGTGAGCGCCGTGGGAGGGATGGTTGGTGTCAGAATTGGCAGAAAGGTTGGAGGGTGGCGGTATGTCTGACCTCATAGGAACAAGCCTTGGGCTATCGATGGTGACTCTGTTTCCCCCTCACGAGACTGGAGGTGGTCACAAGATGCCGCTCCACCATAAAAATGGCACAGGGTCAGTACCTGACCTCCTCTAACTTCCAAAGTGGTAGAATCAAGATCAACAGCACAAGATTGGTCCCTGTGAGAAAGCAGTCAGACAGGCCTGCTCTCGCCTGTCTATTGGCCAGTTCTGACGCCAGCTGTCCCTCTCACGTACTCACTCTTCCTCAGCCAGGTTCAAAATGTGCTGTAATGGCCACAGAGAACTCCAAGACCACACTCACGAGTCTGGGGTATATTAGGCAAGTTGCTGGAACGTACAAATTATGAATCTAGGAAAACTGGAAGCTGTCAAACATTAAATGGAACGCATAAAGATTGATATTCTAGGCATTAGTGAGCTGAAATAGACTGGCTCTGACCATTTTGAATTAGACAATCATATGATCTACTATGCCAGGAATGATAATTTAAAGAGGAATGGCGTGGTATTCATTGTTACGAAGAATGTATCAAGATCTAGCCTGAAGGACAATGATGTCAGTGATAGGATAATACCCATATGCCTATGAGGAAGACCAGTTAACACTACCATTATTCAAATTTACACAACAACCACCAAAGCCAAAGATGAGGAAATTGAAGATTTTTACCAACTTCTGCAGTCTGAAAGTGACCAAATACGCAATCAAGATGTGTTAATTATCACTGGTGATTGGAACACAAAAGCTGAAAACAAAGAAGAATCACCGCTATCCACCTACTACTTTGGCGAGTAGCGACTGGGACCTTAAAAGCTAGGAAGCTGCCATCTAGATGCAACAACGGGTCTCTCCTCATCAAGAAGAAAGAAGAAAACCAAAATTAATGGAAACAATCAGTCCTAGCGACTGGTACACCATCCGATCTGCAACCTATACAACTATGAGACCAGAAGAACTAGATGGTGTCCAGCTACCACTGCCATCCACTTGGAAGGGATGTAGGAGATCCTGCATAAAGAGGGAGAACAATGTGGAACAAAACTCAAAATCATTTGGAGGCAAAAAAAAAGAAGGTGGGGACCAGGTTTGCTGGTCCAATAGAGCCTGGTGTAACCACTGAGACTATGGCCCCTAGCTGCCCTTCAGGTCTGGAATTGAACCCACAACTGTGGTTTCCAGCCAAACAAAGTACAGGCATGTGAGTTAAACATTTACCTCAAGTAGACACATGCCCTGGAGAGAACACTCATGGGAGAAGGAAGGGCTGCTTATGCACAGGGAGATAGCTCAGGGTGCAGAAGAGTATGAAGGGACGGACACTGGGAGGAGGTAACTATGGGGAGGAAGTGGGAGGGGAGCTGCTGCATTGTAAATTTTGGTCAATGACATGAGACAAAGTATATGTGAACTGCTGTATGAAAAGTGAATTTACTCTGTAAATCTTCACCCAAATCCTAATAAAAAAAAAAAAGAAGAAGAATCACCGCTAGTTGGAAAATATGACCTTGGTGATAGAAATGACACTGGAGATTGCATGACAGAATTTTGCAAGACCAACAACTTGTTCATCGCAAATACCTTGTTTCAATGACACAAACAGCAGCTGTACACGTGGACTTCACCAGACGGAGTACACAGTAATAAGACTGACTACATCTGTGGCAAGAGGCAATGGAGCTGCTCAGTATTTTCAGCCAAAACAAGGCGAAGACCTGACTGTGGAACAGACCATCAACTGCTCATATGCAAGTTCAAGTTGAAACTGAAGACAATTTAAAGAAGTCCATGAGAGCCAAAATATGACCATGATTATAACCCTCCTGTGTAAACCAGAAGGCTGGTGGTTCAAACCCACCAGCTACTCCCTGGAAGGAAGGTCGGGCAATCTACTTCTGTAGTAATACTGCCTTGGAAACCCAAGGAGGGGTCGCCATGAGTCAGGTCCGACTTGACAGCACATAACAACAACAACATCACCCTCCTGAATTTAGAGACTATCTAAAGTATAGATTTGATGCACTGAACACCAATGACTGAAAACCAGAGAACTGTGAATGACATCAAGAACATTATCCATGAAAAAAAAAAAAAGAGGACCAGGTTTGCTGGTCTGATAGAGCCTGGTGGAACCACTGAGACTATGGCCCCTAGCTGCCCTTCAGATCTAGAACTGAACCCACACCTGTGGCTTCCAGCCAAACAAAACACAGGCATATGAGCCGAACGTGTACCTGAGGTAGATACACTGCTTGGAGAGAACAATCATGGGAGGAAGAAGGGCTGTTTATGCACAGGGAGACAGCCCAGGGGGCAGGGGCGCAAGGAGGGATGGACACAGGGAAGAGGCAACTAGCAGGAGGAAGTGGGAGGGGAGCGGTAAATCATAGTCAATGTCATGAGACAACATGTGTGTGAACTGCAAAGTGAATTTGCTCTGTAAACTTTCACCCAAATCACAATAGGAAAAAAAAAAAAAAAAGAACATCATCCATGAAGAAAGCAAAAGGCTGCTGAAAAGACAAGAAAGGAAGACCAAAATGGATGTCAGAAGAGACCGAAATTTGCCCTTGAACAGAGAGTAGCTAAAGCAAATGGAAGACCTGATAGGCTAAAAGAGCTGAACAGAAGATTTCAAAGAGCAGTTCGAGAAGACAAAGTCAATTATTACAATGAAATGTGCAAAGACCTGGAGTTGGAAAACCAGAAGGGAAGAACACACTAGGCATTTCTCAAGCTCAAAGAACTGAGGAAAAAAATTAAGCCTCGAATTGCAATATTGAAAGATTCTGTGGGCCAAATACTGAATGATGCAGGAAGCATCAAAAGAAGATGGGATGAAAACACAGAGCCACTGTACTGGTCAATGTTCATCCACTTCAGGAGTAGCATTTGATCAAGAACCAATGGTACTGAAGGAAGAAGTCAAAGCTGCACTGAAGGAATTGGTGAAAAATAAGACTCCAAGAATTGACAGAATACCCACTGAGATGTTTCAACAAATGGATGCCGCACTGGAGGCACTCACTCAGCTATGCCAGGAGATTTGGAAGAGAGCTACTTAGACAAATGACTAGAAGAGATCCATATTTGTACCAATTCCAAAGAAAGATGATCCCACAGAATGTGGAAATTATCAAACAATATGATTAATAGCACATGCAAGTGAAATCTTACTAAAGATAATTCAAAAATGATTGCAGCAGTATATTGACAGAAAGCTTCCAGAAATGCAAGCTGGATTTAGAAGAGGATGTGGAATGAGGGTTATCACTGCTGATGTCAGATGGATCTTGGCTTAAAGCAAAGAATACCAGAACAATGATTACTTGTGTTTTATTCACTATGCCAAGGCACTTGATTGTGTGGATCATAACAAATTATGGATAACATTGAGAAGAATAATTCCAGAACACTTAATTGTACTCATGAGGAACCTGTACAAAAACCAGGAGGCTGTTGTTTGAACAGAACAAGGGGACACTGCATGGTTTAAAATCAAAAAGAGAGTGCGTCAGGGTTGTATCCTTTCACCATACTTGTTCAATCTGTATGCTGAGCAAATAATAGGAGAAGCTAGACTATATGAAGAAGAACGTGGCATCAGGATTGGAGGAAGACTCATTAACCACCTGAGATATACAGACAACACCACTTTGCTTGCTGAAAGTGAGGACAACTTAGAGCACTTACTGATGAAGATTAAAGACTACAGTCTGAAGTATGGGTTACACTCACTACAAAGAAAACAAAAATCCTCACAACTGGACCAATAAGCAGCATCACGATGAAAGGAGAAAAGACTGAAATTGTCAAGGACTTCCTACTACTTGGTTCTACAATCAATGCCAATGGAAGCAGTAGTCAAGACATCAAAAGACATATTGCATTGGGCAAATCTGTTGCAAAAAACCTCTTTCAGGTGCTGAAGACCAAGGATGTCTCCTTGAAGACTAAGATGCACCTAACCCAAGCCATGGTATTTTCAATCACCTCTTATGCATGTGAGAGCTGGACAATGAATAAGGAAGACCAAAGAAGAGTTGATGCTTTTGAGTTGTGGTGCTGGTGAAGAATGATGAAAGTACCGGGGACTGCTAAAAGGACTAACAAATCTGTCCTGGAAACAGTACAGCCAGAATGCTCATTGGAAGCAAGACTGGCCAGACTTTGTTTCATCTACTTTGGTCATGTTGTCAGAAGGGACCATTCTCTGGAGAAGGATGTCACGCTTGGTAAAGTGGCAGGTCAACAAAAGAGAGGAAGGCCCTCAACAAGATGGACTGACACAGTGGCTGCAGTGATGAGCTCAGGTGTAATAGCGATTATGAGGCTGGCACAGGACCAGCAGGTTTTGTTCCATTGCACATAAGGTCACTATGAGTTGGAGACAACTCAACAGCACATAACAACTGTTAGGGAAGTACTAGGTTACAACTCAGGATTAGATCAGGATACAATTCTGCACTCAGGACAGCCTCTTCTCAGCCATGCTCAAAGGCACCCCTCCCCCTGGGCCTCATGGGCCAGCTTGGCTTCTGCCCTGCTTGGGCAAGTGTTACAAAACTCTTTGGTTCCACCAATAAATGCCCAGAGGTACTCCACTCCACCAGCAAGCCTCCTGCCCAAAAGCGCTCAGCCATCGCACTCCATGGGTCAGGAAGCCCACTGCACCATCTCTTGCCAGCCTCCTGACTCTGCTGCCACCATTCCTTTGCCACTGTTCCTCATTGTCTCTCACCATCTCCAGTGTCACAGCTCTCAGTCTCCTGGGTCTAGTTCTTAGTGTTAGGATCATGGGTCCAAAAGACATGCTCCAGTTCCATTTCTTCTTGGTGGTGGTGAGATTCCCCGGTTCACCTCTGGGACTGGCTCATTTTAAAACTAGTGGGATGGCAAAACTGCCTCCTCCTCACGGGAGGGTTCATACTTTATTTCCATGGTCCCACCTCCACAAGGGTGCCATGCACCTTATTTACATTATTAGCAAACTATCCAATCCTGTTGGTGGGTCAAAGCTCCTCATTTCCATAGTCCCACCCAACACAGTGTGGGACTCACAAAGGCTATAGCAAGAAAGGTCACATTGAGTAACGCACAACTCTATCTATAAATAAATAAACTGGTAACATTAAAAAAAAAACCCACAAACTTATTCAAAAAAGGTCATGTAGGTACACAGCCAGCTACCCAGAGGAAGTGAGTAGTTGGACCTGTGGGTTCGGGACCATAGTCGCAGGAGACATCAAGCTCAATTGGCATAACATACTACACAAAAAACTGTTCCACCTCCTACTTTGGCAAGTACTGACTAGGATTTTAAAAGCTTGCATGCAGCCACTTAGATGCAACGATGATCTCCCTTCATTCAGACCACAGAAAAACGAATAGAACCAAAAATTCATGGAAACAATTAGTCCTAGCAACTGGTACACCATGCGGCAAGCCTCAGCCTATACAACTATGAGACCAGAAGAACTAGATGGTGCCCAGCTACCACTGTCAACCACTTGGAGGTGGATCTATGTAGGAGATCCTGGACAGAGAGGGAGAACAATGTGGAACAAAACTCAAAGTCATTTGGGGAAAAAAAAAGGGGGGGGGGACCAGGTTTGCTGGTCTCATAGAGCCTGGTGGAACCATTGAGACTATGGCCCCTAGCTGCCCTTCAGTCAAACAAAAGACAGGCATATGAGTTGAACATTTACCTGAGGTAGATACACTCCTTGGAGAGAACAATCATGGGAGAAAGAAGGGCTGTTTATGCACAGGGAGACAGCTCACAGGGCAGGAGTGCATGGAGGGATGGACACAGGGAAGAGATAACTATGAGGAGGAAGTGGGAGGGGAGCTGTTGCATTGTGGTAAATTGTAGTCAATATCATGAGACAAAGTGTATGTGGACTGCTGTATGGAAAGTGAATTTGCTCTGTAAATTTTCACCAAATCACAATTAAAAAAAAAAAAAATCATGTAGGTACAGACGGTGGTACACACCTACAGAGCTGTCCTGATGCAGGGTCAGGGGGCACGATGGGGGACAAGCTGACGTGGTGGTGGGTCATCACTGGAAAGGTTAACTCATTTTCCACAATTAAACTGTACCATCAGGATCTGGCTGGTCTCTGTCCCCAGCCAGCAACCACCTGTGAGTTTATGCCAATGGTGACCATGACCACCTTAGAAAGACCAACCATGTGACTACACAGGGGGGTGTTGGGCCAGGTAACATCAGCCCCAACTTTGGTGGGGGGGCTATCTAACTGATCATGTCTACCCACTGAAAACCCAGTAACTGACCCAGAAGCTTCGCTGCTTGGCAACACCTGGTACCAGCTGTCACACCCTACAGCCAAGAGAAGGCAGCTCTGCCTGACTCCATGAGGAAAAGATGCCCAGGGTCTCCACGCTGGGACCCTACAGTGTAGTAAATTACTTTGTGTGGTTTTTCTACCCGTAAGTCTTTGTAAACTCCAAGGTGGGATTTGCTATGAGCAACTGAGGAGCTCCTGATTGCTGAAGGTGTCCATCTGGAGTATTTCTGTTGGGAGTGGCACAAAACAATGTTCTGGGAGGTGCCCACTCTCTCTCAGGTGCTTAGAGTTCTGATGCTATGATTGGCTAGTTTGACCACCCTGCCGGGCTCAAAAGGAGGCCTCCTGGAGGCAGAACTCTCTATGACTGCTGGTTGAGGAAGACGTGCTGCCGAAAGAGACACGGGCTGCTGGGAAAGAGACACAAGAGACACGCGTTGCTGAGCGAGACGCCGAGGGACCAGCACTGCTGGGAAAGAGACTGTAAGAGACTGTTGGCCGAGGGACGGTGGGCTGGGAGAGAGACTGAGCGTTCTTCCTGAACTCGAGTTGTAGCCTGGTGCTTCCCTAGTAAACCCCGTAATCCGTGAGTTCTGTGTGGCCACTGCAGTGAATTATCAAACCCAGGAGAGAGGTGGTGGTGCTGCTCTGGGAGGAACGGTTGGTGAAAGGGCTGGAGGGAGGCAGCATGTCTGGTCTTGCAGTAGTAGGCCTTGGGTTACTGCTGGTAATCCTGTCTTTCTCTTGTGGGATTACAGGAGGTCAGAACATGTGGCCTCCTTGCCGTTTTTGCAGACCCTCACAAACCTCGCCATCAAGGAGAAGACGTCCAGGGTCTCCACACTGGGATCCCCGCAGATCTCGCCCTCAGGGAGAAGATGCCTGAGGTCTCCATACCGGGACCTTAGCAGACCTCACCCTCAGGGAGAAGACGTCCAGGGACAATTAGTGAGTTAAACAGCAAAAAGCCAAAAGTACCACCTAAATTTCTGAGCCACATACATGATTTAAAACCAGACTTTTTTTGAAAAAAAAAAAAGGGAAAGACAACAAAGGTACTTTGACAAGCAAAGAGTGGGTAACGGTTATGAAAATTTGTACAAAGAGCCAAGAAACTCAACTCAACTGACAATATATCAGCACCCTCTCCAAGCCTCCATATGGGTGCTGACCATCGGCCCAAGCACCCCCAAGCCCTCTGCCACCCCCAGTCTTCTCCCAATGCCTTTGTGGAGGGCTTCGAGCCCAGCAGTCAGAGCCTGGCTCCCAGCTCCCAGCAGGCCTTCACCCACCTTCTGTCCTCTGGTCCAGCTCACGCATCAGCTGAAAGTTCCTCTGAAGCTCACAGGGAAGGTTTTCGATGCCTGGAACAGCAAGAAGGCAGGTTCAGCTGAAGTCTTTGTGGCAGGGCCGACACCCAGCCACCCGCCACGCGAGTCTCCACGGCAGGGCTAACGCCTGCCTGCATGGCGCTGCAAAGTCCGCCCGCACAGGACCAGCTTCCTGCTCTGCTCCCGCTGGGGTTTGAGGACCAGATGGCACCAGACTCTGCTGGCCGTGGATGACACACATCGGGCACAGCCGGCCAGTCAGGGAGACAGTCCTCCTTGCGGCAACCTCACCCTGCCCCCACAGAGCTGCTGGGCAGTCCTGACACCTAAGCTGTTGCCTAGCAGCCAGTGGCTGCCCAGCTCTCCTGGGGCACAGCCTCCAGGCCAGCACACCCACCAGCCTACATGCCCCCCTCCACCCGGCCTCTCTGCTCCCACTGTGCCCCCACACACATCCCCTCCTCATCCCTCTCCACACGCCCCCCTAAACACACACTTAGACCCCCACCTCTCCCCTCCTGCCACATCAGTCTGTCTGACCCAGGGCTCCTGACTGCCACACTGCAGGACAGACCATCACACTTTCTGTGAACCTTTAACACACCCCTGCAAGCCCAATGGCAGTAAGTTCCAGGGGCACGAGGCCTTGTTGGCCTTCCTGGTTCCTAGCCCCCGACGTGGCAGAGCACAGCACTGTGCTCAGGAGTGGAGCACAGCACCTGTCTGTGCCCACGTGGGAGAGGCCCCTGGACCCTGCTTTTCTAGCAACCACTGCACCTGCTGAGCAGGACTGGAACACAAAGCCCACATGCTCCCCCAGCACATGCTGGGGTGGCTCCTGGGCCATGGCCGGTTCTGCTAACTGGCTCCACTAACCCCCATTAGTGATGATGAGAGTATCGTTGCCCCACGCCGTGCTCCCCATTCCAGCTCTCCCCCGGGGGCGCCGCCACTCCTCAGGCTGGGCCAGGGGAGAGAGCTGGCCCCACTGTCACCAACCAGATGCCCTCGTGGCCAGCTTGGGGCATGTGGCTCACTGGATACTCTGAGCAAGCTCAGAGAGATTCCTGAACCCCTAGGCAGCACTCCCAAAGGAGACAGTCCGGCTAGACCACCTAAAGGACCACCCTGCTTTGCATCTCTCAGCCCCACAGCTGCTGGGTACAAAGAGGGGCGCTGCGACTTGGCTCGCACAAGCAACCAGCCTCTTTGAGCCCATTTCCTCATCCATGAAAAGGGAAAGCAGTCTCCTGGGAAAAACAGCACCCGTCCAGGAGGAAAAAACACGTGGCTTTGTATAAAGCAGAACACAGCCAGACACCTGGAGAGACTCAGTGGGTGTGACCCATTGGAACACTCGAGCTACTCGGTACCGCACGCCAGCATTCTGACCATGGCGCCATGGGGAAGTGAAGAAAGATAGAGGGTACAACTCACCAACCCAACTCCCGTCTGCGTTGTGCAGACGCAGAAACTGAGGCTGGGCACTGAGAAGAGGCCCCCAAGTAACAGCATACACAGGGCTGCAACTCAGATTCGTGTCTAGCCAGGTAGCTCACCAACCCTGCGCAAGCTATGCTGGGCTCTGCCCAAAGGGGCGGGGCCCAGACGAGCCCGGCCCCGCCCCACTACGAGACCCCACCCACCTGTCACTCAGGCCCCGCCCACCTCGCCCCCAGCTCAGCCCTCACCACCTGGTCCCACCGTCAGGCCCCGCCCAGCCTCACAGGCCCCGCCCCCGCTATTAGGGTCCCTCCTTGCCATCCCGGCGCC
>NW_006921593.1:18561174-18592393 GCF_000298275.1 Orycteropus afer afer
GCCGCACGGCCGGGCGGGCCGGGGCGGCGGGCCGCGCGCTTACTGTCCAGGTAGTGCTCCAAGTACATGGCCGTCGCCATCTTCTCCGCGCCGCGCTCGGCTCTGCGCGGGCGGGCGGTGCCGGCGTGAGGGGGCGGGGCGCGCCGTGCTTCACTATTCATGAGCCCGCACGCCGATTGGCGTACGCGGCGGAGGGACGGGGCTAACGCGGGGCCCGCCCCCCGACTTCCGCCCGGCGCCGCGAGCGGCGTAGCAACGTGCAGGGCTGCTTCGCGGGGCGCGGGGACAGGAGTATGGGGGACAAGAGGCGGGGTGCAGGGGGACAAGAAGGACGAAGAGGGTGCAGACGGGGCCATGTTGGAGGCGGCACGTGCAAACCCGCGCTCGCGTTTGGGGCTCAGGGAGCCCCACTTGCATCACCCGATCCGTCGCCCCCTCGATCCCTGGTCCTCGCCGCCCGGTCGCCCACCATGTCCTGCTATCAAAACCCACCGGGAAGCCGCCGCGCTTGCCGCAGCCGGCCCCCGGCCCCGGCCTCCCCGCGGTCGGCAGTCATCAGTGGTCCAGTTTAGTCACCGCGTAACCCGTGACCCCTAGCTCGTCCGGACCCCTCACCACGACGGCCTCGGCCCGGCCCCTCCTGGCTCCTCCACTGGCGGTGGCCCCCCACCCTCCATGGGCATCAGCTCGCCGGGATCTGTGCCAGCCGAGGTCCCTCACAGGAGCTGGGACCAGCGCTGCACCAGCCTGCCCTGCACAGTGGGCTGCAGTGAGAGTCAAACGTGCCCAGACGCGTAGCTAACGCACAGCGACAGACAGTGGGCAGAAGAGCTGCAAACGGCCGGACAGCTGGGACTCAGGGGGGTTCCTTCTGCATCTGCACTTCGTGATGTCACCGTGGCTGGTGCTCACGGGGTTCACGTTCTCCCCTCCCTGCGGGCACTGGAGACCAGGGGGGCGGCCCAACTGACTGCGGGCCAGAAGCTGGGGGAGGCCACACCCCGCAGGCCTCTTCAGTCTGCTCTGTACTCAGATTGGCCAGAGAGAGAGGATGCCTGGGCGGTCCAGGACAGCTGAGCCCTGGGGGAAGAGCCTGGGACCGGGCCGCCTCCCCCAGCCCGCTTCCCTGTGTGAAGACAACAACAGGACCAATGCAAACTCCACACTTAAAGTGTATCTTCAGAGCTATGTTCCCATGTAGGAGCTCTGGCAACATAGTGGTTAAAGCATTCACCTGCTAACCAAAAGTTCAGCATTCGAACCCACCATAATTTGCTTCCATAATGAATTTACAACCTTGGAAACCCTCTGGGGCAGTTGTACTCTGTCCTAAATGCTATACTCTGTTTTGTTAACTCTGTCTCAAGCCACAGGCAAATACAAGTAGAAATAGTTTCTGTCACCCTTACACTCATTAAAGTTCAGACCATGCAGGAACTACCAAGACATTTCCTTGCTTGAGGGCACAGGTGGACTGTCTAGTTCACCTTTGAATCCAAATGTTGGCCCTTTGGGGTGCATCCTGCTGGCATCGTTTGATGCTTTGTGAGGGACACACACACAGGTGTGCATTTTCAATGTACACATGATTGCACACGATCAAGTTCTCTACCGCTTACATTTTTTTAACTTCCTCCTTTGACATAATCCACCTGCCCCCAGCCCTACTCATCTTCTACCTCGTCCTGTTTACTATGTGTATTTCATGGTGTTGGTGTGCTGTGCTTTATTTTGCAAGCACCTGCTCGATGTACGATGTTCTGTTTCTACTTGTTCATGATCATAAACAATGTCCCAGTGAACATCCTACTCGTATAGCTGTATGTATTTACTCCAGTGATGTATTGCTTCATGGCAGAGTACCTGAAAACTTGGTTGAAATAACCATTTTATTACGCCTCAATAGCATGAGGAGGTGGTGGGGGGAGGGTGACTCCTCTCTGTGATGTGGCAGAGAGATCCCTGGGGTGGCTGGAAGGCTGGTTCCACTGGGACTGTGGATCAGAACACCTCCACATGGCCTCTCTGGTACAGTGATCGTGGGGGAGTAGGACTTCTGACGACCCTGCAGGGCTTCAGAGATCTAAGAGGGCCTCAAAGAAGCTGTAAGACTCATGAGCTCCCACAGGAAGTGCTGAGATAGCTCCCTCCACATTGGATTGTCAAGCAAGCCAATAAGGCCAGTAAGATTGCAGGGGAGGGGAATCAGATCCCACCTCCCACTGGGAGGAAAAAAGGGATTTCCTTTCATCTTTAACCAACCACATCTAATTAGTTCTTTAGGGTAAATTTTTAGAAATGGTATTGCTGGCTTAAAGGGCATTGTGGTGGTGGTTAGGTCCCGCCAAGTCGGTTCCAATTCATGGAGATACCACGTACAACAGAAAACACACTGCCAGGTCCTCTGCTATCCTCACAAGCATTGCTCTGCTGAGCCCATCACTAGAGCCACTGTGTCCATCTCATTGAAGGTCGCTCTCTTTTCTGCTGACCCTCTAGTTTACCAAGTGTGATGCCCTTCTCCAGGGACTGGTCCCTACTGATAACATGTACAAAGTACATGAGATGAAGTGTGGCCATTCTCACTTCTAAAGAGCATTCTGGCTCCACTTCTTCCAAGACAGACTTGTTCATTCTTCAGGCAATCCCAGGCATATTCAATATTCTTTGCCAGCACCTCAATTCAAATGCATCGATTCTTCAGTCCTTGTTCTTTGTCCAGCTTTCACACACATACAGGGCAATTGAAAATACCATGGTTTGGGTCAGACACACCTTAGTCCTCAAAGTGACATCTTTATTTTTGAACACTTTTTTTTTAAAGAGGTCTTTTGCAGCAGATTTGTCCAGTGCAATACATTGGTGGATTTCCTGACTGTTACTTCTGCAGGCATTCATTGTGGATCCAGGTAAAATGAAATCCTTGACAACTTCAATCTTTTCTCCATTTATCATGATACTGTGTATTGGTCCAGTCGTGAAGACTTTTGTTTTCATTATGTTGAAGTGTAATCCATACTGCAGACTGTAGTCTTTGATCTTCTTAAGTAAGTGCTTCAAGTTATCTTCACTTTCAGCAAGCAAGGTTGCATCCTCTGCATGTCACAGGTTGTTAATGAGTCTTCCTTCCATCCCAATGCAGTTTTTCTTCTGATAGTCCAGCTTCTCGGATTATTTGCTTAGCATACAGATTGGGTAAGTACAGTGAAAGGATACAACCCTGACTGCAGGGCAATGAGTTTCTCTCTTTATATGGCTTTTCCGAACATAGTCTTGTAACTCTCACTAAATTATCGAGTGGGACTGTGTAAATAAGGTGTGCAAAACTTGCCAGATTGGTTGGGACTATGCAAATAAGGTGACTGTGGTCTACCTGGGGGTTAGTTCGAGGTCTTGCTGGGGGAGGGGTATGCTTGGAATGGATAAGGGGCTTGCTGAATACCAGTTCACCCTGACAGATTTCTAGAGACACTTGGAGAGAGAGGAAGGAGTTGTGGCACTGGAGGCAGCAAGAGGCAGCACAGCAGCGAGACTGACAGCAGGCACCAGGAGAGCAACAAGACGCTGCTGAGCTTTGCTGACACGTGCAACCGTAACACTTACCCCAACAGGCAAACGCCAGACCCTGACAGGGCCCAGTGAAAGGTAGGTGGGAGCCAAGGCTGGCCTGCAATCCAGCCAAGCAGAAGCTATATCCTGAGTTGTTCCTGTTCCAAGTTGACCCAGATCCTGAATGACAGCAGTGAATGGTTTCTTTTTCTTTTCTTTTGACTACCCAATAAAGGGGGAGCTCTGGTAGCTTAGTGCCTAAGGCACTTGACTGCTAACCAGAAGGCTGGTGGTTCAAACCCACTAGCCACTCCTCGGAAGGAAGATGGGGCAATCTACTTCCGTAGTGATACTGCCTCGGAAACCCAAGGAGGGGTTGCTATGAGTCAGGGCCGACTCAGGGGCACATAACAACAACAACCCAATAAAGGAGCTCTGGTGGTGCAGCGGCTAAGGCATTCAGCTGTTAAACAAAAGGCCCGGTGGTTCAAACCCACCAGCTGTTCTGTGGGAGAGTCAGTCTACTTCTGTAAAGATTTACAGCTTTGGAAACCCTATGGTGCAGTTCTATTCTACTCTGTCCTGTAGGGTTGTGATGAGTCAGAATCCACTAGATGACAGTGGGTCTTGTTTTTGTTGCTGCTGTTGCTGTTATTTGCCATCGAGTTGGCCCCGACTCATAGTGACCCCTCCTTGGATTTCCAAGGCAGTATCACTACGGAAGTAGGAATGTTAGTACCTGACAAACCACTTAACTATAAATATAGATCTTGAGTTTTATGAGACACTGAAGCAAATTACTGAACTCAAGGATGGGGGAAGAGTCCAATAGAGCCTGGTGGAACCGCTGAGACTATGGCCCCTAGCTGCCCTTCAGGTCTGGAAACGAACCCACACCTGTGGCTTCCAGCCAAACAAGACAGGCATATGAGCTGAACATTTACCTGAGGTAGATACACTCTTTGGAGAGAACCATCACAGGAGAAAGATGGGCTGCTTATGCACAGGGAGACAGCTCAGGGGGCAGGAGCGCATGGAGGGATGGACACAGGGAAGAGGTAACTATGGGAAGGAAGTGGGAGGGGAGCTGTTGCATTGTGGTAAATCGTGGTGAATGTCATGAGACAAAGTGTATGTGAACTGCTGTATGGAAAGTGAATTTGCTCTGTAAATTTTCACCCAAATCACAATTAAAAAAAAAAAAAGGATGGGGGAAGAGCACTGAAGGGAGTGGGCCAAGTGGTGAGATGGAGTGGCACAGCAGTTTGGAGGTGGAGGGCCTGTGGGACATCCTTAACGTCTCCCTCATAGGGACTAGCTGCACACCCTTCCTAATTGTAAACCACTCAGTATCCCCTTGTTCTGTATGAACAACTGCCTCTTGGTCTATGTACAGGTTCTGCATAAGCACAATTAAATACTGTGGAAGAAACGCTGCAGTGAGTTATGGTGTTGGGAAAGACTGTTGAACATACGATGGACTGCCAGAATGAACAAATCTGATTGGGAAGTACAGCCAGAACGCTCCTAAGGGAGCACAGCGAGACTTTGTCTCACATACTTTGGTTGTGTCATCAGGACGGACCATTCCCGGAGGACATCACAAGCCTGACACACAGCATATGTCCCTTCCTATCTGCCTGGTGAGCTCATCCTGTGGACATGGTACAAGGGTGCCCTGGGACCTGGCCCAATCGTGGGGGAGTCCAAACCCTGGGCAGAGGGGAGGGGTCTCTTTCCTATTCTACACCTTTCCTCCTTTTGAGGGAATGAAATGGACAGCTCAGAACAAGAGACATCACAGGGTTATTCCTCTTCATGTAAGATAAACTGTTATGGATTCTGTCCCCAAAATATGTTGCAGTCCTCACCCCTGGTAGCCATGAATGTAATCTTGCTTGGCAATCAGGGTCTTTGTGGATGTTATGAGTTAGATTAGCATGAGGTCATCCTGGAGAAGGCTCAGCCTTAATCCAATGTTTGGTGTCCAGATACACAAAACACAGCAGTACGGCCTTTCTCACGATGGTTTGCTGCGACTGGGTGGGGCTGTGCAAATAAGATGCATGGCACCCTTCGGGTGAAAGCATGCAAACAAGGTGTATGGAACCCCAAGGAAGGAAGGTATTTGTCAGTTTTAGATCTCCCTAGGCTTGAAATGAGCCATCCCAACAAAAAGAGAGGATTCCACTGCTAGCAAGAGCTTTGAACCCAGGGTCCCTGCACTGAGAACCTCCTAGATCCAGCAAACAGTTGTTAACACCAGAGATGGCAGACAGCAAGCAGCACTGGCAGAGGACGTGGCAGCAGAACCAGACTGGCACAAGACAACACTGTGGGCTTCCTGGCCTACAGAGCAAGGCAGCTGCAGTGGGTGTGCTGACCCAGAGCCAGAAGACTTGAGGGCTGAGAGCCTTCAGGCAGGAGGCTTCCTGGAGGAGTGGGGTGCCCCTGGACACCTGTCAGGAAAGCTGATGAGCTTTGTGAACACCTGCCTGGGCAGGGCAGAGGCCAGGGGTGAGCGCCGAGAGGCATGGCCTAGAGGAGCCAAGAGCTGTCCTGCACTGAGGAAGGCGGCCTTTGCCTACATGCTTCCTGATCCCGATCCCAAGTTGTAACCTGTTATTTCCTAAATAAACCCCATAATCCTGAGTATTGCCTATGAGTTGTGTGGCCATTGCAAAAGATTATTTGAACGCTAGAGAGAAGTAGCAAGTGCTGTGAGAGGGACACAGTTGGTGTTAAAATGGGTAGAAGGTTGGAAGGTGGCAACCTGTCTGATCTCCAGGAGCTCATAGGGATCAGCCCCGGGCTGATGACAATTCTCTCCTCCAACTAGTGAAGTTAAGTGAGGTCGGAGGACGCCCGTTACTTTTTGCACAGCACAAAGGGAGATGGCCATGTGAGGATATAGGCAGACACTGCAGTCGTGCAGTGGCAAGTCACAGAATGCCTGGGGCGCCGGAAGCTGGACTGGGCTCGGCAGTACTTCTCCCCCATAGAAGTACTTTAGAAGGAGTCCGGCCCTGCCGACGCCTTGACTGGACTTCTGGCCTCCAACACCAGAATAGATTTCTGCTATTAACCCACTTGGCAGCACTCTGTTACAGCAGCCACAGGAAAAGAATAGTCTCCAAGCACAGCCCCCTTGTTTCAGGCACTGGAGGCAGTGCCTCCATGTTCTCGTAAAAGTAAAGCAAGTGTCGTCTTGGGCAAATTCCCAGGAGGCCTGGGGATGCAGTGTGAGAGCAGGGCGCAAACCCGCACAAGCCGTAGTTTTGGGACTCGGCAGAGTCGTGCTTCCGGAACAACACAGACAATTTGAACCAAGTTCTTTTTCCAGAATTGTCCCGGGGCCAACGTCCAGCCCGCCCTCCCCGACTGTGCTCGGAAAACACCGGGTTCTCGTGGGGCGTCGGAGCCAGACCCCAGTATGCCTGGTGCACCCCGCTGAAGCCACCGTACAGACTTGGCCTCCCGGGAACCGGGCTCCTGGCGGCGCTTTGGTCGGAGTCTGGCACTTAGTACGGTGCTCAAACGCCTTCTCGCACTGCACCACCTAATACCTTTCCCCCACATCCGCCGCACACTCGGGAGGGCCAGGGCCTGGCTTCCGCAGCAGGAGCTCGTGCACCAGCTCGGAGCTCCCTTCTTTCGCCAAAGGACAGCCAGCCGGCAGTCCGGCGCAGGCGACCATGACCCGGGCCTTCTTACGGCGTCCTCAACCTTACGCTCTCAAAGCGGGACGTCTAATTCCCGCAGTCCACCGCGCGGCCCGACTCGACCCCTCTACGGCCGGACGACGTAAGCCCGCGAGTCACGGCACCCGAACCCAGCCAATCCAGCCAACTGCGGCAAATCCCGGCCCACGCCGGGGCGCGGGCAATCCCAGCCAATCCAAGCCCGCACCACGAGGAGCCAATCCCAGCCCGCGCAGCTAGCGCGCGCCATCCTAGCCAATCCCAGCCCGCGCCGTGAGGAGCCAATCGCAGCCTGCGTCAAAGACACCGGGCAATAGAGTCTCTTCGCGGCAGTGACGTAGGAGCGGCGACGCGGGGCTCCCGGCGGCGGGAAACCGCTATGGCTGGCTGGCGCGGGGCGCTGATCGTGCTGGAGGGTGTGGATCGCGCCGGCAAGAGCACGCAGAGTCGCAAGCTGGTGGCTGCGCTGTGCGCCGCTGGCCACCGCGCCGAGCTGCTCCGTTTCCCAGGTGGGTGCCGCCCTGAGTCCTTGTCCTGCAGCGAATGGCGGCCCGCTGGGGACGCTCCCCTGGGTTTCTGCGTGGGGCAGTGACGTTGTGGAGCTGCACACGCCGACTGTGCTCCTGAGTGTTCTTCCCGAAGCAGCGGAATTGGCGACTCATTATACAGTCGGGGAATTTCACCTGAAGTCGTCCCAGAAACCGAGGCCCGATTGTGCTAGCATTCTTCCGTACGGGGTTTGCCCAAGGGAAGTGCGTTACCGCGACCGAGGCTGTTGCCTGTACGCGGTTGTCTAAACGCGTGTCCCTGTGGCAGTGGATGCATCCCAGTAGCCGCTTTGGTGCATTTTTGCTTTTAGATTTGAACGTGTGTGTGGCTCTGGAGCTCTGGTAGCATAGTGGCTAAGACACTTGCCTGCTAACCAGAAGGCTGGCGGTTCAAACCCACCAGCCACTCCTCGGAAGGAAGGTTGGGCAATCCTACTTCCGTAGTGATACTGCCTCGGAAACCCAAGGAGGGGTCGCTATGAGTCGGGGCCGACTCGACGGCACATAACAACAACAACAACAGGTATACATACGCACGCGAGGCCGTCTGGATAGTCCAGACCGCTGTGTCCAATCCCCAGAACGGTCCTGGAGCTCTTAAGTGTGTTGCCTGTTTCTCACCTTCTTGATAGGTTTGTGTCATCCGACGGGCTTTACGGCTGATTTTCAATTTTCAGAATAAAATACTTAGCTTGAGAATGTTTATGAAAATATGCTCAGCATTCAGATAATCAAGTGTTACCAAAAACGTGGAAGAGATGGGAAACGCTTTTGTGAGTGCTGCCTGGTTCTAATCTTTAGCCAGCCAGTCCACAAACCTTACGAATTCTTCTTTTGACATCACTCCTCTCTACCTGGCACACCTTTCCGGAAGCACTTCCTGTCTTTTGTTTCAACGGACAGCTGGCACTTTCCCAGGGAAACTCCTTAATGCCAGGAAAAGGTCCCAGCATGTCTCCAGATGCAGGCGAGTTGACCTCAAAGCTGCCTTGAATCCAGGATGGAAAGCTCCATGCGTGTGATCTTCTAATGTGGACAGAAACTCGACCCCACTTTAATCTGTGTGTGTGTGTTTCTCATTTTTTCTAGAAAGATCAACTGAAACTGGCAAAATCCTGAGTTCCTACTTGGAGAAGAAAAGAGAAGTAGAAGACCACTCTGTGCACCTGCTCTTCTCTGCGAACCGCTGGGAGCAAGTGTAAATGCACTGTCTGTGCCCCTGCCAGCCTTCTCCTCCCCTGTGCTTAGCAGGCATCCCTGGAGTTTGTGGGACCCTGGTGGTGCAGGTTGAAGTGCTGTGCTGGTAGCCGAAAGGTTGGCTGTGGGAACCCAGAGCCACTCACGACAGGTGTAGCAATCTGCCTCCGTAAAGATTCCAGAACAAAAACCAAACCCGCTGCCATTAAGTCAATTCTGACTCTTAGCAAATAGTGACTCTCATTGGGTTTCCAAGGCTGTAAATCTTTACGGGAATAGATTGCCCCATCTTCTTTTCGTGGAGCATCTGGTGGCTTTGAACCACTGACCTAGTTAGCAGCCAGATGCCTTGGAAACCCTGTGGGGCAGTTCCACTGTGTCTTCTGGGGGTGCTGTGAGTTGGAATGGACTTGACTGCAGTGGATTTTTTCTTTGGTAAAATTTGCAGAGTAGGACTGAGTCTTGGTGTGCCTGCTTTTGCATTAAGCACTGTTCCTCACCAGCACCAAACCCCACTGTCTTTGCGTATTTTCTCCCTAAGATCATAGCAGCCTTGAGGATGGGTGTCAGTCCAGGCTCTGAGGTTGTAGGCTCTACCACCCTGCCTCCTGTCTCCTGTCCCCGGCTTCCTGCCCTTCACGGGTCAGCATGGGACCTTGGCCCCATTCCCAACAGCTGGGTGTCATCCTGGGACCCAACACCAAGCGTGCCTGCATGAGTCCTCTCCCTATGCCCTACTTGGGGCAGGAGCTGGGACCATAACAGGTATATTCCTGTTCTCCAGGCCTTTAATCCGAGACAAGTTGGACCAGGGCATCACCCTTGTTGTGGACCGCTATGCCTTCTCTGGTGTCGCCTTCACAGCGGCCAAAGAGGTGAGTGGGGTGGCCCACATCCACCAAGAGAGCCGGCCTGTGTTTCTCAGCCACTTGTCCCATGTAGGGGACTTGATGCCCCTGGTGCTTCGTGGCTGTCGTGTTCCATTTGTTTTTCTGCTGCATGGGTTTGGTCCTTATTTACTGACTGAGCACACACTTAACTTTGCGTCCCACTGCCAAGGATGGTCTGTCAGCACTGTTTTCGATCAGCCTCACTTTCAGGCCAGACACTGGGTGATGGGATGCTGTTTGGGTTTCCTAGCACCACTCTAACAAATACCACAAGTAGAACAGCTTGAAGAAAGAGGAGTAGATTCTCTTACGGTTTTGGAGGCTAGAAGTCTGAGCTCAGAGTGCCAGCTCTAGGGGCTGGGTGAAAGCCCTTTGACTTTGGCTTCAGCTCTGCCTCATGCTCCCAGCCCACTGCAGCTGCAGGCTCTCTTCACTCAGGCAGCTGCTGGCTGTTGACTGCTGAGGCTGACAAACCCAAGGTTGACAGGTAAAATGGTACAGTCCCAATGTTGCCAAATCACACAGCAGGCCATTGATTCAAGTCCATTAAAAGTCCCCAGATTGGCAGAGCATGGCAGGCTGCTGAGTGAAGACTTGACTACATGCAGAGTTCAAGCGTGCTGAAAAGCTATAGACTGTTATCAGAGCTCCTCCCTCTTATATGGGAAGCAGACCACATCCTTCAAAGAGCTACTTAGCTTCTTGTGGCAGATCCTACCATGGAGTTGATTGCCAGTCTTACTACCAGAAGCTGCCCAGCCACTCCACACCAGGGCCAAGATGACATAAAACTAACTACCACAGATGCCAAGTCTTGCTTTCCCCATTTTCTGTCCTGAACTGTTGTGTCGTGGAGAGAGTGGCGGGACCAGGCATGTTCCTTTGTGCACTTTGTCTAAAATACAGAGCAGGCGCCGAAACAGAGTCTGGCCGTGTACTACGTGGCCTCCATGTGGCCCCCACCATTTTCCCTCATATTTAAATCCTTTGGCTTCTGCTGCTTCCAGGGGTGTTGGGCTCTCCTGCTGAGAGGCGCGCAGTGCTGCCTGTCTCATTTGTGTGTCACCATGTTGGTGGTGGCTGCTGGTCTGGGGTTCACTAGGGCCCAGGAGTGACCCCCAACCTGTCACCTCTTCAGGTCGACAGACCCTCCTTTGTGATACACTCCCCACCAGGCATCCAGCTGCTCAGATCCCGTGTGTAGTGAGGACAGCACACGTGGCTGGGGCCAGTGTCCTGAGGGGAGGCGGTGTAGAGGACAGACCCGTGGCCTACGAGTAGGGCCAGCACCTAGGGAGGCCACGTGGGGGCAGGGCCTCTGCTGGACTCAGGGTCAGTGGCAGGGATGGCGTCAGCCTGGTGGAGAGTGTGGCCGCAGGGCATCGCCTGAGGACCAGGATGGGTCGGGGACAAGGGCCTGGGCTGTGGTGTGTCTTGCTTTCTTCCTTCTGCTGTGGGATGTGTGCGAAACTTCTGAAAAGGCAGCAGCAAGCAGGAGAGCAAACCCTCAGATTGCCACAAAAATGGGGAGCATCCCCGCTGTGCAGATTGTCCCCGCCACCAGTGCTTGCACCTCCCCCCTCATGACTTTTGAAACAAAATCCACCCTCCTCTGAGTGCCGCCTCCACCTACAGAACTTCTCCCTGGACTGGTGCAAGCAGCCGGACGTGGGCCTGCCCAGGCCCGACCTGGTCCTGTTCCTGCACCTGCAGCCGGCAGATGCTGCCCAGCGCGGCGGGTTTGGCCGGGAGCGCTACGACGATGAGGCCTTCCAGGAGCGGGTGCTAGGCTGCTTCCAGCAGCTCATGCAGGACCCGAGCCTGGACTGGAAGGTGAGGCTGCTGGCCAGGGTGGCCTCCAAGGTGGGGCATGTTCTCTGGGCACTTGTTTCTGCCCAGTGAATCTCTGGGCTGTGTCCCACTGCAGAACCCTGGGCTGGCAGGCGCTTCCTTGTGCTTTTGCCATCACTGTGCCTTCCTACCTTGACGTTGCCTGTGTTCACCCGTAGGCTGGCCTCATGCTGCCTGGGCCAAGCCATCCAAAACCACCTTGGCTGGGAGGCATGGGCAGGAGGGAGGGGTCAGAGTCACCCTCCTTTTTCCTTGCTCATGTTTTGTAGTCACATTTTGTGCAATGGCCACCACTTTCTGAGTGCACTGGGGCTCCCTGGGTAGCTGTGCCAGAACTCACTGCCCTCAGGCTGCTGGAAGGGCTGGGTGGCTACCAGGCACGCCCAGCAAAGCCTGCCCACCTGTGCAGTATCTGCCTAAGAGCCCAGGGTCCCAGCTGGCTCGCTTAATCCCCCCAGGCAGGGTGGGTGTGTATCCCAAACCTGTATTGCATGGTGGCAAGGTGTGGTGGGGAGCACTCAGCCAAGCTCCTTGTTCCTAAACAGACAGGGTCACTGTGGGCTCATGTGGGGGCTCTGCCCAGAGCACTAACAACCCTTTTCCCCACCACGTGCCTCTTGAGCAGATGGTCGACGCCTCCAGGAGCATAGAAGACGTGCACAGGGAGATCTGCACCCTGTCTGAGGACGCCATTCGGGGTGCTGCACACAAGCCGCTGGGCCAGCTGTGGATGTAGGCATCAGCATTCACCCACGAGTGTGTGTCGCCAGAGGGGATAGGTGGGTTACAGGGGTGTCTGTGCCCTGCAGCAGGATGAGAGCTTAGGCCTGGGTGGGTTGCTTGTCTCTCAGTCTCTGCCTGTTTTCTGGAGGATATTAAACTTGTGTTTATTGACATTCAGCGATAACCACATGGAGGCGGTTTGGCTGTGGTCACGCACAGTGGTGCTCAGCTAGTACCCGTGGATCTGTCAGCCCGGCAAGTCCCCAAGACTCCAGCCTGTGCCGAGCCAGGCTGCTCCCTGCCCTGTGCTCACCCTTGATTCCACCCTGGGCCTGCTCCCCACCACGCCTCGGCACCACGCAGTCTAGGTTTGGGATACACGCTGATGCTGCCTGACGGGTCTGGCTCATCCCAGCTGCAGCCTGGGCGCCCCGTCCTGTCAGGTGGTTATGTGCGTCCAGAGGGCTGGGAACATCACCGCTTGGGTGTGAATCGGTGGCAATAGAAGGGCTCCTTCAGAGGCTTTCGAGCGGGAGAGGGTGCAGGTCGGGAAGACCAGCCTTCAGCATCTGGTGGGGCTGCTCCAGCGCTCTGCCCTCTGCGGCTGGAAGGTGGGAAGGCAGCCAGAGGATCGACGCTGGGGTAAGGCCTGCGCTTCACGAGGCCACGAGCCTGTTCTGACTGCAGGGCCTCCGTGTGATCACCCTGGGCACTGGCAGAGCTGGGACTGCAGTGGGGGCCCAGGGCATCCTGGCCAGAGGCCATACCCTACATGGGGAGACCACACACAGGACACCATCCATCAGGGGAGCCTGTGCCCTGGGCTCGTGGGAGGCCTAGCCCCCACTGGTCCCTGGTCTGTCCCTCAGATGTGGTATCCTCATGCTAGTCCTACGATTCTCCCACAGGACTTTGGATGGTGGCTGTGTACCATCACAGTCCTTGCAGAGGGAAGCTCGGGCAAGAGGCTGCAGGCAGGACCAGTGAGCTCAAGAGGCTAGAGATGGGGGACAGCCCTCCCCAGATCTTCCAGTGGGAGGCTGCTTGTGGCACAGGTTCCAGACATCCAGCCTCAGTCTAGGGGCCTTGCTAGAGATGGGGTCATGTCCCCTGGACTGTCTTCCTTAGCCAGACCATACAGAAGCCTTAGTGATACCACCTGTTTTAATCATGGGACAGTGTGTGAGAAATGTAGCTGGAGAGTTACATAGGTTCACAGATCTACTTACCACAACATTGTAGCTAAAACACCAGAAACCCGACAAAATCAGCAACTATGAAAATGGGCAGCAGCAACAGAACACACGATTGCAGCATGTGCAGAGAACCCTGTGAGTGGAAGCCCCGGGATGACAGCCACGCAGCACACATTCAGCTGTTCACTAGCTCAGTTTTAGCCTGTAGGTCTTGGTTCGTGGAAGCTGGGCTTACAAAAAATGTTTTTATAAGTGCAGAATAATTCTATAAAAACTGATTTCTGCTAAAACAGTGTAGACTTTGATGTCACTCCCTCTGACAGTGTTACCAGCCTGCACATCCCACTCTACCCCAGTGACACCACTGTCTCTAGGAGGGCAAGTGTGCAGGTGTGAACCACCTCACCCGCGGCTGTTTGTTCTAGGAGGTGCCTGAAGGCCCGATTGAATTGGCCATCAGGTGCATGGTGTACACCTGGCTCTAGCAGTGGCTCTGCCCCTCCCGTCATCTCAGTCACTCTGCTGTACGTACTTGCACCCAGAGCGTGTGTGGGTGTGGGTGTGGGTGTGTGGTGCAATGTAGGCCAGGTGTGCTGGCCATCCCTGCAACCTGATCACCATGTGAACAAAGCTTCCCATCTGTCTGGTTAGGACTCCATGGGGCTAGAGGCCATTCTTCATGGCTTTAACGCCAGCTGAACGTGGCAGGGGTGAGGCCAGTGGAGGGGGTCCTAACGTGCCCATTTGGGCTCAGCAGGGTCATGGTCTCCCCAGGGTATGTAGCACTGTCACATGGCTGACACCTGGAATGGACTGCTCTTGGAAGTCCAGCAAAGTGGACACCTGTTGGGCCTGCTTTCCAGGCCCACACCCAGGCTTGTGGACCTGAGGGCTGCATCACAGGCCTGCAGAGGTGAGGGCACCCAGGGGGGAGGCTCTGCTGCTGTTTGCACACACCCAGGCCAGTCACACAGTCCTCTGCACACACTGGTCACCCAGCTCCTTTCTTGAGAACCTCTCACACAACATCACAAACTTGGGAAACATCCAGTCATATTTTCATCCAGATACCACGTTCAACTGAATTTTGAGGAAAAAACAGAACACAGAAAGTTTTCTACTGAAATGGTTATTACTTGCTATTAAGAATTGCAAACTACTGCTAAGGAGGAGTGACGCTCTCAGTAAGCCTTGTCACGAAAAGGACCCCTAGCAGATGCTCCCTTGCTGCCAGGCCCCACCTGCCCCAGCAGGCACCGTGGCCGCATCTCTATACAGAAAATGCAGAGCAGTGAGGGATGGAAGTCACCTCTGCCTCCCCGCTTCCCCACCCAGCTGTGTCAGCAACCCAGGGTGAGGAAGGGGGAAAGAGTACCCTCACATCCCCTCAGGAGCAGTGGTGGGCTGCTGGGACGCTAGCTTGCAGGGACAGAGCTTGAAAATGGGCCCCTGTGGGAAGGGCACACCCACCCCCCAGCTCTCTGGGAACACACGCTATGCCTGGTTAACACTGGGGTACGTGGGCCAGGGGTGGGGTGACGGGCTGTATGAGCACACAGTGCTAAGCGAGGTGCATTATTGTCAGTGGAGGAGCAGCACTGCCGCCTGGCTGGCCTTGCTTCCTGAGCTGCAGCAGTTTTAACCCTTTGCCCCAAACCACCTAAGCCTGCAGCTACCTGGGAGGCAACTGAGAGTGAGGAGCTCTGGTGGCAGCTGCTGGGGGCCAGGTGTCCTTGGTCACAGCCAGCGGTGGCCCCTTCCCCACATCCCAATGCCATCCAAGAGTAGGTCCTGGCCTGTGGCCTTCCAGGCTGGTGGTAGCAGCATCACTGTGGCCCCAGAGCACTCGGCCCTGTCCCCTCTGCTCAGTCCCCGGAGTAGGACTCACAATGACCCTTCTGGGTTTGCTGCTATGGTCCCCTTTGCTGTCTTCTCCCCAGAGGAGGGGACACCTTGCCGATCCTCTGGCCTTGCTGAGGTAGCCCTTAGTGGCCGCACCAGGGCAGGTTTGAGCAGCGGTGATGGCCAGATCGCCTACGCCCACCTGCAGGTCCAGGATGCTGGCTTGGGACATGCCCGACACAAATCCATGTCCATGTCTAGTAACTTCAAACGACTTTAATTCCAGAACCAGCCACAGAGAAAGTCACCAGGAGGAAGCGGAAGAAAGCCAGTGCATGAAGGCAAGGCTGGCAGTGTTGGCAAAGAAGCTTCCAGAAGCGTGAAGACCTGCTCTGCCACTGTTCCTCGTGCGGCCTCCACCCAGAAACGTCGGGCAGGCCCACGAGGGCGCCGGCTGAGCAGGTTGGTCCTTACTCCAAGTGCTGAGGCCCTGGCCACGGAGTCCAAGCCACACCATGTGGGCACCTCTGGGCAGCGGTCTGGCTCGCACCTCGGCAGGTGGGCAGGCTGGGATGGACGAGACGTGGGCGCCAAGCGCCCAAGGGCCAGCAGAGACTGTCCCCACCCCCATGTCCTCAAAGGGACAAGATCTCAAAGTCTTCATCTTCTGAGTCAAAGAACCTTTCCAATCGTTCTACATCAGAAGAATCTAGAAGAGAAGGGACGTTTCAGAAAGCAACTCAGCCGTGGGCACGGGCTGCGGGCATCACAGCCATCAGGGAGCCAGCTCTGCCAGCACTCAGCTTGGACTGGGCCCTGCAGTGGACCCAGCATAGCAGGAGGTGCTGGGGTGTGGGCAGCCGTGAGCAGCAGCCCAAGAGATGCAGCCATGGCAGATGGAGAGGGTGAGAAAGCAGGAGCCCCAGGACCTTGTGAAGATAAGATAACTGGACATGGCAAGGGAGCATGGTGGCCAATGCCAGGCACAGGCCAACACCCCGGCTGCCTCGAGGGTCTGCGTGTGGGGCACGGATCTCACATTAGAAGGATCTCACAGAACGTGGAGCCATCCACACCACCTCCAGCATCTCCCCACCAGCCAATACCCCCCACATCTGCCTGCCACCTGTCCCTCCACATCCTCTGGGCCCCTGGAACATGCAGTAGGATTGAGTCTTCTCTCTGCCACCACCCACAGGAGCCAACCCCCAAGGCTGCTCCTCAACAGCTCAGATCAGCTGCAAAGGCAGTAAGGGGAGCAGGGACTGACAGGAAAACGTCACGCTTACCTAGGGAGAGGTTCAGAACGTCGGGGCAGGCCAGGTGTGATGGATGCTGTTCCACCAGTTCAAACATGGGCAAGGCACCCGAGACCTGTGACAGCTGTGGGAGCGAGCCTGTCAGAGCAGCCTCAGAGGCCCCAGGACCAAATAAATGACTAGTGATGCGGGCAGCTCACACCTGGCCTCCTAGGGCCACTATGCAAAGGTGACCAGCCCCCCCAAACGTGCTGCTACCATGGGACGGTGACCAGCCCCCCACACTTATTGCCACTGCAGGATGGTGACCAGACCTCCCCTTAAGCCACCACCCAAAGGTGACCAGCCCCCCTTCAGTGCCACCAAGAGATAGTGACCAGACTTCCCCTTTGTGGCATCATGCTAAGGTGACCAGCCCCCTTTAGTGCCACTTCGGGGCAGTGACCAGACTAGGCCGCCTTAGCTCTGCTCCACCCAGTGCAGAGGATGGCCACAAACCTTTTTGACTTGCTGGCACCAGTCGTTAAAGTCGTCTTCAGTCTTGCAAAAAAATCCCTAAGAGGTAAAATAACCCCAAGTGGGTAGGAAGAGGCAAGAACACCAATCCAAGCTCTTGCTGACAGGCACATACACACGCTGAAAGCCACTTCCCAGAGCAGGGTGGGCGTGTGCCAGCAGACACTGCAGCTGGCACGCGTCCCCTCTGCCACGGCTGGTCCAGGGACGCTAGATGCCCTGCAAGAGGCTGCTACCATACACCTGACCCAGTCCCCGATGGCCGTGTTACTCCAGAGGCTGTAGGCCCAGGGCTTGGCCTTCCCCAGCTCAGCTGCGAGGCTGCCGAGACAACTCTGCAAACAATGGCTGCGTGTCCTGACAGGTCAGCTCAGAGGTGACACTGCCAGGAGTCCCCAGGGAATGGTTCACGTGGAGGCAGTGGCTGACTTAGTGATTCCCAGTGCCATGGCACCTCCAATGTTAATGGTCTCCTTACCTGTGCATTTTGAGGCAAGGAGGTCAGGGGAGCATGGGGTGGGCTGTGTGGGTGGGACCTGGTATGTGTGGGCTGAGTAGGGCCCATGGATGGCCTTGTGGATGGGGCATGTGGGCCGGGCACAGCCACGTGGGTGGGCTGAGTGTGTGACCGTGTGGGTGAAGGCAGGCTGGCAGGCCTCCCACAGCAATGGACGAGTCTACCTCTGCGACATGCACGGCCCGGGCTGGGCGTGCCATGTGGGTGGGGTACAGGCCTACCACAGCGATGGACGGATCTAGCTCTGCAATGTGCATACGGCAGGGCGGGTGCTGGCAGTGGAAGCTCTCGTCCGGGATGCTCCAGCTGCCGGGGAGTTCCACTGCGGGCTGCGTCGTGTGCGGGTCCAGGTAGATGAGCTCTTCGCCTACAGATGTGGGTCAGGCACACCCGTGAGACCACCGCAGCGGGCAGGAGTGGGGGACAGAGGGACATGGCTGCCTAGGAAAGCACTCATCAGGCTGGCACTGCCAGCCGAGCAGGGAACCCTGAGCAAAGCGGAGCCCCCATGGGTGAGGGGCTCTGGGGAGCCCTGGGGAGTCGAACTTTGGTCCCGGCCAGCTGGCACAGCAGTGGACCTTGATGCAGCTGCCACTCACCGACGTAGCCGATGAAGTAGTGAGCGCTGTTGGGCTTGCCTCCAATCACGCCCAGGGACTGAGTCATCCTGAAGCAGTGCTGTAGGGACAAGAGCTGCGAAGTCTGTGCTTGGCCGCAACGCACAGCCCTGCCCCCAGGGCCCCCGAGCCCTCACTGGGGTGCGTGGGAGAGAGGGCCCCTGAGAGCTTGGAGCAGGAAGACAAGTAGAGCCAGGAACCCGACTTCAGCTGGCTGCTGGAGCTGCTCCCTGGGGGACGGACTCAAGGGGCATGTGACTGTGCGGGTGGGCGTCACAGAGCCAGAAAGGTGCAGAGAGGCCCAAGCAGGGGCATCAGGAGGGGCTGCCCATAATGGCCAGGGCCAGAGACCAAGGGGTACAGATCTCAGCAGATAAAGGCTCCTCCTCAGTTCCAAACAGGGACGGGTTCCCGTGGCACCTCAGCCTGAGACCCGTGTCAGCAGACGGAAAGGAGGATGGATCTGGTGCAGAGATGGCCTCAGGTTCAGGGTATCAGGGAGCGTGAGACAGAAGCTGGGGTGCCTCCAGCAAGACCGGGTGCTGGCCCACTGCCCCTCTGTGGTATGAGAGTGATGGCTATGCTCCCTGTCACTGACAACTGCGAGGCTTGGTCACAGCACTGAGGGCATCCCCATCTAGCTGGCCTGAGCATTCTGCACTCTCCAGACCACCACAGCTGAGGGGGGCCCCAGCCCGCCCAGCTAGGGGAGTGAGGGGCACCCACCTTGTACGTCTCCACGTAGGCCTCACTGGGGTCAGAACCCAGCTCACCCCACTAGAAGAGTGAGGGGCACCCACCTTAAGCGTCTCCACGTAGACCTCGTGGGGGTCAGAACCCAGCCCACCCAGCTAGGAGAGTAAGGGGCACCCACCTTAAGCGTCTCCACATAGGCCTCATTGATGTCTGTGAGCCCAAGGCGCAAAGGGATGAGCAGCACCAGGGGTCTCCATGGTGCCGGCCGGCCGGCGGCCTCAGCTCCAGAAGGTAGCCCATTGCAGTGCTGACTGGGGTCAGCAGGGCAGCTGGGGGCCCCTGTACACAGAGGACTGCTCCTGCACAACCTTCCTGGAGGAGAGATCACACACAAGTCAGACGGGGACCGATGCCCTCTCAGGAGAAACAAGCCCTTAGCTCTCACAGCACAAGGCAGGCAGGAACGGGAAGTGCTTAAAACCCAAGCACACTCAGAAAACAGGGAAACGTGCAAGACAGCATCCTCACAATGCTGCCACCCGGAGAGAGGAGCCCCAACATGTGCACATGCGAGCTTGTTCCCCTGTAAAACAAGTGCCATCCTGAGAAGAATGAGGAAACAAGGGCCCACGTGCCGCCAGCCCAGCCAGAAACAGGCGCCTGGGCCCAGACCCCGAGGCCCCTGCCAACAAGAAGTCTCAAGGAGCACTGGCGTGTTCCTCTTCATTGTCAGACCACGTGTCTTCTATCAGGAGCTCTGGTGGCAGAGCAGCGAGAGCACTGGGCTGCTAAGTACAAGGTCGGCCATTCAAAGCCACCAGCCACTCTGCGGGAGAAAGATGAGGCAGTCTGCTTCTGGAAAGGTGCCTTCGCTGCCATCCAGTTGATTCTGACTCCCAGTGACACTCGTTGGGTTTCTAAAGTCTTAAGTCTTTATAAAAGCAAACTCTCATCTTTCTTCCCAGAGCAGCTTGTGGGTTCAAACCACTGACCTTTTGTTAACAGCCAAAAGCTTTACCCTACATCACCAGAGCTCCTTTCCATAAACTAATTACAGCCTTGGAGACCTTGTGGTGCATTCCACTCTGTCCTCTAGGGACGCTGAGAGTTGGAATCGACTCCACGGCAGTGGTTTGGCTTTTTGTTTATGTCTTCTACTGAAACAAGCACACAGCAATTCAGTGACAGGGTCACATGGAGATTAAGGGCACATCTCAGTCTGTGGGGATGCCAGCAGGTGCCCCTCTGTGCCCCAACACTGAGTCCGACACATCTCCCCTGCTGTGGGCCCTGCCCAACCTCAAGTCTCCATCAAGAATCAATTTCTTTGTGCCACAAATATCACGGGGTTGCCATGAGCTGGAGTTGACTCAATGGTAACCAACCACCACGGCAAAAGGTCCTGAAGACATTGACCCAGATACACAGCCTGACGTGGATCACCGTGCATACGCCGCTGCGTACAGCATGCCCAACAAATTACTGGTGGTGACAACATGAAAGGCCACTGTCTCCTGTTCCCCCTGAGACTTGGAGCTCCCCCCAGGCTGAGAGTACATGACTCAGCACCAAGGCTGAGGGCTCACGCAACCAGCCTGGCTCCTCTGGGACCCAACAGGAAACTCCGACAGCTTCCCCCCAAGTCCCACGACTACAATGTCCCTTAGAATCTGTAAATTACACTTACTGATTTCCTCCATGACCACTGTGTTATCCATTGCTACGTGGACAGCCAGCGAGCTCCACGTGTCGAACACGGCCAGTTTCCTATGGGAAGCAACACACACACCCATCAGCCCCCACAGTGGACACTTGGTCGAGACAGTGAGTTGGGCTGCCTGTGTGTGAGGGGGTGTCACCTACGTGAGCAGGAGCATGGGGAGAAGCTCAGGCCATCCTGCACACAGGCCCTCAAGGCTGGGCGAGCCCAGGTGGTGGGCATGGGGCTGGCTGCAGGGTGATGTGAGAAAAAGGCACATGCAGAAAGGACAGGTTGGGAGAAGAGGGAGCATGGGGGGAGCCCTGTGGGGAGACAAGGAGCAGGCCCCCTGACGAGGGTTTGGAGGGCAAAGGGCCACTTGGCAACGTCAGCCTCAGCTGTGAGGGGAGACCGGGGTACACAGGCTGTGAGGATGCGGTGAGGGGAGACCGGGGTGTGGGGCCTGTGAGGATACAGTGAGGGGAGACGGGGTCCGGGGCCTGTGAGGATGCGGTGAGGGGAGACCGGGGTACAGGGGCTGTGAGGACGCGGTGAGGGGAGACCGGGGTGCGTGGCCTGTGAGGACGCGGTGAGGGGAGACCGGGGCCCGGGGCCTGTGAGGATGTGGTGAGGGAAGACCACGGTGCAGGTTCTGTGAGGATGCGGTGAGGGGAGACTGGGGTGTGGGGCCTGTGAGGATGCGGTGAGGGGAGACCATAGGGGCGAGCTAGGACAGAGAGGGTGGATGAGCACAGCAGCCTGGCAGGCTCAGACAAGCTCGAGCCACCACGACCTCAGGAGCGCAGTCTCAGGAGCTGATGGGGGTCATGGGGCAGAGGAGGTGCTAGAGATAGCAGGCAGGACACACTGCTAGTGGGGGAAAAGCAGAGAGAGTCAAACCCCAACAGAGGCCACAGGAACAAGCAGCAGACGGAGGGACGGTGCAGCGGGAATGGCTGGATTCGAGCACAGGCCACGGGCACTCTCACATCTGGAAGCAACTACAGGCCCAGGGCAAAGGCAGACACTGTCCACCAGTGCCAACCACACAGTGCAGTACGTGCCAGGCTGCGCTGCACCCTGTGGGCGGGCAGCAGTACCTACTTGAGAACCTGGGCGACGGTGTTGGGGCCGTACCACTGGCCAACGGACTTGCCCTCGCCTACTCCCATTTGGGCTGTGGAGACAGAGGTGGGTAAGCAATGCCTGCCAGCTCCCCAGTGCTGTTCACCAGCCCCACAGCACCCCACCCAGCCCCCCAGTGCTGCCTGCCAGCCCCCCAGCGTCCCACCTGGCCCCCCAGCACTGCCCGCCAGCCCCCAGTGCCCTACCACTGCCTTGTGGAGACAGTGATGGTCAGTGCTCCTGCTTGGCCCCCCAGTTCTTAGCAGGAGGAGATGGAGAAAATGAAGACCAACTCAATGGGTGTCACTTTTACTCCCCGCGTAACCAAGTGGGAGCACTGAAGACAAGGGCCTGGCCTCCCCAGCACTGACTCGTAAGGGCACTGCAGAGCACAGGCCCTCCGGGCTGTCCAGAACATGGTGTGCACGCAGGCTGCAGGCTGAGACGGTCTGCCGCCCTCGCCCACGCCCCACCCCAGGAGGCTCTGCCTCCTAAACGTCGAAGGGGCATCCCCCGCTGCCCACCTATCTGGTGGATGGAGTAGTAGCTGTCCTTCCTGTCGACGAACGCACGGAGGACACTGAAGTAGCTGTCTGGCTGCCTCCCACGCTGGGCCCACCTCCAGTCTAAAGGACAGACGGTTTTACCCAGGTGTGGGCAGGGGTCTTCATGCTCCCAAGACTCAGGGACAGGGGACACCTGACCTTTCTGAGCCCTTCTAAAGCTCAAGGCCAGACGCTCCAGAGGGTCAAGTATACACAGGCCAACCCCCATCCATCCTCAGAGCTGGCCACAGGCACAGTGGCCTGTTGACAGCATCTAGTGAGGAGCATTTATCACGACTGTGTAAACCTGGGTTTCTAATCACTGAGAATTAACAGCCGTTGCTCTAGAAAGATCAGACAGGCTGCTGTGAAGCAGCCTTGCCCCACAACACCCACCCCAGCCCGGGGCTCACCTCGGCCCAGGTGCCGGCACAGCAGGGCCTGGGCAAAGATCATCTGTCCACACCGAAGCATGCAGCCCCAGCCCGTGTCCGAGGTGGGGCCTGTTCCCCCTGTCGTGGGGACAAGAGGCCACCATGCAAAAGTCCTGATGGGTTGTGTCATCTGTCCATACCACCAATACCTAACCTGCCTGTGACCTGGACCAACCCCAGGGGCCCAGGAAGTGCCTGTGATGCACACTGGGGGCCACTGACATGCCACTGAGCGGCTATATACAGGGGACGACCTCCACCCACGACTAGCATGTTGAGGGGTATGGGGACCTCACAGGGTGAAGGCACATGGCTTCTCATCCCAGCCCTCTGCCAGGTTCAGGCTCAGTGAAGAGCAGTCACCTGCCGCTGGAGAGCAAGGCCGGGGCAGGACCAGGAGCCCCGGCCTGGTTTCTGGCTCCAGCACTCCTCGGTGGGGACCAGCCAATCTACCGAAGCAGGGCTACTGGAGGGCTAAGGAAGTGCGTGTCGGGCACAATGCGGTCAGACCTACACAGCACTGTTCCTCCCCCAAGGCAGTCACACTGTTACAGATGGTCTCAGAGCAGGTCCTTACCAATGGCTGGGAAATTCTTTCTGTACGTAAACCAGAGTCTGGAGGCCACATCAGACAGGATCTCGTCCTTTTCTAGAAGTTCAAAAAGTGAACACACACAGATGTTTAAGTTTGTGAGTTATGTGTTACAGGACAGTTACGGTCACTCCTGTGTTATGGGACAGTTACCATCACTCATGTTACAGGACAGTTATGGTCACATGTTACAGGGGACGTTCCCGTCACTCGTGTTACAGGGGACATTACTGTCACTCACGTGTTATGGGACAGTTACTACCATCACTCATGTATTGTAAGACAGTTACCATCACTCATGTGTTACAGGGGACATTACTGTCACTCATGTGTCACAGGGACATTACTGTTACTCACATGTCACGGGGACAGTTACCGTCACTCACATGTCACAGGGACATTACCGTCACTCATGTGCTATAGGCATGTTACTGCTATGTGTTTCAGGATAGTTGTCACTCACATCACAGGAACATTATCTCACGTTACGGGAATGTTACCATCTCTCACATGTTATGGGAAACATCCCCTCACTCATGTGCTAAAGGACATTACCGTCACTCACGTGTCACAGGGACATTACTGTCACTCACGTGTCATAGGGACAGTTACCGTCACTCACATGTTACAAGGGACGTTACCATCACTCATGTGCTATAGGCATGTTAGTGTTATATGTTTCAGGATAGTTATTGTCACTCACATCACAGGAACATTACCTCACGTTATGGGAATGTTACCATCTCTCACATGTTATGGGAAACTTCCCGTCACTCATGTGCTAAAGGAAAGTCACTGTCACTCACGTGTTACGGGAACATTACTATAGCTCACGTGTTATGGGAGACTTCCCGTCAGTCGTGTTATAGGAAAGCTACCGTCACGTGGTAAAGTTATGACAGTGACATGGTACAGGAAGGTTATTATCACTCATGTGTTACGGGAACGTTACCTCCCGTATTATAGGGGATGTTACTATCGCTCATGTGTTACGGGAATGCTGTCACTCATGTGTCACAGGGGTTACTGTCACTCGTGTGTTACAGGGAACGTTACCGTCAACCACGTGTTGCAG
Source organism: Orycteropus afer afer (assembly GCF_000298275.1). NCBI lineage: Eukaryota > Metazoa > Chordata > Mammalia > Tubulidentata > Orycteropodidae > Orycteropus > Orycteropus afer. Next base: position 18,585,747 of record NW_006921593.1, read on the forward strand.
GAAGTTACGTCTTGTCATTGGTTATATTTGAGTGGAGCTCTGACTCATATCTGACCCCATGCATGATGAGACTCGACTGCTGGGATCCAGAAGATTCTGGGAGGCTGACTTTCAGAAGCAGGCCTTCCCTCCTGTCTGTCTTTATCTGGAAGCTCACTGAACCCTGTTCAGCATCCTAACAACACGCAAGCCTCCCATGACAGATGGGTGGTGCCTACACGTGAGGTGTGCTGGTTGGCCTGCAAGTAGGCAGGGATTCAAGCCCTGAGCCCCCACGGCCCCCATTACAGGAGAGTGCAGGTGGTAGTTCTCGTCACAGGCCTCGACTGAGCTGATACCTGTGAAAACGCTGTATTTTCTACCCAATATCCAAACTGGCTCTGAGGTCTCAGGGAAGTCTTCCAACTCGGCAAATCTGAGAGTGTCGTAGGTCAGGGTAGCTGTGGGAACCAAGGACATGTACCCATCACATTCATGTTATGTTGCAAGATACCAAAGCAGCCCTCACAATGCTTCCACACTGAAGGAAACCCACACAGAGACAACACCCACGACAACCGGAGTCAATTCCCACGTGGCGCCTGGGGGCACTGCTGACCCCAAAGGCTTCCTGAGCTACCAGGTAATTGCCGACACGGAGCTGAGAGACCGAGTCAGGGCCAGCCCCAGAGGAGACATGAAAACAAAACGCCTGATTGAAGTCCTGGTTGGTTTAATGCCTGAGAAAAAAAGAATGTAGTTGTTCACTGGACGTGTGCAGACCAAGCTCAGTGACAACAAACAGAACGGAACCCTAGTTCCCATAGACCTGGCATTGTTAAGCAGTGAGGGGACCAGTCCCACCCTGGCCACAATGCTGTGTCGGGAGCAGCAGTTGCAGTGGGACAGCTATTCCTGCTGGCAAATCATCCCATCACCCCACGGGAATGGAGACGAAGCCCCTGCCGTCAGCAGTGATAAGGAGACAGGCCCCCAGCTTCCGGAGCAGTGCCTCTTCCTGAGGGGTCACCTCGTGTGGAGCAGAACCAAGTGTCTGCACATGCTGATTTGCTTCAGATGGGAAACGTGAGAGGCCGGTGTGTGTCTGCAGAAACCCTTCCTTGGCCATGCTGCTCCCAGAAGAGAGGGCATGGCTGGTGGCAGGGCCAAGGCCAAATGCCCACCAAGGAGTCCCTGCAGTGTGTCCCAGGCCATCAAGGGCAGAGGGCCCCCCCTTCAGCCATCCTGCTGACGACCCTGGGCCCTCAGCTCTCATCTGCTGCCCCAGCGTCCAACCGTCAAACATCCACTTGTACCCGTCACTGGTCACTCGAGAGGTCCCTGAGAAAATGAGGCTCTCGCCCACACCTGGCTTGCCGGGGCAGGGAGAGTTAGGACCCCTTGCAGCCTCGTCCCCCAGGATGCTCTCCTTCCAGCAGTCCAGACGAGCCCCACCCACCGTCTCCACATTCACAGTGCACAGCTGTCAGTCTGAGTTCTGCATTTGTCTGTGAAGTACGTGGGCACTCAATAAGGGTGTCCGTCCCCGTCACCGGCCTGATGGCAGGGGCACCCAGGAAGGCCCAGAACAGAGTGGGGCAGGCTGCTCTGGCCCTTGGCTCACAGCTGCCACTTCACGCTGAAGCAAGTCAGATCCCTGGTCCATAACTCGGGAGTCACAATGGGGTGGCCCAAGCAGGGCTGTGATGTCTCAGTGAGCCACTTTCCCAAGACCTTGACGCAGCGGCAGGCAGGCTGCGGGCTCCAACGAGGACTCAGAGGTGACGGTACACCCACAGTGCTACCCCAGAGGCCCGAGTCCCGGGTGCAGGGCTGGAAAGGGCATGAAAGTGCCCGCCCCCAGCGGCACATGCAGCACCGCGAATCCCCCGCGACCTGCTCTGTGGCTCTGTACCCCTCAGCTGTTAGGAGGCCAGACTCAGCTGGCTCTTTCTTTTGACCTGACATGGGTGACGAGACCCCACTCCCACTACACTGGGGCAGCTGGGCCACAAGCCACAGCTGTGTTCCTGCACTGTACTTGTTGATGCGTCCAGAGACCGTCAAAACCAGGCTGCTTCGGGCCTGTGGTTAGTCCGCCCACATCGCTGGTCCACTCTCTGTACTACCTCCTGTTTCTGGCCTTTCCAGGGAGCTGGAGGCAGTGAGTGCTGTGGACACACGGTCACCTCCTGCCACCACCCCTGCCCCCTCCACGCTGCGACGTCTACCACCTTCCTTGGCCCTCTGCGCTGTGATGTCCCGCCACCTTCCCCGTCCCCGCCACAGTGATGTCCAGCCACCTTCCTCGCCCCTACCCACAATGACGTCCGGCTACCTCTTCCACCCCCTCCCCGTCATGATGTGTGGCCACCTTCCCCGCCCTCTTCACACCTTGAAGTCACTGCCTTCCTTCGATTTCCAAGCTTGACTCACTGGGTACCCTAATTCAGGGGAGAGACACAGACGACCCGCCAGCTCTCAGCTCCCTGCGCCACAGGGCGGAGACGACACCAGTCTTTCTGGAGCTGGACCATGCTATCGTTGCGTAAGGCTTTTCTCAAAGTGCCAGTTCAGGCTAAAATGGCAGAGAGCTGCCGGGCATGTCGAGTGTCTCTTGTGCAGATAGACTCGAGGGAGGAGCATGCTCATGGGCAACAGGGCCACAGCGCTGTGCTGGCACACGTGCGTGGGATCTGATTTACAAGCTGGAGGCTCCTGGGTACCCAGGACCCCACGTGCAAGACCCAGCAGTAAGAACCAGTTAGGAGGCAGACAGGTGGTGAAGCACACAAACAATGCTAGCTGCGCAAGCAGGCCGAGCAGCCCGCAGCTTTGAGGCTAGGGCGGGGCAGGCGTGTTTCTCAGTTATTAGCACGCTTTACAGGCGAGGACACCAGCTTCAGAGAGGAGCAGCCACCTATGGAGGCGCCAGTGAGGGGGGTTCAAACACATCGTGAGACAACAGCAGGCTGTGGTGGCCTCAGGTTCCTGACAGCATGCGCCAAATGTAACAGGGCAATGGAGAAGTCAGCTCTCTGCTAAGGAGAGTAGGCACGGCTGGAGACACTCTGGCCACAGAGGCCAGCAAGATGCCCCAGGCCCCAGGCCCCGGCCCTGGCCCCCCTCCAGCATCTTACTGACCAATGGAGGAAGGAGAACCGGCTCCTGGTACCACTCACTTCTAGCACTCCACCTCATAACTTCCGCTGAGACTCCTTCGTGAGAGACTGCCGTGTCTCAGCCGGGTGACCCTCGTCAGATCCAGGCTGTGTCTGGACATCGGGGCAGTGCCCCAACTTGGGGCTGAGGCTAAGTGGCCAGACACAGGCCTCCAGGTGCAAGGGGTCCAGCTCACGTGCCATTCTCCGCAGGTCTACCAGAGCGCCCCCTCCTGTTCTATTGAAGACAGCCACTCAGTGGAAGCAGGCGTAGAACCTTCCTTTTCCAGTACACAGTTACCACTCAGAAGACAGCAGCTCGCCCCATACCCCAGCAGGAACACGTCTTTCCTTACAACGAGAGTCCGTGCTAATCATGTGTATGTGGCCTGCCCCACACGGGGGTGCCACTCTCTAAGGGGCCTTCACACTGCCACCACACTCAGGCTGTCGAGGCCATGGCCCCCATTCTGGGCCCACCTTTGATCACCACCCCACCATCTTTACACAGCCCCTACAACCTCTCAATGCAATTTAAACAGCTCTGAGTAAACGGCGCCATGCGTGGCAACAACAGACTAGCCCAGACTTCCAGTGCCCTGCTCGACCTGACATAAGATGGCCCAAGGGGACGCTGGACGGGGGACTGCCCCGGGAGCAAGCGCTCCTCCTCCGGTGCCCACCGTCTCATCATCTGGAACGGCCATTGTCACGATCAGAGATGGCGGAAGGCCTTTGAGTGACAGGGAAACTCTGCTGGAAGCATCTCTGTGACTGATGTGTCAGACAGGCAGGGAAGCAGGGGCCTGTGCTTGGTGGATGGTCTCCCCAGTCGGGGCCCGCTCCACCGCCAGTCAGAGGGCCACACGACATGACCACGTGCTGCCCGAGAGCTTACACAGGGCATCCCGACCGGGGTGTCATCCCACACCACTTACTAACCCAACCGAGGGTCTCACCTCCTTGAGAAAACCGCACACTTAGGGTGATCAGCTTGCACAGCATGGTCCAGACGATCTATGTGACAGTGCTAGTGGCTCAGTTTCAAACACAAAACGACAACAAAGGACAGAAAGGGCCCAGGCTGCAGCCGCCATAGACAGCACCTCGCCCTGCTCCCATAGGCTCCACAAAGTTGCCATCCTGTCATACGGGAACGTGTGATTCCTAGCTCAAGGTCTGCTCTGATTGCCGGCCACGGGGGGCCCTGGGGACCCTGAGCACAGGACGCGGGCCCTGTCCTCCAGGAATGGGCAGTACGGACATGCAACTGCCGACAAGCATGCTCTCACGGCGATGCTGGACAAGGACCGAGAACCCACCAGACCGCCCGCGACCCGACCACTGGGCCTCTGTGCACGTCAACTGTGCGTGCTCTCAGGCCCCCTCTCATCCAATCTCAGTCAGATTGTGGTGACTCATCCGATGGGGCCCGCATACCTCTACTTCAAGCCCAGGCCCTCCCTCAGCTCAGACCCGCAGGCCCATTGCACCCCGATACACAGGCGTCACACCCTCAACGTATACATAACGTGTTGCTGACAGCTCCCCCATAGGACAGGACCTGGGGTACAGAGTCTATCCCTTTTCGTGCAAACCTTGGCGCCACCTTTATTTAACTCCTCCTTCTCTCATTCCCCCAGCTTCAGTCTGTAAGCAAATCCTATGTGTCACCGCCTTAGCGGCTCCACATCCCCCCACACCTCCCACCAGCTGAGCCGCCTGCCCTCCTCCTGCCATCCTGGGTCCCCCTGCAGCACGCTCAGCAGAACAGCCAGGGACAGGAATCTGATCAGCTTACACCTCCTCTCAAGCCCTCCATGGGGTCACCGGCACATTCAGAACCCATCGGCACCCTGTCCTCAACGCGCCACGCCTCTCTGCCCTCAGCTCCTGCTGCCACTCCCATGCGCTTTGCCAGCCACCAGTCTCCCTGCTGTCCCAGGGCGGGCCACCTGCTTTCCTACCGGCACACCTCTGGCCTTGGCCCAAACACACCTTTACAGGGAGCCCTGTCCCCACTACTCTGGCCGTAATCACTCCCTCATGAGGACACGTGTGCCTTCCTCCCCACCGATGGTCTCGTGTGCAGAGTGCCAGTGACAGCCAGCAGGGCAGTGGTTTCTGCTGTCCCTTCTCCAGCACGGGGGTCTGTAACAGTCTCCAGCACACAATGGGCCCCAGCAGACATGGTTTCTGGAATGAACGACTGTAAAACCAGCAGGAGCTGCACAACACTGGATCAAGGGAGACAGAACTAGTAAGGGCTCCGGGGACAAGAGGAGGTCTGGGGCCACCCATCAGCCCAACGAGATGGCCAGCGTCCCATCAGAAGAAAACCAGCCCTCCACACTAGGAACAGCCACAACCCCCACAGAGGCCTTCCAATGCAGACACCGCTCCTTCTACGATCCCCAGCATCATCATGCGGTCACAAAATCGCGGCCGGGACTCAAAGGTGAGGATCTTCACATCTAAGTCAACGTCACTGGCGAGACAGCATGCCTTCCACCCTAATGAGGCCTGGCTCCAGTGGTCTCAGGTGACCACACAGCAGTAACTGTTAAGATAAATGGGTAAGTCCGTAAGACTCCTGGCCCCCCAGCAAATGGAGCAGTAGTTACTCAGGCATCACCACCACCTTCAGGGTCAGGGGCTCCTGTCTCCTCCACCCACTTAACACGTGTAAGTGGTGAGGCGCCATAGGGTGAACACATCACTGTTTCCAAGCCCAAATTTTAGTGCATTTGTGGTGCAGGTGTCAGAACACAATCAAGGCAGGAGCAACAGCTTGGGGCGATGGGTGAGCTAAGCCCAAGCAAGTGCTCCTCGATGGATGGGCACCTGCAGCAGACAAAGCAGGGACCCCAAGGGGAGAGAGTGCGGCGCGCCCCGGGCCAGAGCAGAGGGCCCGTCCAAAGCGTTCAAGCTACCGGGCCAAGCCCGGCTATGCAACCGACTGCAGCCTCCGAAACACCTCGGCAACAAACAAGGCCGTGCCTCCCTGGAGTGCAAGCGGGACAGCGACCTCTCCCGGCACGGCACACCCACGGCTTGCAGCGGAGCCCAGAAAGCCCGACACGCTCTCGCCGTTCCCCGGCACCCAGAAAACGCGGCCTGGCTAACTTCGTGGCTGCGGGGGTCAGAGCCACGCTGCGCCTCGCCTCCGACTCACCCGCGGGACCGCACGCTCCACATCCACAACCACATCCACATCCACATCACACCGCGCGGTGTGAGGACAGACGCCAAGGCTCGCACTTCCCCGCCCGGGGAGCCTACGGTCCTCCGCTCCGCCGGTCCCAGCCCGGGCGGCGCCGCCTCCGCCGCTCCTGCCGCCCACAATGCCGCGGTCGCTCCGTGTTCCAGGGCCTGTCAGCCCGGCCTGTCCCCTCGCGAGCACCCCGCTTCCAACTCCACAAGGACCCCCGGCACGCGCGACTCCAGCAGGACAGCGCGCGTAGCGGCCTCGGAAGGGAGCCGCCGAGCCCCGCACCGCGGCGTCAA
>NW_006921593.1:18593513-18604799 GCF_000298275.1 Orycteropus afer afer
CCGGGGCCTCGCAGCCGGCGGCGTGAGTCAGCGGGCGGCGGCTCCGGGTGACCTTGGCCTGCTTGGGTCCCGGCCGCGCGGACCTGGCGTCGCCCCGCGACCCCGCGGCCCGTGCACCCGCGGCCCTTCCACCCGCGATCTCGGGGTCTGTCCACGCGCGACCCGCGGACCTTCCACGCGCGGCAGGTTCACGTGCGACGCCGTGGTTGGTCCACTCGCGGACCTTCCACGCAAGATCCTTGGGTCGGTCCACCCGTGCCCACGGCCCTTCCACGCGCGAGCCGTCCACCCGTGGCCTGTCCTCCCGCCGACCGTCCTCCCGCGGCCCCGGGGCCGGTCCACCCACGATCCCACGCCCCTTCCACGCGCGGCAAGTCCACCCACGACGCCACGGCCCGTCCACCCGCCGAGCTCCCTGGAGCCCACACGCAGCGCGTTCCGAAACGCCCCCCCCCTTTAGGCGGGTGGTCTGGGTTTCTTGCAACACGGGCGGGGGGGGGGGGAGCTGCTCCCATCGGAGGCGCTTCCTGCGTGGACACGCCCCCGGGGCTCAAGGAGAGTCCGCGCGGCTGGCCACAGCATCCTCGCTGCCTGCCTGCAAGCTCGTCAGGCCTCCCTGGGGCCTGAGGCCAAGGCTAGGAGCCATCCAGGCCCAGAGCCCTCGGGGGCCCATTCAGGTGTTCCCCAATCCGGCTTGCTTTATGGGCCAACAACTGCGCCACCTGAGGCCCAGGAGCACGGGGAGAAAACCTCCTTGGGGATACTTTTGTCTCCTGCCCAGCTGCCTCCAAGTTTTCAGAACTTAGTTTTTTGGGCCTTCTACCTTGGTGCTAAGAGCCAACAATAACAGGCCCTCTGAAGTTGCTATAATTTATCAGAAGAGCACACAGTATCAGATTACTTCAGAGCACGGTGTGTTCCCTGGTGTTTTAAGGGAGGCACAGACCCCAGAGAAGGGTGCGCTTTGTCCTTGGTAATGGTGGTAACTGTGTCCAGGGTGCTGCCTGGTGCCACGGAGTCACTTCCAAAGCAGCCACCCTCTGGAACAGGGTAAAACTGCCCTGTAGGGTTGCAAGCCTGTGGTCTTTATGAAAGCAGACTGCCTCATCATTCTCTCATGGGGCACCTGGTCGGCTCCAACCGCTAATCTTCGGTTAAAGCTGACTGCTTACCCACTGCACCACCGGGGTTCCTTGTATACAACACAAATGTTGGAATAGGGGGTTCTGGGGAAAGGAGCCTTGGTGATGTAGTGCCTAAGGTATCATACTGACTGCTAATCGGAGGGCTGGCAGTTCAAACCCACCAGCCACTCCTTGGAAGGAAGACTGGGTAATCTACTTCCATAGAGATACCGCCTCAGACACTCAAGGAGGAGTTGCTGTGAGTTAAAATGATGTGACAGCAGTGAGTTTGGTTTTTGTTTTTGGGGAAGATGGCTTCCAAAGCACAGTCTTTTCTTGGCATTAAGGAAGGAACTTAGGATACGTTTCCTAGTACCTTCTGGTGGCTGTTAAGGTGATGGTAACAGCTCCCAGATCGATGACTGCTCCCCCTGACCTCCCTCCATCCGTCCCACATTGTTGAAAAGCGATTGCTGAGTGTGCCGGAATCTGGGGCTGGCTGGCCTTCAAGCAGAGCATTTCGCTCCGATTGTGGAGGAGATGGCAGAACACCGCATGGCTGTCCCCACTCACCTTCTCTCCGAGACGGCCTCCGTGTCACTGTTGTCGGCTGCTGCAGCTGGAGCTGAACAGGGGCTGGGCTTTTGGGTCACTCTGTGGCCTGCCACTCCCATCTCTGCTCCCATCCCCTCTACGGAGAGGGCAGCACCTCGGTCTGGCTTACCACGTTAGCTTGAGCACTGGAAGTCTTGCACCTGAGTACACTGGAAGGCAGGGCGACTTCCTGTCACTACCTGGAGGGCTCTGTGTCCCCTAGGGCATCTACCCACAGTCCTTGTCCCCTTGTCTCTCCCACAGACTGTCGGCTCCTTAAGGGCGGGCGGTGGCCCTTCAGCCTCCTGTCCCCAGTATTGCCTTCCCAATAAGCGTTCCTCAGGTCCTCATTGAAGTGTCTTTCCCACGGGTCTGGGCATCCCCTGGTCAGTCTGCTTTGGGTTATTTTCTCCTGATGGCTCCTCCTCTCTCCTGCAGGTTTCCCCTGAAAGACTCAAAGCGGCTGCTCCAGTGGTTAAAGGCCGTTCAGAGGGACAACTGGACCCCAACCAAGTACTCCTTTCTCTGCAGTGAGCACTTCACCAAAGACAGCTTCTCCCGAAGGCTGGAGGACCAGCATCGGCTCCTCAAGCCCACCGCTGTGCCCTCCATCTTCCACCTGGCCGAGAAGAGGGGGCCTGGAGGCCATGGCAGCGCCCGTAGGAAAGAGCGCACCAAGGCCCCGGGGGCCGTGAGAGGGCGCCCAGGCGGGGCCGACAGCCAGGGGGCCTTGCCGGCCTCACCGTCCTCTCACACAAGCCTGTCGGCCAAGCTGGAGCCCAAGAAGCCGAAGCAGGTGGCCGGGCGGGGTGCAGCCACATCCGGAGCTGACCATGAAACCCTTGGTCCAGCCCAGGTGCAGCCATCTCGAGCGAGAACGTCAGAAGACAGTGCCGCCTCCACAAAGGCGGGCAGCCAAAGGGAAGCAGAAGCAGTGTCCGTGGACGCTGGCGACGAGAGCTCAGGCTCTGCCGATGGCGTCACAGAGAAGAGCTGCATCTCCGTGGACGACTTCAGTCCCCCAGCGTCCGGGGCGCGCAGGTTCATCGGCTCGCTCCACTCCTACAGCTTCTCCTCCAGGCACACTCGAGAGAGGCCACCTGCTGCGAGAGAGCAGGTCGAGCGGAAGAGGCCGAAGAGGGACGCGGAGCCAAGCGGCAGCAGCCCGGGGCCTGACAAGGGCTCGGCCCACAGCCTCCCAAGCTCGTCACTCACAGCCACACCCCAGAAGCCCTCCCAGAGCCCCTCCGCCTCCCCAGCAGACGTCACCCCGCAGCCAGCTGCAGAGGCCGTGCAGAGCGAGCAGGTCGACGCCAGTCCCATGTCCATTAACGAGGTCATCCTGTCAGCCTCGGGGGCCTGCAGGCTCATCGACTCGCTGCACTCCTACTGCTTCTCATCACGGCAGAATAAGAGCCAGGTGTGCTGCCTACGGGAGCAGGTGGAGAAGAAGAATGGGGAGCTGAAGAGCTTGCGGCAGAGGGTCAGCCGCTCCGACAGCCAGGTGCGGAAGCTGCGGGAGAAGCTGGACGAGCTGCAGAGGGCGATGGCCCCCAACCTCAACGGCCTGCTGCCCCCCAGCTGCGGTCAGTACCCAGGCACCCATGGCCTGCTCTCTCTGAGGTGGTGACTGGCAGTGTGGCTGTGGTCAGTACCCGTGTGGCTGTGGCCCGCTGTCTGTGAGGTGGTGACTGGCAGTGTGGCTGTGGTCAGTACCTGTGTGTCTGTGGCCCCCTGTCTATCAGGTGGTGACTGGCAGCATGGCTAGGGTCAGTAGCTTGGCGCCCACAGCTCTTTCTTTGTGAGGTGGTGACTTGCAGCGTGCCTACAATCAGTATCCGTGTGCCTGTGGCCCACTGTCTGTCAGGTGGTGACTGGCAGCAGTCAGTACGTGGGCACCCAAGGCCCGTTCTTTGCCAGGTGGTGACTGGCAGTGTGGGTAGGGTTCATGAGGACTTCCCATGTGCCAGTTGCCAGACCATCTGGAGCTCATGGCGCAGTCCCGGGAAGGAGCTCTGAGAACAGACATGCCCAGCAGGTGTGAACACCCAGGGATCTTGTTAAAACACGGGTTCAAGTTTAGTCTAGCTGGAGGGAAGAGGCAAATTACCAGCAGGGCTCGATGCGGAATGGACCAGTTCAGAGCTCTGGGCAGTCACATACCTGGGCAGTTAGTTTTCCTGGGAAAGTGACTTCCATCGTGTACTTCCACAAAGTAAGTTTAAATGATTGAGGGTCCAAGTATGAGAATAGAAAGGTGAAAACCATGAGGATCCTTGTCACAGAGGGAGAGGCCTTCTGTTGTGTTTTGATGACTGTCCGTGGCATTCAGTCAGCCTGAATGGTAGTCGTTACTTCTTCGAGACCACTCAGCGTCTGTGAGTATGACACGTTTTCTGTTGTAAAACTGACAGCACCGTGGGAGCATAGAGGCTGAACACGAAGATGCCCATTTCTCACTATTCCCTGTTGCCGCTAAGTACGTCCTGTTCTTTTCCGTTGTGTTTCTGTGTCTGTGCAAGGATGGAGGGGCTGTGTTTTCCCATGTTTGTTGGCTGCTCTGTTTCTTCTGCTGTCCCCTTTTGCACAGTTAACTGCTGCTGCTGGTGACACGGTGACTGCTTTTTCTGCTGGGTAACACCAGTGCCTCTGTGTTGGGGAACTGTGCTTTGGGGGGTTCTCAGTGGCTGGTGTTTTGGAAGCAGATCCCCAGGGCTTCCGAGGTACCTCTTGGTAGACTTGAACCGCCGACCCTTTGGTGACCAGCATGCACGTTAACTGTTTGCGTTACCCAGGAGCTCCTGTCCGCCACTTCATTGTTACTGATTTCAAGACATTCTTTACGTCGGCAGCAGGCAGCCTCCACATTTTATATTTGTCTCTGACATCCTACTTTCAGTACTCTACCTGGGTCATTGCTTCTCAGTGGGGATGTTCCTGAAGTGTTAAGTGGGACCAGGCTTCGAAGTGAGAGGCTTTACAGGTCCCTGTTGTCCCTGGCCCCCAGTGTGCCAACCATTCTCACCAAAACAAAGCCTATATTTCCACATTCATCCTGAGGGATGGAGCTGAATCCATGGACCTGAATTTTCCAATGTGCTTGTCAGGGTCATGCTGTCTGCTCTCTTTAGGAGGACATGGGGTAGGAGAAAGAAGGGATGTTTATGTACACGGAGACAGCTCAGGGGGCAGGAGTGCATGGAGGGATAGACACAGGGAAGAGGTAACTATTGGGAGGAAGTTGGGGGGAGCTGTTGCATTGGGTAAATTGTAGTCAATGTCGTAAGACAAAGTGTATGTGAACTGCTGTATAAAAAGTGATCTTGCTCTGTAAACTTTCACCCAAATCACAGTTTAAAAAAAAAATAGAAGGACACGGGGGCATTTGAGCGCCTCTCATGTCATGAGGGGGAGAGAGAATCACCATCAGCAGCCCCAGGCTGGTTCCTATAAGGCGGGCCTCAGACGGCTACCACCCTCCAACCTTCTCACCCATTCTCACACCAGCCATCCCTCCCATGGCTCTCTCTGCTACTGTGCTGAATGGGATAATTTGTTGAGATAGTCATGTAGCTCATAGACCATACTCACAATTAAAAAATTTATTAGGGAAGCAACAGGTTACACCTCAACATCAAACAAATCCTCACAACTGGACCAGTAAACATCATCATGATCAATGGAGAGAAGATTGAAGTTGTCAGGGATTTTGTTTTACCGAGATCCACAATCAATGCCCGTGGAAGCAGCAGTCAAGAAATCAGACGTCATATTGCCCAGGGCAGATCTGCTGCAAAAGACCTCCTTGAAGTGTTAGAGCACAGATGTCACTTTGAAGATTTAGGTTTGCCTGACCCAAGTTAAGATATTTTCACTCGCCTCCTGTGCACATGAAAGCTGGACAACGAATAAGGAAGACTGAAGACGAGTTGATGCCTTTAAAATTGTGATGTTGACAAAGAGTACTGACAGTATTACGGACTGCAAGAAGAATGAACAAATCTCTCCTGGAAGAAGTGCAGCCAGAATGTTCCTTGGAATTGAGAGTGGCCAGACTTCATCTCACGCTGACTCCTAGTGCTGCCACCACCATGTCTGTGCCAGGGCTTCTCACTGTCCCCAATGTTGAAGCTCTTCCTCATGGGTCAAGGAGGTCCCTGGTGCATAGACCCTGGGTCCAGAGCTTGCATTCCACTGCCATCTCCTCCTCTTGCTGGTGGTGAGGTTATCCCTGGGACGGCGCTGGGGTGGCTCATTTTCAGCCTACAGTGATGGCAAAACTGACCAATCTTTTCATTGCTCTCATACAACTTATTTGCACCCCACAAGGTAAGCAGCCCTGGTGGTGTAGTGGATAAGGCATTAGGTTGCTAACTAGAGCGTCAGCAGTTCAGACCCACCAGCTGCTCCGTGGAAGGAAGACAGGGCACTCTACTTCCATAAAGATTTACAGCCTTGGAAACCCAGTGGGGGTTGCTGTGAGTTGAAGTCGACTTGCTGGCAGTGAGTTTGGGTTTGGTTTTGGTTTTACCCCACAAGGTCGGGTGTACCTTATTTACATTATCAGCAAGCTCCCCAATCCTCTTGGTGGGCCAGAAGCACCTCATTTGCATAGCCCCATCCAGTCACTTGGTGGGCACCACAAGACTGTGACAAGATAGGCCTTACAAAGCAAGGACACATCACAGCTCTCTTAAAATGTTAAGCTCCTCTTGTCGTTCCTGCCCCCTGGTTCTTCTCATTCTCCCCCACAGCACTTGACTGCTGCACTGAGTTTGGTAATTCATTGTGAGGACCACAGTGCTCTGAGAACTGTCAGCCTTGCATGTTCCTGGTGAAGTGTGCGTTGCTTGATTTTGTGTCATTCTCACTGCTCTTACTCTCTCTGGTTTTGAGTTGTGCCTCTCCTGGCTTCTGGAGGTCGATGCCTAGTTTCCGTTCAGTCTCGGTAACGCTGAGCCAGGGCTGTGCGTCTTGAGCCGTCACTGGTCACACTGAGGTCCACATCCTGACGCTCCTGTTTGGCTCATTCTGGATGGTGGGTTGCTCCACTCTAAGCCCTTCTTTATCCCAAGCATCAATAAAAGGGTCTTGATGGTTTTTCAAGTGGATAGATGGGGGCAGGAGAGCTCAATTTTAGACATTATTTTTAACTTCATTGCATTCAGCCTTGATAATCCGGCCTTGTCAAAGATTCCTGCCTTTTGAAATCTCTTAGGACTTCGCTGTGGACCTGACAGACAGTCAGGTTTGATGAATGCTTCATTGTTGTTTGAAGACAATGTATCTTCTTCGCTGATTGAGTGCCTTGTTCTCAGTCACCCTGCGTGGCCACCTCCCTTACTTGGTACAGGCAGTACATCTATGCATTTGCTCCATCCGTGTCTGAGAACTAACGTGGGTCTCTCACTGTGATTCTGGACTTGTCTTTTTTTCTTGTATGTTGCTCAAGATCATGTTGTTAGATCTATGTGTTCCTGAGTGGTACCTGCACGGATTAATGTTTTATCATGTTGGAAGCTTTAGCTTCTTTACTTATTGATGTCTTTATTTTGCCCTTTCATGATGATTTATTTCATAGTTGTGTCTTTACCTCAGCCTGACAGTCTGTATCTTTTTGGAGTGGTTTCACCCATCTGCAGGCAGGACACTGATGGGTTGGAATTTTGCCTGTGTTTGACTTTCAGTCTCAGTTTGTTGGGCCTTCTCATTGTTGCTTTCCTCTGATGGCTACCTCTCCGAGTTGGAGACGCTCTGAAGTGGATCTTCCTGGAAACGTTGAGAGCTGCTCGGGGTGTGTGCTCCCTGTGCACCTCCTCCCTTCCACTTCCACGTCAAGACCAGCTGGGATGTTAGTTCCGTGCTGTCCCTGCTTTTCCCCATCGAACAATCATGATCCTCTAGATTTCAGGATCTTACTGATTACTGGTTTCCCACTATTTGCTGTATCCAGATTCTCTCTCCTGTTTGGAAATATTTAATGAGCTTTTTTATTCCTGCTCCAGTGAAACATGAGGATGGTTTGTGGTTGTTACTTTTCTGCGTGCTCGAGTGTCAGAAAGTACCTTTACTTTCCCTGTACGATGGGATGCCAGGCGGCTGAGAAAACAGCTCCAGGTTGAAACCCTTTCCTGCCAGAGTTTTGAGGACATCATTCTTTCTTTCTTTTTCTTAACACTCATTTTTTTTTAAATTGTGATTTGAGTGAAAGTTTACAGAGCAAATTCGTTTTCCACAAAGCCAAAAAACCAAAAGCCAAACTCAATGCCATCGAGTCATTTCCAACTCATAGCAACCCCTCCTTAGATTTCCGAGGCAGTATCTCTGTGGAAGTAGATTGCCCAGTCTTCCTTCTGAGGAGTGACTGGTGGGTTTGAACTGCCAGCTTCCTGGTTAGCAGTCGCATGCCTTAGGCACTATGCCACTAGAGGTCCCTTCCACACAACAGTTCATACATATTTTGTTTCACAACATTGCTTACAATCCCCACAATGCAACAGTTGTCTTCCCACTTTCTCCCTATGGTTACCTTTTCCCTGTGTCCCTCTTTCCTATGCATTCCTGCCCTCTGAGCCATCTCCCTGTGCAAGTACTGACCTTCTGATCTCCCGTGGTTGATTGTTCTAAGGAGTGTACCTATCTGTTGTAAATGTTCACCCACCTTATACTCCTGTCTATTGTTTGGCTGGAAGCCACAAGAGTGAGTTCAGTTCTAGGCCAGAAGGGTGACTAGGGGCCTTAGTCTTAGGGTTTCACCATCTCTGTCAGACCAGTAAGTCTGGTCTTTTTTATGATTTTGAGTTTTATTTCACATTTTTCTCCCACTCTATCCAGGATTTCCTCTACTGATCCTTTCTGATAAGTTGACAGTGATAGCCAGGCACCATGTAGTTCTTCTGGTGTCAGAGTCATGTAGGCTGAGGTTCGCATGGTCCACTAGTCCCTTGGACTAATTAATTGTTTCCATGCATCTTTGGTTTTCTTTATACTACTTTGCTCCAGACAAGGAGAAACCAATTGTTGCATCTTAGATGTCCGCTCACAAGCTTTTAAGACCTCAGTTGATGCTCGCCAAAGTAGAGTGTAGTACAGTGTTTTTGTGTAGTATTTATGTCAGTTGAGCTTGATGTCCCCTGCAACCATGGTCCCAAACGCTTCGGCCCAGTGACTCATTCCCTTAGGGTGGTTGATTGTGACTAAGGAATTACCATCAGTTTGTCCCCTGCTAGCTCTGTTATAGATATATGGCCATTCTTACAGGTCATACAAATATGTATACAGAAATAGCATCTGCCAAACTTATACATGTCGTTGTCGTTGTTATCATCATTGTCGTTGTTGTCATCCAGTCATCTCCAACTCATAAGCAGTCTCGTGTACAACAAGACGAAACACTGCCCAGTCCTGTGCCAGCCTCATGAGCCCGTCTTTGTAGCCACTGTGTCAGTTCATCTCATAGAGGGCCTTCTCCTTTTCTGCTGACCCTCCACTTTACCCAGCATGATATCCTTCTCCTGGGAATAGTCCCTTCTGACAACATGACCAGAGTAGATGAGATGAAATCTGGCCATTCTCACTTCCGAGGAGCATTCTGGCTGCACTTCCGTATTTGTTAGTTCTTCTGGCAGAATACTTTCAGTATTCTTCATCAACACCACAACTCAAAAGCATCAGCTCTTTTTGGGTTTTACTTATTCATTGTCCAGCTTTCACAGGCATGTGAGACGATTGAAAATAACATGGCTTGAGTTAGGCACACCTTAGTTTTCAAAGAGACATCTTTGCCCTTTAGCAGTTTAAACAGTTCTTTTGCAGCAGATTTGCCCAGTATAATACGATACCTGATTTCTTTCTTTCTTTTTTTTTTTTAATTGTGATTTGGGTGAAAATTTACAGAGCAAATTCACTTTCCATCCAGCAGTTCACATACACTTTGTCTCATGACATTGACTACGGTTTACCACAATGCAATAGCTTCCCTCCCACTTCCTCCCGATAGTTACCTCTTCCCAGTGTCCATCCCTCCATGCACTCCTGCCCCCTGAGCTGTCTCCCTATGCATAAACAGTCCTTCTTTCTTCCATGATTGTTCTCTCCAATGAGTGTATCTACCTCAGGTAAATGTTCAACTCATATGCCTGTCTTTTGTTTGGCTAGAAGCCACAGGTGTGGGTTCAATTCCAGACCTGAAGGGCAGCTAGGGGCCATAGTCTTAGTGGTTCCACCAGGCTCTATCAGACCGATAACCTGATTTCTTGGGTGCTGCTTCCATTGGTGTTGATTGTGGAACCAAGTAACATGAAATCTTAGACAACTTCAATCTTTCCTCCATTTATTGTGATGATGCTTATTGGTCCAGTTATGAGGATCTTCATTTTCTTTATGTTGAGGTGTAATCCATACTGTAGCCTGAAGTTCCTGATCTTCCTCAGTAAATGCTTCAAGTCATCTTCACTTTCAGCAAGCAAGGTTGTGTCAGCTGCATATCTCAGGTTGTTAGTAAGTCTTCCTCCAATCCTGATGCCACGCTCTCCTTCGTGTAGTTCAGCTTCTCGGATTACTTGCTCAGCATACGGATGGAATAAGTATGGTGAGAGGCTACAACCTTGATGCACTCCCTTCTTGATTTTAAGCCATGCAGTATCTCCCTCTTCTGTTTGAATGACAGCCTCCTGGTCTATGTACAAGTTCTTCACAAGTAAGCGTTCGGGAATTCCCATACTTCTCAACATTACCCATAATTTGTTACAATCCACACAGTCAAGTGCTTTTGCACAGCCAATAAAACACAAGTAAACATCTTTCTAGTATTCTTTGCTTCCAGCCAAAATCCATCTGATCTGAATCCAGCTTGCAGTTCTGGAAGTTCTCTGTCAATAAACTGCTGCAACCGTTTTTTAATTACCATCATTAAAATATTAATTGAGTGTGATATTAATGATATTTTTTGATAATTTTCACATTCTGTGGGATCACCTTTCTTTGGAATGACTACAAATATGGATCTCTTCCAATCACTTGGCCAGATAGCGGTTTTCCAAATCTCTTGGCACAGATGAGTGAATGCCTTCAGCACAGCGTCCATTTTTGAAACATCTCAGTAGGTATTCTGTCAATTCCTGGAGCTTTGTTCTTCACCAATTCCTTCAGTGCAGCTTCTACTTCTTCCTTCAATACCGTTTGTTCTTGATCATATGCCCCCTCCTGAAATGGATGAACATCGACCAGTTCTTTTTGGTACAGTGACTATGTATTCCTTCCATCTTATTTTGATGCTCCCTGCATCAGTCAGTGTACTGGCCATGGAATCTTTCAATATTGCAATTCGAGGCTTGAATTTTTTCTTCAGTTCTTTCAGCGTGAGAATTGCCTAGTATGTTCTTCCCTGTTGTTTTTCTAACTCCAGGTCTTTGCACATTTCATTATAATAATTGACTTTCTTTTCTCAATTTGCTTTAGCTAATCTTTGTTCAAGGGCAAGTTCCAGAGTCTCTTTTGACATCCATTTTGGTCTTGTCTTCCTTTCCTGTCTTTTTAATGAGCTGACCTTTTGCTTTCTTTTTCTTTT
>NW_006921593.1:18609291-18611247 GCF_000298275.1 Orycteropus afer afer
ATGGGCTCAAGTATAGCAGGGATTGTGGGGCTGGCGCGGGATCGGGCAGTGTTTCGTTCTGCTGTGCATGGGGTCATTATGAGTCGGAAACGACTCGAAGGCACTTAACGACAACAACAGTTTTCCCTGTTGGTAGGAAGGTCATAGTTGATGACTAAAGAAACCTGCTGCACATCAGTGCCTCTGGCCAATAGGTCAGTGGTAATCAGTATTCTGCTAGAACCAGAACGAAACTCCCTCATGATCACATCTCATTCGTTTTGGTCCATATCTCTGTGCATGGCAGAGATAGTAAAGTCTCGGGCATGCATCTTCTCAGTGAACCAACCAACCTTCCTCTGGGTGTCAATGAAAATGACTGCCTGGGTGATAGTCAAGGTCTCATACAAATCACAGAGTGTGTCCAGCTTCCACTCCTCGCGTTCCACATTGATGTAAAATTGGCGGATACCCTCCAGGGTCAATTCTTCCTTCTTCACAAGAATCTGAATAGGGTCCCTCATGAACTTCTTGGCACTTCAGGCACATCAGAAGGCATTGTAGCTGACAACAAAACTACCTGGGTGTTGCTCTTGAGCTTTTGAAATATGTCATAGATCTGGTCCTTGAATCCACAGCTTAACATTTCATCAGCTTCATCCAGTACAAACATCTTGATGTATTTGGGAGATAGGTATCTTCAGTTAAGCATATCAGATACACAGCCTGGGGTACCCACAATGATATGGGGAGCCTCCATCTGTAGCTTCTGAACTTCAGCACGCACGTTGGTGCCTCCAATGCAGGCATGGCAAGAGACACCCATGTATTCTCCTAATGCCATTACCACCTTCTGTATCTGCTGGGCCAGTTCCCTAGTGCGAGCCAAGACCAAGGCCTGGGTGGCCTTTAGATCCAACTCAATCTGCTGCAGAATTGATATGGCAAAAGTGGCAGTTTTCCCAGTCCCAGATTGGGCTTGAGCAGTCACATCATAACCCTTGATACAAGGAAGAGTGGCTCGCTGCTGGATGGCAGAGGGCATCTCGAAACCTTAGGCATAGATGCCTTGGAGAAGGGATTCAGAGAGATTCATGTCATCAAAGCTGTTAACAATCTCAGGCCGGTTACTCTCAATGACGCCTTCGGGTTCCATCCTATCTGGGCCTTTGTCTCTGGATCTGTCGATGAAAGCATATATTTTGTCCCCTACCGGAGCCAGGTCAAAGTCCTGACAGTTGGGCTCCTTCGAGCAACCAGTCCGGGAATCCTGACTCGCAGACATGATCCTCAGAAACTCTGACCTTTTGCTTTCTTCATGGATGATGTTCTTGATGTCATCCCACAGTTCCTCTGGTTTTTGGTCATTGGTGTTCAATATATCAAATCTTTTCTTTAGATGGTCTCTGAATTCAGGAAGGATATAAGGAAGGTCATATTTTGGCTCTCGTGCACTTGTTTCAGTTGTCTTCAACTTCATCTTGAACTTGCATATGAGCAGTTGATGATCTGTTCCACAGTCAGGTCCTGGCCTAGTTTTAGCTGAAGATGTTGAGCTTTTCTGTAGCTTCTTTCCAAAGCTGTATTCGATCTGTACTGCATCTGGCAAAGTCCATGTGTATAGCCATTGTTTATGTTGTTGAAAAAGATTTTTGCAATGAATAAGTCATTGGTCTTGTACAATTCTATCTTGCGATTTCCAATGTCATTTCTGTCACTAAGGCCATATTATTCAACTATCGGTGATTCTTCTTTGTTTCCAACTTTCATGTTCTGATCATCAGTGATAATCAACACATCTTGATTGCATATTTGGTCAATTTCAGACTGCAGAAGTTGCTTAGAAATCTTCAGTGTCCTCATCTTTGGCTTTGGTGGTTGGTGCGTAAATTTGAATAGTAGTAGTATTAACTGGTCTTGTTGTTGTTATGTGCCGTCAAGTCGGCCCCGACTCATACCGACTGTGATAGTTGAAGA
>NW_006921593.1:18611910-18613778 GCF_000298275.1 Orycteropus afer afer
GCTGGTTTTTGTGTTTCTCTAGAGAACCCTATCCAACACACCGACCCCTCCTTGGGTTTCCGAGGCAGTATCACTACGGAAGTAGGATTGCCCAGCCTTCCTTCCGAGGGTCTTCTTGTAGACGTATGGATATTATCCTGTTACTGACAGCATTGTACTTCAGGATAGATCTTGAAACATTCTTTTTGACAATGAACACAACAACATTCCTCTTCAGTTTGTCATTCCTGGCATAGTAGATCATATGGTTGTCTGATTCAAAATGGCCAAAACCTGTCCATTTCAGCTCACTAATGCCTAAGATATCAACCTTTATGCATCCCATTTCATTTTTGACAACTTCCAATTTTCCCTAGATTCGTACTTTGTACATTCCATGTTCTGATTATTAATGGATGTTTGCAGCTGTTTCTTCCCATTTTGAGCCATGCCACTTCCCACCCTAAAGCTTTACTCCATCTACATTGTTAAGGTTGATTCTACTTTGAGGAGTCAGCTCTTCCCCAGTCATATTTTGAGTGCTTTCCGACCTGAGGGGCTTATCTTCTGGCACTGTATCGGACATTGTTTCAGGGCTGTTCATAAAGTTTTCCAGTAATATATCAGACAGTGTTTCACTGCTATTCATAAGGTTTTCACTGGTCAAGTTCTTTGAGAAGTGGCTGGCCCCTTCCTTCTTCTGAGTCCGTCTTAGTCTGGAAGCTCCGCTGAACCCTGTCACCATGGGTGACCCTGCTGGTATTTGAAATACTGGTGGCATAACCTCCAGCCTCACAGCAACACACAAGCCACCACAGTATGACAAATTGACAGACGAGTGGTGGACACTTATATCTGGTCGTGAGTATATTCCCTTTTGCCCAGATATACCTGATCATTTAGCCTGTCTACTCTTGTACCCACCTGTAGATTAATGTTTGTTCTGGCTGATGGTGCAGTATCTTGTGTTTCTCTTTGTTGTCTGTCTCTCTGCACCCCTGTGTCTTCTTTTCCTTAGTGTTGGTCACTCACTCTTGATGTATTGCTTTGCCTCTCATCCACTTCAGTGCTTGTCTCTTTCCTAGGAGGGCATTGTTCTTCCCTGCCACGTAGCTCCATCTCAGGCCAGCTTCCCTGTGAATGACCAGCCTCTCCTCTCCGAGGGTGGGGGCTCTTCATTTGTCCTGAAGTTTGGAGCATACCCACTGTGTCCTGTAGGTTTCATCACTTTTGTCCACTTGGGGGTGCTCTTGTCCTGAAGGCTCAGGGCTTTGTAGTCTGGGGGATCTGCTTCTGCTGTGTCCTTCATTGTTTCATCCTCACAGTGTTCGGAACTGACTAGATGGCCTCAAGCAGGGTGGGCATGATCTAATTTGGGCCTTGTGGAGAAAGGACTGCAGGATCAGGGGTCTGCAGGCTGAAGGGGTGGCCCTGGCAGCAAAGTGGAGAGATATGAACGTGCTTGATTCATGCCCTAGAGGTAGACACAGTGGGACCAGCTGATGAGAGCTGAGATGATGACCCACCCACCCAAGCCGTGTGTGTGGGAGCACTTGGGTCGAGGTAGTATGGCTCACAGGGGAGAGACTAAGGGAGGAGCAGGCTGGGGCCTGAACAGTGTGGCTGACAGAGGGGACTCGGGGAGGAGCAGACTGGGGGCTGGGTGGAGTCGGGAATTGAATCTGAGGTGCCCCTTAATGCTGATGCTAGAGTTTGACTCTAGAATTGTTGTTGTTGTTAACTGCCATCGAGTCGTTTCCGACTCACAGCGACCCCATGCACAGCAGAACGAAACACTGCCCAATCCCGTGCCAGCCCCACAATCCCTGCTATACCTGAGCCCATCATCGCAGCCACCGTATCAATCCATCTCCTTGAAGGCCTCCCCC
>NW_006921593.1:18620743-18649124 GCF_000298275.1 Orycteropus afer afer
TTGGAGTTTACAAAGACTTATGGGTAGAAAAGCCACACTAAGTAATTTACTACACTGCAGTTGGGTATATGAATTCTGGAGCTTGGGAGCAGGTGAGAGGTATTTAAAGAAGTGGGATTGAGTAAGGTGGTCTGAAGCAACTGTGTAGCCAGAGGAGGGGCTGGGAAAGCTTGGGAAGATGCCATGTGCCCAGACGCCTGTGGAGGAGGAGCCAGGAAGGGAGACCATGGCAGCCAAGAGAGGAGGCACTCCAGAGAGCTGTTAGTGGTGTTGAGAAGGGAGGAAAGGCCGTGGGCTGTGGCCACGTGGTCACTGGCATCCTGGTGAAGCTGAAGCTGGTTGGGGGAGCGGAGGAGAGGTGCCCAGGAAGAAGGAGAACTAGGTTAGCTGTGGAAGCCAGTGAGGCAAGTGGGCCGTAGCCATGTGGATCCCCCAGGGACCCCTGTCTACAGTGGGTCCCTCAAAACGTCTGCTGTCTCTTTTCTCTGTAGCCATTTAAAGTTTCTCTGTAACCGGCAACATTTATTATTTATTTTGTGGCACTACATAGACCTATTTTTACTGATTATTTTGTTACCCAACATTTCATATTTATGACATAGTTAGAAAAATCTACTATCCAACTGTTTTGTGCATTAATGATGTATGTCTGGTAGTAACAGATGCTGAGGTGGAACGTACACCTGCTAGTTAAGGTTATTTGTCAAATTGTAGACAGTAGAGGTAGCTGTGCCGGTTAAGGTTGTGTGTAAACTTGGTGGAGGGTATGCTGGCCATGCTGGTTAAAGTTATGTGTCATCTTGGCTGGACCACGATTCTCAGTGGCTTGGCAGTTATGGGATGATGTAATTTGGCAGTTATGGGATGAATAATTTCTTTTAAAGGATTAGTACAAAGCTGGTTCATAGGAGGTGGAGGTTAAAGATGTTTACAATTGGGTCCACCTTTTCCACACTGTAGTACCACTTTGTCATCTCTCACATCAGCTCCTCCTCTCAGCAATACTCCTCCTCCTGTCTTTGGGTTCCATCACTGGCTGCAGCATCTCACAGAACTCATGAACAGTTGTGGGGGCTGGCAAATCCCAAATCCATGGGTCAGGTGTTAGGCTGGAGGCTTCTCCTAACCCACATGGTTTCAAGGACTGACAGACCCAGGTTGCAGGTCAGGCGACAGGCTGCTGGTTCAGGTTCTCAGTATTGGAGGTCAGATGGTGCTGAGCCACATGCAAGATCCAGAGCAGGAAAGAAAACACTGCCAGAGCAGTCACACAGACACCACCAAGGAAATGCCCCTTCCTTGAGCCAGGTGGTACAAGGACATGACCTGAGTAAGGGTGGTGACTTGAGTCGATCCACTAGGAAGTCCGTGACTGAAGATACAGCTCACCGTAATCCTGCCTTGTTCATACAGCAGACAGCTTTCTCCCAAATGGGACCATAACCACAAGCATAGAGGCTAAGCTTTACAACACATCACAAAACAGAGGATAATTGCACTGTTACCTAACTACCAAATTGCATCATTATGTAACTGCCAGACCACTGAAGACCATGGCCCAACTAAGCTGACACAATCTTAACCAGCATGTGCCTTACTGCACCTTATTTGCATTAGCAAGCTGTCCAATCCCCTGGGTGCGCCACAGGCACCTTATTTACATCATCTCACTCAATCATTGTGTGAGAGTCTATATTAAGTAATTCACCACACCATGTTACCTAATGATAAAATTTGGCAGTTAATGTAATGATGTCATTTGGCAATTAAGCGATGTGTCCTCTTCTGTTTTGCAATCTGATGTCATCCTTCATGTTTTTTGCATAATGTCAATTTTCACATAATGTCTGGCTTTTGGAATCTACCATGCTGATAAGTGAGGAGTGGGTGTACATATATACATATACACATGTGCAAGTACACCAGTACATGTATACATACAGATAAATATAGGTGTATACCCAGTCAATTCAGCATTTTGTCCATGCGTGCTTCAGTGACACCGATACTATTAACCACGGACAGGCATCTCCAGTATCTGTTGCCAAATTTTCAATCACTGTTAACAGATACTCTGTTTTCTAGACCATGACTCCCCTTTTCCCTCTCCCTGCCACCCCTGTAACCACTAATCTTTGGTCTCTATTGACTTGTCTGTTCTAGATATTTCGTATATAATGGGGGTCATACAATATTTGTCCTTCTGTGTCTGAATTACTGTGGTGCAGTGAGTCACTTTTATATGGCCTTTCTCACCATGGTCTTATAACTCCCACCAAATGATTGGGTGGAACTATGTGAATGAGGTGCTTGTGGCCCACCAAGGGGATTGGATAGCTTGCTAATGCAAATAAGGTGCGTGGCACCCTTGTGAGGGTGGGACCATGCGAACAAGGTCTGTGAGGGCTCCAATGAGGGGATTAAGGTGCTCTGGTGGCACAGTACCTATGGCATCTGACTGCTAACCCGAAGGTTGGAGGTTCAAACCCACCATCCACTCCGCAGAAGGAAGATGAGGCAATCTGCATCTGTAAAGATTTACCACCTCAGAAACCCAGTGGGGGTCACCTTGAGTTGGAATTGACTCACAGTGAGTTAGTTTGTTTTGTTTAACGAGGGGATTGGTCAGTTTTGCCATCCTGCTAGGCTTAAAATGAGCCATCCCAGAAGTGGACAGGGGAACCACCAAAAAGGAAGAGCTAGGAGTCGAGCGTGTCCATTGCACTCAGTATCACCGTGCTGAGAACCTCCTAGACCCAGAGAACTGTAACCCTGGAGACAGTGAGAAGTGGCAGCAGAGAAATGACAGTGAAGGGCAGCAGAACCAGCACATGACAGGAGACAGTGTGGTGGAGCGGGGACCTCCAGGCACTTGGCAGAGCTTGGCTCACTGACCCACGGAGCTAGAGCTGAGCACCTTCGGGCCAACGCTTGCTGGTGGAGCAGTACCTCTGGACACTTACAGTGGAGCTAAAGAGCTTTGTGACACTTGCCTAGGCAGGGTAGAGGCTGGCCCAGCCTCAGGGGCCCAGGGCCATGGAGAGGCATGACTGTGAGCACGACTGAGAGTTGTCCTGACCAGAGACTGTATCCTGAGTTCTTCCTGATCCAGAATTTTAACCTGTTGTTTCCCTAATAAACTTCAAAATCGTGAGTATTGTCTGAGTTCAGTGTGAGCATGGCAGTGAGTTACCAGACCCAGCAGAGAAATAGAGTGCTGGGGGTAGGATGGGTGCTGTCAGAATTGTTAAAAAGCTTGTTGGGAGGGGGAATGTCTGACGTCTGCCTCACAGCAGTCTGCCTTACACTGTTGGCATTGCTGATGATTCTGCCCCCTCGTGAAGTTAGAGGACACTTCACTCAGCACAGTGTTTTCAGGGTTTACCCATGTGGTGGCACGTGTCAGGGTACACTCCAGTGTGTCATTCTGGCCTTGATTCTTGCAAACACTGGTGCCCACGTGTCAGTTGCTGTCACTGCTTTCGAGTCTCCTGGGTATATATGTAGGAGTAGAATTGCTGAGTCGTGGAAATTCTGTGTTTCACTGAGGACCATGAATGTGTCTTCCATGGTGCCTTTGCCATTTTGCACTCCCACCAGCAACTGAGGAGGGTCCCATTTTGACTACATCCTTGCCATGCCTGTCAGGGTCCTGGGTGTTTCTGAAGGTCTGCTCTCGTGGTGGTTCCCTCTGCTGCAGAATTATTTTCAGTGCAGACGTCTAGAAGGGATTGACCCGGTGGCTGCAGCAGACAGCAGAGGCTCAACACAGCCACAGTTGTGAGGATGGGGCGGGACCAGGCCACGTTGAATTCTGCTGTTCATGAAGTCCTTGTGAGTCAAGACTGACTCTATAGCACCTGACAACAGCAACAGTGTGGAAGGGCGTATATTAGCCAATCCTGGTGTCATGGGACAGGTCCCTCAGTCTGGGCTGAGGGGGTGAGGCTTCTGGGGTCTGGTGCACGTGGTCCTCCAGAACACTGGGGCCGCCAAGTCGTGGTGGTAGTTGTGGAACCTGTCTGACTTTGGGGGGCGGGGTGTGGATCAAGATCAGCCCAGGCTGAT
This sequence comes from Orycteropus afer afer, assembly GCF_000298275.1. Classification (NCBI taxonomy): domain Eukaryota; kingdom Metazoa; phylum Chordata; class Mammalia; order Tubulidentata; family Orycteropodidae; genus Orycteropus; species Orycteropus afer. Next base: position 18,624,812 of record NW_006921593.1, read on the forward strand.
CCTTATGAGCCAGAATTGAGACACTCCTCTCTCGAGCATTTTCACCCATTCTGACACCCACCATCCCTCCTGCGGCTCTCTCCTCTGCTGGGGTCAGTGATCTGTTGGAGTGGTCGCATACAACTCACAGACTACACTCTGTGGTCTATGAGGGAAGGAATGGATCATAACTTGGGATCAGGATCAGGTTGCATGCACGGAAAGTGTCTCATCTTCAGTGAGGACAGTTCTCAGCCCCTCGTGACCATGCAGGGCTCCTCTCAGCTCCCTGAAGACAGGTGCCTCTTGCTCTGCTGTCTGTCACTGTTGGCTCTGCCACTGGGCCCTTGCCAGGCCTCTCCTTGTCTTATATGTCACAGCCTTTGACCCATGTTACAGCTCTCTCAGGAGATTCCTCCCTCTCTCTGTTTCTCTCCCTCCCTCCTTCCCTCCCTCTCTCTCTCTTTCTCTCCCCACCCCCACTGCTGCTTCCAGCTGCTGCTTTCCTTGCTCTTTTTTCCTGTCTAAAAAACCTCTTGGGTTTGGCTGAACAAACCCCTTGTCAGTTTCAAAGCATGATACTCCCACCAGAGCCATGAACTGACCAATCCCCTGTCTGTGGGCCACAAACACTTGATTGCATAGTAGGTTCCAGGCATAATCTATTGACCAATCCTTGCCAAGTGCATTCTAATCACAGGGCAGCCTGCAGCCCAAGATCAGCCAAAAAGTGTCAAACCAAGTTGCTTACAGTTTACCCAGGAAATGTCAGTCAGTCTGGACAGAAGTAACTAACTCTCTGGGGTACAACACTGGGTAAAGGTAACTCCTGAGGGCTTAGGGGGACAGCTCTCAAGCTGTTTTTCCAAAGAACCAAGGCAGAAGGCCACAGAAAGCAACTCATTGCACCATAGGAGCTGACAGGAATCTCCCAGGGCAAGAGTGCTCTTGCTCCCCTGAGCCCTCCCCAAGGCTGGGTGCTGGCGTGCTCAGGCCTGGGACACTACACTTGCCTAAGCTCTCTCCAAGGCTGGACGCCATGCACTCTGAAGTCCAGGGCAGTTCTAAGGTCTGTGAGTGGTGAGGTGACATGTTCACTAGCCGTTAGCTCCTTGCCTGGTCATGCCATTGCCTGCCCATCAGAAACCATATTTAACTTTTTCTTGCTGGGTTATAAATGCTCTTGGTATAGTTAGGATATTAACTTTCATATGCAATTCAAACATTTTCTTTAGTTAATAATTTAATAACTGTTTTTAAACATGTCTGTTTTGTACTTACTCCTTCATGGTTTCATTACATATGTATAGGCAATCCCCAGATTACCAACAAGTTCTGTTCCTAGGTCGGTCTTTAAGTCACATTTGTACATCCGTTGGAGCAGTTGGGTACGATTCCTATCTAACATCAGTTAGTCAGTTCTTTACCTTCGTATATGGTGTGTAGTGTGTCTTTCTATATTAGAAACGCATCACAGCACTTCCTGGTGCACTAAAACACCTTTAGCATAATACCACTGTAACAAACATGGAGACTTTCAACATACATCAGGAAGGAGTGCCTGTTTGTTATCATGGGCCGTGGTCTGGACCTTGCATCTTTAATAGAATAGACTTTACAGGGGTTGGTTCATAGCTACAGGTTGTATGTAAGTTGGATGTTCATAACCTCGGGACTACCTGTATGACTTTTAAATTAATCTGGATTTTAAAAAACCTTTCAATGGGGGTATTTTGGACATACGTGAATTAAACCCGTTTAATGAACTGTAGCTGTCAGTCAGCTTCCATGTTTATCAGTATTATGGCTCTTTTTTCATCTGTTCTCATTCCTCACTTCCTTTGATTATTTCTGTAAGTAATAAACTTACTTTTTCTGAACAGCTGGAGATTTATAGAAAAGTTTATCACTGGTACAGAGAAACCCTGTGCCCCCCTCTCTTAGCACACAGTCTGCACTGTTGCTAGATTCTACTCATTTGTGACAGTCAGCAAACCAGTGTTGGCACCTTGTTGTTAACTGATGTTATAGCTTACCCTTGTGTTTGCTGTGTCGTACAGAATCCCTGTGTCCTCCCCTCCCAGCACACAGTCTACACTGTTACTAAATCCTGCACGTTTGTGACAGTTAGCAAACTAGTGTTGACACCTCACAGTTAACTGGATGTTCTGATTCATAGCGACCCCCATTGGGTTTCCAAGGCAGTAAATCTATATGGAAGTAGATTGCCCCATCTTCCTTTCACAAAGCAGCTGGTGGTGGGTTTGAACCGTTAGCCTTCTGGTTAGCAGTCACATATCTTAGGCATTGTGCCACCAGTACTCCTTTTTATCAGATAGTGTTCTGCAAATATGTTCTCCCAGGCTGTGACTTGTGTTTTCATTCTCTTCACAATGTCTTCCACAGGGCTTGTTGTTGTTGTTAGGTGCTGTCAAGTCATCTCCGACTCATAGCGACCCTGTGCACAACAGAACAAAACACTGCCCAGTCCCACACCAGCTCCGCAATCCCTGCTGTACTTGAGCCCATCTGCACAGCCACTGTGTCAGTCCATCTTGTTGAGGGCCTTCCCCTCTTTTGTCGACCCTCCACCTTACCATGCATGACATCCTTCTCCAGGGAATGGTCCCTTCTGACAACATGACCAAAGTAGAGTGAGATGAAGTCTGGCCCTTCTCACTTCCAAGGAGCATTCTGGCTGCACTTCCTCCAGGACAGTTCCACAGGACAGAAGTTCGTAGTTGTAATAAAGTGAATGTTTAGCTTTATGTTTATGTCTCTGACCCATCTTGATTTACGTTTTATGAAAGGTCTGGTTCCCCTGTTTATTGCGTGTGGATGTCCAGTTGTCACAGCACCATCGGCTGAACGACTACCCTTCGCCTGTTGCCTTTGCTGCTCTGTTGGAGATCAGGTGACTGTCGGTGTGGTCTGCTTCTGGGCTCTAGTCTTTGTCGTTTGCATTTAGTTCAAGAGCGGTTTTAATTTCTCTTAAGACTTTTTTGGCCTGTGTGTTATTTAGAAATGTCATGTTTAATCTCCGAGTATTTGGGAATTTTCCAGATATCTTTCTGGTTTAATTTCATTGTGGTCTTTGTGCTACTTCTTTTCAGTATGTTAAGGTGTGTGTTATGTGGTCTGTCTCACGTTTCATGTGTGCTTGAGAAGAATGTGTGTTCTGGTGGTGGTAGATGGAGTACTCTACCCATATCAGAGAAATAAAGAGCTGTTCGTGTCCAATGTACTCTTCCTGGTTCTCTGCCTTCTGGATCAGTCACTTAGAGGGAAGGGTGTGGGCATCTCCAGCTGCAGTGGGGGTTGTGTCTGTTTCTCCTTGTGGTGCTGGCCACGTTTGCTTCCCGTGCTCTGCCTCCCCTGCTTAAGTTCATACGTGTTGAGGACTGTCCCCTGCTTAGGTTCATACACGTTGAGGACTGTCCCCAGGTTGGGTTCATGCCTATTGAGGACTGTCCCCTGCTTTGGTTCTTGTATGTTGAGGACTATTAGGTCTTCCTGAGGAGTTTTCTCTTTCCTGAGAAGCTTTTGTCATGCAGTGACCCAGATAATTTTCCGTGTTTTGAAGTCTGCTTTGTTTGAAATTAATGGAGCTGAACCCTCTTTCTTTTTATTGGTGTTAGTCGGGTATATCTTTTTCCACCCTTTCCTTTTAACCTGTCTGTGTGCTTTATATTTAAAACAAGATCCTAGGAGACAGCATAGTGTCCACACTGTTAACTACTTTCCGTTAACTGCTCACTGTTAACTGCTCTCTCTGTTAACCGTTGTATGTAGCCTCTGCCCTTCGTGTGAATGCATTTCTCTCGTAATATTAACTGCTGTTGAATGGCACTAACTCATGGTAACCCGTGTAGACAGAACCCAGCGTTGCCTGGCCCCACACCATCCCTGTGACCCTGGGTGTGCTGGAGTCCGTTGATGCAGCTCTTGTGTGCTGTGAGAGCCTCCAGCCCAGGGGCTCACCCCGGCACCCTATTGGATAATACAATCTGCTGGAGCCAAAGGATCTTCATTGGCTGATTTGTGGAAGTATATCGTCAGGCATTTCTTCCTAGCCTGCTTAGTCTGCGAGCTCCTGTTCGCCACGGGCAACCCTGCTGGTACTGCAAATACCAGCGGCCTGACCTCCAGCATCACAGCAACCCACTGGCCACCCCAAGAAGACATACTGCCTCCTGTCAGCACCCTTAACATACCGATCGTGGTTGTTTGCGTTCTTGGTTTGATCGTTTCCAGAATTTGCATGGCATCTGAGTCTGTTTCAGGCGCTTGTTTTGCCTCTTAGGACTGTCCTCCTGTCTTCACATACCTCGTAATACTCTACTGACTCCTGGTGGTGCGGTGGTTAAAGCATCAAGCTGTTAACCAAAAGGTTGGTGGTTTGGGCCCACCAGCCACTCCACAGGAGAAAGATGTGGCAGTCTGATTTTGTAAAGATTTCAGCCTTGGAGACCCTGTGGGGTAGGTAGTTCTACTCCATCCTCTAGGGACGCTGTGAGTCGGAATCCACTTGACTGCAGTGGGTGTGGTTTGGACTTTGCTTCTCTAAAGATTGACAGCCTTGGAGACCCTGTGGCGCAGTTCCACTCTGTCCTCTAGGGGTGCTGTTGGTCGTAATCGACTCACCACGGTGGGTTTTGGTTTTCTGAGACAGGAAGTCCTTTTTTCTTTTTGGGTCTTCACTGTGAGATCTGGAGATAGAGCCCACGGCTGCAGCCCCCAGCAGAGTCTCACTCTTGTGCTGGTCCACACTTGGCTCCAGCACTTCATCCCCATCGTCCTTGATGTCCCTTCCAGTCTGTGGCTCGGAGCTTTTGCTCCCGGGGAGCTGATCTAGGCTGTGGTCCTCTGTGTTCTCCTGTCTCTAGACCTCAGTTCTGTGATGAGACCAATCAAAGTCCTTCATTTTCCACTTGCTTTGCTTTTCCTTCCTCTGAGGACAAGAGTGAGGACCTCCAAGCTCTTACATGTTGGAACTAAAACTGGAACCCACCCTCCACTGTTGTTAGTTTAATTGTCGCTAGTGTGCAGGCAGGCAAGTTACTGGCTCTGATAACTATGTGTCTTTTCAAATTCACTCACCAATTCTCATTGTTTTTCAAATGAGTCTTTGTATGATCTCGGTAATCAGTCATTCGTAACATCTGTAAATGATCTTTACCTGGTCCCCTTTTCTGTCTCTTTTCTCGCCACACAGCGATGATGAGGCACACACAATGCCACCACAGCCCTAAAGCCAGTGGTCACTATGTTGCCGTCATTTTTAGTTGCTATTGTCAATTCCAACTCATGTAGAGTTTGCTTCCAGGGTCTTGTCTTAAATATTTCCCACCAAGCTAAAGAAATGTTATTTTGTTCTTGATGTACTGACTATTTAAAGCCAGGAATGGATTTTGCATTTTATTGGGTATCTTTTAAGTGTTGTCCAAAAGAACCGCCTCTCTCTGTCCGTGACTCGTCTCTGTCCGTGACTCGTCTCCGTCCACAACTCGTCTCCGTCTGCAACTCATCTCTGTGAGGGTGGCTGTGACACTGAGGACTCACTTCTCCCCGCCCCTTTCCGTAACACCCACTTGTCGCATTGTGTCTGGCGATGTTGTTGGGCTGTTGGGAGAATTTTCTCTTCTCCTTTGCTTTCTCAGTCTTTCCTCTTTGTTTGTAAACCCCGACCTTTCTTTCTGCTGGTGTTGGGTGCCTGGTTCACGTTTATGAATGTTGTCTGGTAGCTACTCAGCTGTGCTTTGTGAGGAACCACCCCGACATCCCCCTGAGAGCCACCAGGGTCCTCTCAGAGTACCCCACTTCTCTCTGTGCAGAGCGTGTGTAGGTGTGTGTGCAAAGCGGGCATCAGCACCTCACGTGCAGGTACTGTGTGTTCTGCACAGGGACCCTGTGGAGATTCCACGGGTTCGGTTCCAGAACACCACAGCAAAGCGGCACCATGACAAAGCGGTTGCAGGAGATGTTTTACTCCCGACACATGTGAGAGTTATGTGGACTCTGTACTATGATCTACTCAGTGTGTGTAGCATGAAGAAAATGTTTACAACACCGAGAATGATCTAGCTGTGATGCAGACACCAGGTGAGCACGTGCTGTGGGAAGCTGCTGCCGGCATTCCATTTGTAAAAACCGCGGCACAGCGCAGTGAAACGAGGTGTACCTGTGAATGAGCAGATGCCCTGGGAACCGTGAGGAAGGGTGGGCCATTCCCCTCCGAGCCTCCCACCCCGGGAACCAAGGAGGAGGGTGATAAGCCCAACCTGCTGGGCGTTTTCTAGCAGCGTTTGCCTCCTGCGAGCACACCTCTGCTTTGTGGTTGAGTAAGGCTCTTGCTGTCACCTTCCAAATCCAGCCTCCCACCGGGCACACCTTGCGGGGGCCCACAGGGGCGGCGAGGACCGGGCACGCCTCCCCGAGGCCCCGCCTGGGACAAGGGCACACTGCAGCGGCTTGGCTCTCACACCCAGCCACCTGTGCAGGCAGCGTGTCTGTGTGGGGCGTGCAAGCAGGGCCCTGCACCCGTCACCATGTGCCTCTGCTCCATCCCGGCCTCCACTGTGGGGCCCTCGGGGCCCTCAAAGGGTCATCCACCTACATGCTCCCCCTGTTGTCAAGGTGCAAGGGAGGGAGAGGCAGAACCTCTCAACCAGCCTCTGGGCCTGTTCTCACCACAGCACTCGGCTTGATGGCCTCCCCTCGAGGCTGTGTCCCGAGGGTAGGTCTGCACTCTTGCTGTGAGGTCTTTCCTGTGTCTGAGGATGGTCTTTGATGTGGAACTACAACTCCCAGAATGCCTCTCTAGGCTCCCCATTCACTTCCTGCAGGACCTCTCAGCAGCCAGGCGCACACATTTCCGTTGGGGCAGAAAACCACCTTGGAGGACCTTGGCCGTGTGTCCGGGAATTTAGCAAACTTAGGGATGGGTAAGCCTGCTTTCACGGTCTGGGGCCAAGAAAACAAGGATTTACATTTCTTGTAGAAAGTTTAAATGTTTATTTTTGCATTTGCTTGAGATTTTAATAAAAGAAAAATGAAATCATTTAAAAAAACAGCATAGAAAAGCCTGATTTATTTGAAGAGGTTGAAAATGGCCAGTAGCTTAGATCCCTTAGCTGCTACACCTTTTCGTTTGGTTTTTAAGTTGACTTTATTTTCATTTTCATATTGGAGTTAATTTGCATAACGTGAAACACACAACTCTAAGGGTCCCCTCCATGAGGTTGGAAGCTCGTTGACCTGCATTTGAGTTGCAGAATTTTCTCTGGTGTTTCCCACCCACCTGCTCCAATGTGTTGATGAAAATAAGGGGGGTACCAGGTGCCAGGAGCAAGCACCTGACCCCTGTCCCGGTCAGCAGTGCAGACGGGAAGTGGAGGGGCAGTGGAGCAAGGCTGGCCCTGCAGGAACTGACTGCTGTGGCCACGTCGGCAAGGGTCAGTGCAGCTGGGAGGAAGCTAGGATAAACCTGCCCCGCCACCTTTTGTTCACAGCCGGCCAGCTTCCTTATCCAAATCGAAATTCCTTGACATTGAAAGAAACACAGCAGCAGCATGGCCCAAGGACTGAAGGACTTGGTCAGTCGCAGAGCAACGGGCGAGGCCTGCCAACCAGGCGTCTGTGACACCAGGCCTCCCTCCTTCACGGCTGCCCTACTGGCAGCAGCTCCAAGCCCTCACTTGAGGACATGGAGTGTGCGCTCTTCACCACCAGTCATGTACTGCTTTCTCTGTCCTTTAAAAAGACAGTCATTGTAGATTTTCTAGTCTCGCGGTGGATTAGCACGTGCACTGCCCTCTACTCCCCAGTAGGGTGTGGTCAGTAGTCGCCTGTTGTGTCCTCCCACCAGGGCATCCATGTGAGCTATCCCTCCTCAGAGGACTGGCAGGCCTTCGTGCCCAAGGCTTGAGGGGACCATGCTCCCCTGGCTGCTGCAGAATCAGTTCAGAGCCACACCATGGACAGATCTGCACAGGACTCGCTCTGGGTGTCAGTGAGTGAGCGCACAGTGGTCCCCCCAACCTGCTCTTCCCACAGCTGCGTCAGGTGCAGCCCATAGCACCTAATGCATCCCCTTCTGGCATTTCTCCCTGGTCCTGGATGGTGGCCCACCCAAGGCCCCCTGACCTCTGCACTTCAGCTGCCCTCACACCGAGGCTACTCGTCTCCTTCTGGGCTGTGTCCTAGGCCACCACCCTCTCCTGTCCACCTCCACACTGTGACCATGTCGTGTTGAGGTCTTGGTTCCCATGCTCTGGCTCTGAGGTTCTGTCTGCTGGCCCTGCTGCGTCTGTCTCCTAGCCTCAGTCCCAGGCTGCCTCCCTGGTCCCTGTCCTCGAGAGTCTTTCCATCCCACGTACCTCCCGTGCCTCTTCCTGCCAAGGTCCCTGCAGCACAGCCCCTACTGGCAAGTCTGGTTCTTGGGGCTGGGGGCAGCACAAGGTTTGTACTGGGTGGGGCGTCCATGTGCCACCCAGGCCATGCCGCAGACCTGTGGGGCCAGCATCTCTGGTCTCAGGGTGGGCTCTGTCCCTATCAGGTGGGCTTGGCCTCGAGGCTCCCTCTGCCTGTCCTCTCCCTGCCCCCAGCCCCGTTCTTCAGGAGCCTGCCTGGCCCCTGTCCTGGGAGTGGCTGCTTCAGCTCGTGGGGCCCCTTGTGTGGTTCTTGCCCCTCCTGTGCTGTCACCGTCTGCATTTTGTTAGGAAGCTCACGTCAGTGTTGTAGGCGGGGCTGCGGGCAGAGGCCCATCCCTGACTGCCCTGTGTCCCATCGTCCCGTCTTCCAGATACAAGGGTCCTGATACAGATGGGCTGCTAGGGTGGGGGAGTGGGGGGCTGTTGGATTACAGTGGATGCTCGGTAATTTCTCCTGTTGGTGCCCTCGAGTCAGTAATGGCCCACAGCGACGTCATGGGGCCGAGTTGCCCCGTAGGTTCCCTAGGCTGTCATCTTGACAGCAGCTGATTCCCACATCTTCCAACCACCACCCTTTTAGTTTGCAGCTGAATGCTTAACCGTCGCGCCAGCAGGGCTCCTTACACACCGTCCTTACTTGGCTGGACAGCTGTGCGGTCTTCCCCACACACCATCCGGCCTGTGCTCCCTGCCTGAGCCTCAAGTGCCCATTCTTTCTGCCAGCTCTCTGCTCTGGTAGTTCCGCTCCCGAGCTTATCCCCTGCCTGGGCCTCTGCCCGAGGTCAACCATGTATATCCCAGCGCAGCTCCTTCCAGAACATTCAGGCGTCCTGTGGGCTTCTGGAACCAGCCCCCAGACCAAGCCCAAAAGCTGCTTCCCTGAAGCTGAGACTTCTCCCATTGCTGCAGTACCTCAGCGCAGGCCCCAGGATTGGGTGGGTGACACTAGCCTGTCAGCAAAATACCGCAAGTAGGTGGCTTAAAAGAGCAGAGGTTGGATTTTCTCATAGTTCTGGAGGCTAAAAGTCCAAGGCAGGGTCTCAGCTGTGTAGGTTCTGGCCCTGGGCCACTCTCCTGGTTTCTGGAGACTGTCGGCGCCCTCAGCGTTCTGGGGTTTGTGGTCTGTGTGCCTGGGCCCTGTGTGTGCATTGTGTTTCTGCCCAGCAGGTTAGGACCTGCCCTGCATGTCTCTGACCTCGCTGACAGGAACAAGCCTCTGTCCAGACAGGGTCATAGCACCAGTGGAAGCCGGGCTCTGAGCCCTGGTTTCAAGGACGCAGTGCCATCCAGAGACATGAGCCGGGAGTCGTGAGTCCATCTAGAAACCTAGATGGTGATCGGTGGGCAGGCGTCTGCCTTGTCTTCACTGCTTGCTACTGCTGCCTTCCGTGTTTGCGTTTTAAAAGGCAGGCTTTCCTGGCGGCCTGTTTCTTGAGCTGTCAGCCTCACTGACTGGCTGTTGGCAGCTGGCAGCTGGGAGCCTGCCTTGCCTGTTCCTCCGTGGGATCGGTGCTGGCCAGGGCCACCATCTGCACCTCTCTGTGCCTTGCTTTCCTTCTGAGCACACAGGGCTCTGCTGCAGCGCTCTGCCACCATTTTCCCACCCTCTCCAGGTGCTGCCTCTAGTGCTGATGTCCTGGGAAGGGGTCATGGGTGGCAAATGGCATGTCCCCACTGTCCAGAGAAGTGAATCTAGACTCCTGTGTGAGTGTAAATTTCCTAGTAGCCACATGAAAGACGAGAAACAGAGGAAGTTAATTTTAATAACATTTTATCAAGCATCATGGGAGCTTTATCATTTCAACATGCATTAGTAAAAACACGTGCCAGCATGGTCCCGCAGATTTCAAATGTACAGGTGCTGCCAGTGGCCGCACTGGGCGGCCCAGGTCTACACTGCACGTGTCACATGGAGGGTGCTGTGGCCATGCTGGGTGGCCCGGGTTTACAGCATGTATGTCACAGGGAGCCACCGTGGCCGTGCTCGGAGGCCCTGGTCTATACCCATGTGTGTTGTAGGGCTCTCTCCCTGCTATCTGTTGCACGTCCTGCAGGAAAAGGGAGGCCACTGGGGTCCCCACTCTTTATGGGGCTGGGCACCCAGGTGCTGTCTTTAAAGTCCAGCGTTGACTGGCATGGTCTTGGGGTGGACAGTGGGCTCTCTCATTGTGTTGATTCCAGTCCCCTTGTTTCCAGAGGCTATACAGATTGATCCCCTCATTCTTCCCCACAGGTGTTTCTTTGAGGACCCCACTCATGGGCAGGACAGTTTCCTTTAATCCTAGTGTGTGTGTTCTAAGTTTGTTTGGTATGCTCTTTGTTGGACATGCATCACATGCCATACAACCCCCCCCCCCCAATTAGTGTCCATATGCAGACTGGCCACCCCCACTATCTAACTGCAGAATCTTTATCACCCCGGGAAAGAACCCTGTCGCCCTTAGCAGTCCCCACCCAGAGGCCTCAGTCAGCACTCCCCTGGTGGAGGCCAGGACCCTGGACCACTTCTCACTCCCACCATGTGCTTCATCGCTGGAGAAAGCGCCTTCTGACCCAGGAGCAGGGTGAAGGGACGCAGGGCCGGGGCGCAGGAAACCAGCGTCTGCTCCCTGCTGCAGGTCCGTGCTGGGAGAAAGGGACGCTCCCTCCTGTGGCCTCGCTTCCAGAGCCCAGACACCCCTGCAATGGTGGCAGGGGCCCCCAGGGGGCGGCCGTGGGTCGCCGCAGGAACTCGGGTTGCGCGCCCCTAGTGGCTGTGAGAGTCAGTGCAGCACGGGAGCGGCGCAAGGAGACGGGCGCGGCCCGGGTCAGGGACTGTGCGCCCAGCAGGAAGCTGGTGCCAGTGGCCCTGTGGTTGGGCCTGTCTGCATCCCAGAAGAGTGGGCGGGCCGAGGCAGCCAACCTGCGGCTGCACCCGTCACACTGTCACCTGGGGATGTAGCCCAGCCCTTCCTAACGTCACCGGCCGCCAGGACCCTAGTGCCTTTAGTGCCGGCACCGGGTGGCTCAGCTGTGCGTAGGGGTGGGGGCTGCACATCACGAGTGCCCGGGAGGCAGCATCCTTCACCTTCCCGCTGCGGGCTCTACCCAGATCTAGACCACGTGCAGACCCAGCCTGCGTGTCCCCTGCCCAGGTGCTGGGCTCTTGCACCTGCCTGCTGTGCACCCCGCTCCCCGTTCGCCCTCCCCCACCCTGCTGCGCCCTCAGCCTCAGTGAGTCCCCGTCCCCAGGAGACCCTGGCCCCCGAGCAGCCCCTGCCTCTGGTGGGGCCCTGCCTCCGGTGCGCTGCTCCCTCGGGAGACCCCCTGTGCTCGCTAGCTGCACTGCTCCTGAAGCCTCATCCGGGGCTTTGGGCTGCTAGGGCGGACCTCTGGCACTTCCCGTCAGGGCATCGACTGGGTCTTGGTTGTGGGTGGGGTCGGGCCAGGTGGTCAGCCCCTCCCTGTCAGAGGGCGCCCAGATCAGGTGGTCCCTCCTCTGTCCAGCCAGGCCCTGCAGGTGCTCCTGGTCCCATAGAGCTGATGAGCTCGTCAGGGGCCACTTGCGGTTACCTGGCCGCCTTCTCCCCCTGCTGGTCTCCCACAGGTGGCTGTGGCTAAGGAGGCGTGATCCCAGGAGGGTGTGTCTCACGTAGGCTGAGTCTGTGCCAGCCATGACAGCCTTCTTCCTTGTCCCCAGAGCCCCCCACCATGAACCCAATGGTGGAGCCACTGTCCTGGATGCTGGGCACCTGGCTGTCGGACCCACCCGGAGCCGGCACCTTCCCAACGCTGCACCCCTTCCAGTACCTGGAGGAGGCACACATCTCCCACGTGGGCCAGCCTGTGCTCAACTTCTCGTAAGTCCACCCCCAAGCCCACCCTCAGAGTAAATCCAGCTGAAGCCAGACACCCCCCAGAAGGGGCCGAAACTGGCTGTGGTATTTCAACCAGGTGTCCTCTGAGGTGAGCCTTGTAGCCCAGGTAATAAAAGTAAGCTGCTGCTTAGTGTAATCCCAAGTCTCCCCTCCTGTCCTGCCTGGACATTAATCCCCTGAGTTACATCACTGAACGGAAGAGGGAGTGGCTTTCTTCTGGCCTCCCCGACTACCCCAGCTCTTGGGGTCTCCAGGAAGCTGTGCGTTCTGTGTTCTCAGTTCAGTCCCATAAAACAGGGCCTTTTTGGGTCTCCCCTCCTCCCATAATGGACAATAGTGCTACCTGACTGCCTGCAGTTAAGGAGAGAGAGCCCAGTGGGGTGTCTGGAATAGATGAGGAGCAGCCACTAAAGAGCAGAGGATGCTCTGGAAACAATCCTCTTTTTTTTTTTTTTTTTCCCTTAAAAAAGTTACATATGTAAAAGGTTTAAATCTCATTGTTTTTGTTTTTTTTTTTAAAAAAAGCAGTGTTTTCATGGCCTTTTTGTACTATTCTAAATTGAATTGAGGGAAATTAGTGTCCCTGCACATAAACCAAAAGGTAGACATTCCAGACAGCAAGCTTCACCAAACAGAGGATGAGACATCTTTCCTGGCTGGGTTACAAGCCGTTGGTGGGCCAAGAGGGCCACTGTTTGGACTGTGGCTGGCAGTGAAGGGAAGGTGGTACAGGATGCAGGTATTCTGTACATTTTTGTGAGCAGAGTGGTGCAAGTATGTTAAAGATTGTAACCTACACAGGCACGTGTGTATATAGACACATGGGTACCGGATTATGCTATAACACGTATGAATAAGGGCTGTAGTTGAAAAACAGAGAATGCAGGTTAAGGTGTAGCCAGCAACATTAACCTGAGGCCAGTTACTAGTCTATCTCTAGGAATCCTGGAGCCTTGGACAACAGTTCCTGATGCTGGTAAAAGTCTGGCCAAGTGTTCTCAGTTGTGGGTTAGTGCTTTTGGCTCACAATGCAGAAATCCCACTGGCCGCCCTGATGTCCACAACGACACAGGCTGATTGGAAGGGACACCCTGATCCGCTGCCTCTTCTGGTTCTTACCATGTGGATTGATTTGACTTTGAAGAAGGATCATAATTCTACAGGGAAAGTCCTGTGGCGTCTCCACCTAAGTGCAGTGGGGTGATGAAACACACACCCCTCCTCTTGGTTCTGATGAGCACAAAGGTAGGGGTTTGCAGACCCTTCCCTCTTAGAGAATAACGTCTTACTGTTACTGAACCTGTATGTATGTACTGAGGGAATCAGAACACACATGAGCAGAAGCGAAACCATCTGTTGTCACAATCCTGAGCCCAAACATGCTGAATGCTTTGGTGCACATTCTTCCAGATCTTAAAAAAAGGAATGTCTGTGTATCCAAATGCTGGCGTCTGTACACAGCTGTACAAGCACACATACATGCCTGCCTGCACATGAGGCCATACATCACCACATATGCACATGCCTGCACATCCATGTCCATGTATCAACATATGCAGTTATATAAGTACACATACATGCGTCCCTGCACACGAGTCCATACGTCACCACACACACGCACGCCTGTGCATCCATGTCCATATATCAATGTATGCAGTTATATGCGTATACATACATGCTGCCTGCACACGTGAGTCATACATCACTACATGCACATGCACAGCTGCTTTTCCATGTCCGTATATCAATGTATGCAGTTATATGTGTACACATACATGTGCCACACATGAGTCCATACATCACCACACACACATGCCTGTGCATCCATATCCATATATCAAGATATGCAGTTACGTGTGTACATGTACATGCGCCCCTGCACATGAGTCCATACATCACCACACACACACACACCTGTGCATCCATGTCTATATATCAGCATATGCATTTATATATGTATACATACATGCCTGCTTGCACACCTGAGCCCATATATTACCACACACACATGTGCACTTATGCATCCATGTCTGTATTATCAGCGTATGCAGTTATATGTGTATATGTATGTGCATGCCTGCACACAGACTTGGTTTTCAGTCAGAAATTTCCATCTTTTTCTCTCAGCAATTTCTCATTTTAACTAATTTCCAGACTGTTTTCGTGTTTTCCCAATTAACTGCAAAATCACCTTTATAGCTGGTTTGCCCAGCAACTGGTGTTCAGAACCCAGGCCTCAAAGAAAAGGTGCATGCAGAGGGGAGTGCTTTGTGGGGGGTGCAGGGCATTTGGCAGCCTTGTGGTGCTGGAGAGCCCCATGTGAGGTGGTAGCACCTTCCAAGCAGGCAGACCCTTGCTGGGCTGTAGCCCAGGGGACAGAGATCAGGCCTTTCCTGAATTAGAATGCTCTGTTCCTGTCTCTTGCCTGTCAGACTCAAAAGTGTCATCTAGAGGACAGAGATGTCACCTCGACCTCTGTCGTCTGTTCATTCATGTGCAGGGTTCGATGTTCATTCACACCAGGAGCCAGGGCCAAGGGAAAAACCCGACCCTGGACACACACCCACATGTTAGCGGAACTTTACAGTATCTGCAATTAACATGGTTGAGAGAACAGGTCTTAGGTTGGACTGGAACCTGGAAAAAGGAAGCAGTGGGAATTCAGAACTGGAAAAGCACACTGACGTTAGCTCAGTAAATGGGTTTAGGGCCAGAGTAGACACAGCTGCAAAGAGCACTGGCGAACTGGAAGTAAGATAAACGGAAAATAGCCAGACTACACCAGAGTTGTTTGGTTTCCCTTTTAATGGTACGTGCACAGTCAGAAAACAAATAACAAACTGGGAAAACATTTTCCAATTCATACCACAGAGGGCTGATTTCGTGACACATGTGAATCAATACAGACAGTAACAGAAAAGTGGACGGTGACGTCCAGCCTCACTTATGATATGTGAACTATAACTGAAAATCACCCCACTGTTAGTTTAATACAAAGAAAAGAAGGTTTGTTAGTAACAGCAGCTTCCAACAGCATTGTTGTTGTTGTTGTTGTTATGTGCCGTCGAGTCAGACCTGACTCATAGCTGCCCCATCTTCCTTCCGAGGAGTGGCTGGTGGGTTTGAACCACCAGCCTTCTGGTTAGCAGTCAAGTGCTTTAGGCACTACGCTACCAGAGCTCCCTCCAACAACATAGGGAACATCTTATGGTTCTGGTTGTAGCATAAACTGGGTCTGTGTCTGTGGAGAAGGACTTGTTAGTATCTGTCAGATCTGAAACAGACACGTCCTTGGACTCAGCGGTCTCATTTCTAGGGATTTATGCAGCAGGTTTACTTTCACGCATGAAGTGATTTATGTACGAGGTTTCTTGATTAGCTTGTCTGCAATGGTAGTAAAAGCCTGGAAAATCATAAATGATTAAATGAATTATGGTGTATGTACGACACCTGTAGGAAGAGGAATGAGACATTTCTTCAGGTAATGACGAGGACCAAGTCCAGCTTCCTGGTAAACTGTTTCAGCTCCCAGCTTCAGGTACCACAGCTTTGACCCCCCAGGTGCTACAGTAGTTTCTGCTGTTGTCTGTAAGCCCCTGGGCCTCCTCTCTCCTGTGGCACCAGCTCCATGCCCTCTCCACTGCCAGGTGCCCACACCTGCCCAGGAGCCCACACCAGCCCGGTTGTCCACATGCCCACACCTGCCTGTGTGCCCACACCTGCCTGGGTACCCACACCTGCCCAGAAGCCCATACCAGCCCACGTGCCCACACTTGCCCAGGTGCCCACACAGCCCATGTGCCCACACCTGCCTGGATGCCAGCACAGCCCATGTGCCCATTCTTCCCGGGTGCCCACACCAGCCCAGGTGCCTACACAGCCCACGTGCCCACACCAGCCCACGTACCCACACCAGCCCACATGCCTATGCCAGCCCACATGCCCATGCCAGCCCACGTGCCCACGCCAACCCAGGTGCCAAGCACTGCTGTGTCTCGGTGGTGACTTTCAGTGGGCTTGGGCTTGCATTTTCTGTGGCCTGGAGCACCATGTGAACATGCAGGCTGGCTGCCACTGTCCCAAACCCAGGGGAGGCAGGGTCTCCATCCCATGGTGAGGGAAGGTGAAGGGCAGAACCCAGTAGAGCTCCCTCCCAGGCCAGGTGCTCCACTGAGGCTTGAGACTGGGGCCCGGCTTCCTAGGTGATGGACGAGTACTCAGATGACGAGGCCATGTGCAGGCGGGGCCTGTAGGTGAACTTTGTCCCATGTTGGGGGCAGAGACAGGAGGCAGCTGACAGTGGATGCCTCCCTCTGACTGCACTTTCCACTGAGATGGGAAGGCTGTTCTGGGCCCACAGCCTCCCATTGTCTCTCAGCCCTGCTCCCTGTCCACACATGTTCTGGGCTGGTTCCTGCTCCCCATCCCACACGTGTTCTGGGCTGGTTCCCCAGGGAACTGAGCTTGGAGACTGAATTGCACAGGCCGTCGTCCAGGCTGCTGCCCTTCCTTCAAAGAAGGGGACACTGGGGTCCGTGTGGTACTTGGCTGTGAACACACCAAGCATGGACTCTCTCCAGGACATCCAGGAGCCTGCCCATGGGAGATGGACGTTGCTGTCTTCACTTGTCCTGAGTGTTAACTTCTGGGACAACGTCAGGGTGTGGCCAGTGCTGGCTCCCAGGCTCTCTGACCCGTGTCTCCACTCCTGCTGTGGGTTGGAGTCTGGTGCATGGAGCCCAAACCCTGAGTCACCATTGGGACGTCTCTGCTACATGAACAACAGAAGGCGGGCATGGGCACCTTGGTACCAGCTTCAACGCGCTTCAAGAGCAGATACCTAGAGGAAACCCTCTTTCTGCTGTGCCCCTTTCTAGGAAGAGCTCTCAGCCACCTCACCACTCACCACTCAGCCAACGTGCCGAGTGTGCAGTTACGCAGCTTTGCATAATGTACACAGCTCCCTAGGCCCTGGAGTGTCGGGGTAACTGAGCATCTGAAATGCCTGCTTAGTGTTCTCTATCATGGGCAGAGGTGTTGGGCCTCAGGGGCCAAGTTTGCCCAGTCACAGGAACACATGTCCTGTCTGCGTGCAGCGTGGGGAGGGTGTGCATGATGGTGGGGGTGGTCCCTGCCCAGTATAGCAGAAGTACACGTCCCATCTGTGTGCAGCGTGGGGAGGGTATGCACTGCGGTGGGGGCCCCGCATCCTCTCTCTGCAGGAGCCCCACTCTCTGCCTCCTGTGCAGATTCAACGCCTTCCACCCGGACACCCGGAAACCAATGCACCGAGAGTGTGGCTTCATCCGCCTCCAGCCCGACACCAACAAGGTAGCCTTCATCAGTGCCCAGAACACAGGTATGCCCGCCTGGTGCCCTCACAAGGGCATTGTGGGAAGGGCTGGGGGTCACGTGTGTCCTCAGGTGCCCCCCAAGGGGTCCATGCTGGTGGGTGCACTTTTACCATGGGGAGTTTGAGAAGTCAGGATGGGAGTTGTGAGTGGGGCTGGGGTGGGCAGCGCTACACACTCCAGTAGTGGCATGTCCAGGGCAGAGTGACCAGGGCAGGATCTCCATAGCAGGGCATCCGGGGTGGGGCCTGCACGGTGGGGTCTCTGTGGGGTGCCGTGGCGGGCCACGGATGTGCCCTGATGCAACCCCTCGTTGCAGGCATCGTGGAAGTGGAAGAGGGCGAGGTGAACGGGCAGGAGCTGTGCATTGCCTCCCACTCCATTGCCAGAATCTCCTTTGCCAAGGAGCCACACGTGGAGCAGGTGAGCACACCTAGCACAGGTGAGCACACCTGGCAGAGCTGCCTCGGGTGGGGACCCTGCAGGCTGCCAGGGGAAGCCTGGCCCTGACTTCCATGCAGGCCTCCACGCAGCCTCCCTGCTGAGTCAGTTGCCAGGTCACAGCTCCATCCTGTCACTCAGTGAGCTACCAGGAGGCTGACTTTGACCTGATTACAAAGCTCTCTTGTGGTTTCATGGACATGTGAAGTGTGACTGTTACAGCCTTTAGTTGTCCATTGAAACAGTTGAGGCTCAAATAAAAATGGTCTCAAAACACGCAAAGTGGACATCGAATTCCCGAGTTGGCACAGATGTTAGTGCTGAGGGCAGCAGTGGTTCTACTGAGTAGCCCCTGCCGTGGCACTGAGAATGGCGGCTGCTGCTCAAGTTGCTGCCGTGCTTAGCTCCCAGTCATTTCTCCCCTCTGCTGGGAAATAGCTGGGAATCCCCCGAAGGCGGTCAGCGGGGCTGCAGCCCCCGTGTCCTGGTGAACTCTGCACCGTGGGCAGCCTTTCAGAGACGTTTGGGACAGAAGCCTCTGCTGGTTAGGGGAATTCTTTTCTGAAGTTTAGTAGAAATACCTAGTTACTGATGTAATAGGTAAATCCTTATACCTGCACACGTACACACACACCCTCGTGTACACATACATACCCATACATATTTGCACACCCACACATGTGCATACACATAAGTACACATATGCACCCATACACATTGACATCACACACGTTCACACACCCACACACATACACACACCTCTATACATACACACCCGTACATGTTTGCATACCCGCACATGTGTATACATAATTACACATACACAGCCATACACATCGACACCCGCACATTCACACACATGCACACATCTGTACACATACACACCTGTACAAGTTCACACACACTTGCACACGTACATACCCATACACATATCCACATATGCTCACATGTCTGCACATACATGCATGCCCCGCAGTACACATACTTGTACACATCTGTACACTTAACATACTTGTATACTACATACACCTGTACACATTCACATGTGCCCACACACACATCCACAAACACATGCCCACACATTTTCACATACCTGTACACATATGCACAGCCACACACACCTGTGCTGTACTTATCTTCCCGCACACACATGTACACAAACCCACACATCTACACGCGTGTGCACACATATGCACACACTTGCCTGCATGTATGCACATGCACACACCTGCACATGGGCACACACCCATGACCTATACATGTCTACACAGCCACACACACCTGCACATGCACATATGCGCCTGCATGTGTACAGAGACCACACACACCTGCACGTGTGTGCACACATACATGTGCATTCACACCTGCACGTGTGTGCACACGTACACACATGCACGCATAGCTGCACCTGTTCACATCTGCACACTTACACACCCCCACATACCTCTGCACTCGTACACAAGCATACATTTGCATACATATGAGTAAATGTTTTGGGTACTTTATTGTTACAGTGTCCAAAGGTGTAGTGAGGTGATAAGGTACTGTGGGCACTGGTGGATTTCCCAGTGATGTGTTGGTGTACCTTCTTACATGTGCATCCCTTCATCCCCCATCTACTCGGAAGTGTGTGCTGGGGTGGGCTTTCTACTCTCCTTTTCCGACACATAACTCATTGCCCCAGCCTGTGGCCAGGAGCCCACCTCCTCACCCTCCCACCTGTGGTGCGTTACTGTCCCCCACCGAGGGGCTCTGTCCCTGAATCAGTTCCAGTCTGTGTTAATTACTAGGGCTTAGCAGTAATTTGCTTTTCACTTTTTAAAAATCAGTCTGTGGAGGTGTAATTTACATCCATGTGCATACATTTCATGCATGCATTTGGATACATCTTGATAAGCACATGTCCCTAATGCAGACCTGGAACCCTGACCCAGACCTGGAACAGCCCATCACCCCAGAATGGGTCTGTCCTTGACTCTCACAGCTTCAGAGGCTGGAAGTCCAAATTCAGGTGCCAGCTCTAAGCTCTGGAGGAAGGTCCTTGTGTCTCTGAGCTTTTGCTCCAGGGCTGTCTTCATGCGGCCTGGCCCCTCTCATCCTCTCTGCTTCTAGCTGCTTGTTTAATCTGTTTTACATCTCAGAAGAGATAGACTGAAGATGGTTCTCTCGCTGAGCCTGTCTCATTAACATCTTAAAGCCTGTTCTCAAATGGGATTGTAGCCACAGTTAGAGGGCTGAGGATTTACAGCAAGAATTTTGGGGAACACAGTTCAGCCTGTAACAGGTCTTTGTACTCCTCTGTGGACCCCCCACCTTGCCCATGCGACCGTCAAGCCCACGTCCTTCTTGACCGATTCACTGTGTGTTGTGGGCCCCATGCAGAAGGAGCTGAGCAGCGCCCCAGAGCGTGGCTGTGTCCCCTGGGCTTTGTCTGTTGTCTGTTGATGGACGATTGCTTGTTGCGGGTTCTGTGCTGTTTGGAATGCACCTGCTGTAAGCGTCCATGGGAAGTCTCCGTATAGACGGCGATCTTCCTTTCTCCTGGGTAAGTACCTGGGGTAGGAACAGCTGCTGAGTGTGGTAGTGAAGGTTGTGTGTCCGCCTGGCTGGGCCTGGCTGAGTGGCTGGGCAGCTGGATGTAGTTACTCCCCACGATGAGACTGGTCAGTGGCTCCATGGTGGAATCTACTGGAACAGCTCAGTGGCGGCCTTAGGGGTGTGGGCTGCTTCTAGGACAGAAGAAGCAGCTTTGAGGAAGGTCCTCAGCTTTCTGGCACACTTGGACCCTGCACGTAGCCAAGTCTTCATGTGGCAGCCTGCTGTGTTTCCTGCTGATCTTGGGACTGTTAATGGATTTGAATCAATGGCCTGCCATGTGGTCTGGTAATTTTGGGACTGTGCCATTTTACTTGTCGACCTTAGGTTTGTTAGCCTCAGCAGTCAGCAGCTGCCTGAGTGAGGAGACACTTCCAGCCTCTGTGGGCCAGGAGCAAGAAGCAGAGCTGAAGCCCAAGGTCGAGGGGCGTTCACCCAGCCCCTAGAGTTGGCACTGTGAACTCAGACTTCTAGCCTCCTAGACAGTGAGGGAATAAATCCCTGTTTGTTCAAGCCTCCCCCATTTGTGGTACTTCGTTAGAGCAGCACTGGAGAGCCAAACACTGAGTCACACGTAAGTGACAGACTCTCAAGCTGCCAGACTCTCTCCCATGGGCTTGTGCTGCTGTCCCGTCTCAGCAGGGACCGCGAGAGTGCCGTTGTGTTCGCATCCCCGGGTGCTGTCTGTGAACACCAGCCGTGGGGGGGGTGACGTGGAGTCTCACGCGGTGGGCTGCGTTTCCCTGGTGACTGATGGCCTTGCTCACACTCTGAGCATCCTTGTTGCCCTTATTTCTGGCTTTGTGAGGTGAGCGTTGGGCCTGTTACCCACTCTTCCCTCAGACTGGTTGTCTTTGTTGTGGTGTAGTGGTCTGCCGTAGTCGGGAGGCAGGTCTGTGTTGAGACCTTTTCAGTTCTTTAATGGTGTGTTTTGAAGAACGAAAGATTTTACTTTTGATAAGACCATTTGTATCATTTTTTTCTTTTATGGTCAGTGCTGTCTGTGTCCTGTGTGGAATTTTTTGCCTGACTCAAGGTCACAGTTTTGCCTTTTACTGAAGGTTTATGAGATTTGGGAGGGATATTTCATGTGGTGGGAGGTAGGGGTCAGTGTAAGGTTCTGTGGGTGTTCTTTCTCCACATAGGTATCTGGTTTCTAGCACCATTTGTTGAAAATAACTGTTCGGTGACGGTGTGGAAATCAGCTCACTGCGTGTGCACGGGCGTCTTCCTGGACCTTCTGTCCTGTCCCTCTGTGTCCATGGTTCTGTCCCATCAGCCCCTGTGTCTTTCTGTACACCAGCGCCACACCAGCTTGATTCTTGGAGCTTTGTACTAATCCATGAAATCAAGTTATGTGAGTTACTCGTCTTTGTTCTTTTTCCTGCAAAATTGGGTTGCCTGTCTTGGTGCTCTTAGCATTTCCTCATGAATGTTAGAGTCAGCCTGTCAAGAGCGTTGATGGGAGTTGCTCAAATTCCTCTTATCAATCGGGGAGAAGTGCTTGTTCTGGTTCTGTAGTGCCGCTCTAACAAGAATATGCCACAGGCGCATGGCTTGAACAAATGTGTTTATTCTTGTACAGTTTGGGAGGCTAGAAGTCCAAGCTCAAGTGCCAGCTCCTGTTGTACCACCATTGTTACTGTCCTTTCCTATGATTGGTTTTCATATGTGGAACCAACCTTGCATTCTGAGAGTAAACCCCAGTTGGTCATGATCATTTTTCTTTTGTTTATGTCTGTAGGATCTATGACATCCCCTCACTTATTCCTCATGTTGGTCTGGTGGTGATTTTTTTTTTTTTTTTTTAATATGAAAATGTCATCATCTTACTGCTAGCTTTAAAGGGTATTTGCAATGTGGTAAATTACACGATACAGCTTTTTCAGCCATAGTATTTGTAACTCCCACTTTGCTGTAATTGAGTAGCTGCTTGTTAAAGTCATCCACCGACAAACACAAAGCAATCTTC
The DNA here is from genome assembly GCF_000298275.1 of Orycteropus afer afer. Taxonomy (NCBI): domain Eukaryota; kingdom Metazoa; phylum Chordata; class Mammalia; order Tubulidentata; family Orycteropodidae; genus Orycteropus; species Orycteropus afer. Next base: position 18,647,439 of record NW_006921593.1, read on the forward strand.
TGGGAAGTTTGCTCTCTTTCAGGTGTGTAGAACTCTGATGTTGGGATTGGTTGTTTTTGGCCACTCTGCCAGGCTCAAAAGGAGCCCTCTAGAGATAGAAGTCTCTCTGACTGCTAGCTGAGAGAGACGTGAGAGAAACACACTGCTGAGAGAGAGATGGCCAGCTAAGAGACTCTGAGCACATCCCTGAACTTGAATTGTAGCCTGTTGCTTCCCTCATAAACCACATAATCTGTGAATTCTGTGTGGCCACTGCAGTGAATTATTGAATCCAGCAGAGGGGCAGTGGGTGCTGCAGGAGGTGTTGCAGTGAGTTGGTGTCGAGGATGGTAAGAGGGCTGGAGGGTGGCAGCATATCTGGCCTCATGGGAACAGCCTTGGGCTGATGATGGTGATTCTGTCTTCCTCCTGTGCAGTTAGAGGAGGTCAGAAGATGAAGCCTCCCTGCCCCTTTGCAGTATTTTTGCCAGATACAGAATTGTGTGTGGATCGGCATCCTTTAAGCAGGTTCTTGATGTTCCATTGTCTCCTGACTTACATTGTTTTTGGTGACAAGTCAGTGATAATGTTGGTGTGTTCCTGTATGTCAGGACCTGTTTGCCTCTAGTCGCTTTCCAGATTTTCTCTTTACTGTGCATTTCAGCCATTTCACTATGACGTTCCTGGGTGTGTTATTCTTTGTGTTGGTCCTGAAATTCTCGTACCTGAAAGATGATGTTTTTCACTGGATCTGGGATGGGATGGCACTATTTCTTTAACTGGTTTTCCCCATCACTGCTCTCTCATCTTTAACTGTTTCTTCCCCATCACCGCTCTCCTCCCCTTTAACTGTTTCTTCCCCATCACCGCTCTCTTCCTCATTGGAGACTCTGTTCAGCATAGGTTGGACCATTTCTTCATGTCCCACATGTCCCTGAAGCCTTGATCATTGTTCATTCATCTATTCCTTTCCTTTATTCATCTTGGATATTTTATACTGACCTGGTTTTAAATTCACTCACTTTTTGGTGTCCTTTTTTTGTTGTTTTTTAATTGTGATTTGGGTGAAAGTTTAAAGAGTAAATTCATTTTTCATACAACAGTTCATACATATTTTGTCTCATGACATTGACTGCAGTTCCCCACAGTGTAACAGCTTTCTTCCCACTTCCTCCCCATGGTTAACTCTTCCCTGTGTCCTTCTCTCTCATGCACTCCCACCCCTCAAGCTGTCTCCCTGTGCAAACACTGTTCTTCTGTTCTTCCATGATTGATTTCTACAAGTATATCTACTTGATGTAAATGTTCACCCCAAATGGGGGTCTTTTATTTGTCTGGAAGCCATAGGAGTTCATAAATTCACTGACCCTTCTTCATCTCCAAGATGCTGTTACACTATTAAGTGAATTTACCTCTGCACTTGTCTGTTTTTTTCACAAGGCATTCCTTTTTCCTACTTACTCCCTTTGTGTCCAGTTACCACACACACATCTTTTAATTACACTTTAGCAGACCCAGCAACAGATACCTGAGGGCTTGCTGCTGAGACAGGAGGAACAGGGCTTGTCCCCATTGTTCACAAGCACGTGGTGTCATCAGAGGACCACTCTAAGGACACTTCCTCCATGAAGCCCTACAGGTCTCTAAAATGACCTCACTTTTTTTTTTTTTTTTTTAAATATTTATTTATTTATTTATTTCATTGTG
>NW_006921593.1:18651999-18662278 GCF_000298275.1 Orycteropus afer afer
GAAGAGCAGCCAAGGGTGATTCAGGCTTTTCTTGGTGTTTTTTTTATCATTGGCCCATTGGTTGAGAAGGAGGTAGTGGCTGTCTCTCAGTAAGTGAAGTTGCAGGAGGTGTGGGTGTAGTTGTGTCTTATGGGCACTGTTGTTGTCTCCCATTCAATTAGACATAAATTACAATTGAATAACCTAAAATGGCCTCACATTTGAACCTCCGCTGCGGTGTGTGTGCCTTGATCCCTTTCTGTCCTGTAAAGAGCTAGCTTTGCAGACGTCCTCTTAGCTCTGTCGGGGAGGAGCTGTCTCGTTTGGCTATAGCATCTGGTGCATGCCAGGTACTGCGGTCAGCACTGTGTGCACACCTCATTCTTTGAGGAGTGTATGGGTGGAAATGGTACCTGTCAGAGGCATTGCCCCTTCTATCTGCGGCTCTTCCATTGGTTGCTGGTGGCCAGCTCCCTGTTAAAAAAAAAAGACCATCAAAGACTATCTCCATATACCTTATGTGTGGTGATGATGTGGATGGGTGTGGCTGAAGTCAGGTTGGGGTTGGTCGTACCCCAGTCACCACCAAGGCTCCCTCCTCGTTAGAGAGTTGAGGGTGTGGTGACCCTGTCACCACTAGGGCTCTCCGTTGGAGAGAGAGGTTGGTGACCTGTAGAAACATTCATTTCAGGTGTGAAAGATGAAGGGTAGACTATTCTGCTTTCTTTCACTTTTAAATTTCATGAGCAATGTGTTCTCATGGTAGAAAAACCAAACTGAGCAAGATGAAACACACAGAGAATTGACCAGAAAGAAACACTATTACCATTTCTCTTTATGCACATTTTTATAAGAAAATGAGGGATACTGCTTGTGCTTTTTTCTTATTCAACCGCAATATAATTCACATTCCATGAAACTCACCCTTTGAAAGGGCTTAGTCCAGTGGCCTTTAATACATTCACTGTGTTGTGCAGCCATCACCTCCGGAATATTTTGTCACCCGAAAAAGAAACCCCATACTATTAACCCATCTGCTAGCAACCACTAACTGTTGGTGTCTGTGTGTTACTGTTACTGGGTGCAGTCAAGTGTGTTGTGAACAGAGGGACTTGAAGTGCAACAGGACAGAGCCTCCCGGTGCTGCACCGTCTGCAGTCTCGTTGCTGCACTCGAGCGTGCTGCGGCCCGGGGTCAGTCCAGCTCGTAAGACGCTGCCTCCTTTTCACTGACCCTCTACTTTACTGAGCATGACGTCCTTTTCCAGAGACCGGCCCCTCCTGATAACATGTCCAAAGTATGTGAGATGAAGTCTCACCATCCTCGCTTCTAAGCAGCATTCCAACTTCTTCCAAGACAGAGTTCATTCTCTGTCAGTCCAGGATATAGTCAGCCTTCTTCGCCAACACTATGTTCCTACTCCATCAGTTCTTCTGCAGATTTCCTTATTCACTGTCCGGGTTTCGTTTGCTTATGAGGCTGTTGAGAACAGCATGGCTTAGTCCTCAAAGTGACATCTTTGCCTTTGAACACGTTCAAGAGGTCTTTGGCAGCAGATTTGCCCGGTGCTGTATGTCGTTGGATTTCTTGGCTGCTGCTTCCCAGAGCATCGATTGTGGATCCAAGTAAAATGAAATCTTTGGCAACTTCAGTCATTTCTCTGTTTTTCATGACGTTGCTTATTGGTTCAGTCAGATTTTTGTTTTGTTTTCAGTAAGGAATTTTGTTTTCTTTATGTTAAGATGTAATCCATACTGACATCTACAGTCTTTGATCTTCATCAATAAGTGCTGCAAGTCCTCTTTGCTCTCAGCAAGCAAGGTTATGTCATCTGCATGTTACAGGTTGTTAACGACTCTTCTTCCAGTCTCGATGCCACGTTCTAATTCATAGAGTCCAGCTTCTCGGATTGTTTGCTCAGCTTGCAGATTGAGTAAGTATAGGAAAGAACACAGCCCTGACACACTCCCTTCCTGATTTTAAACCACTCAGTATCCCTTTGTTGTGTTAGAACAACTGTCTCTAGGTCTATGTACAAGTTCCAAATGAGCCTGATTAGGTGTTCCGGAATTCCTGTTCTTTACAGTGTTATCCGCAGTTTGCTGTGATCCACACAGTCGAGTGTCTTTGCACAGTCAAATAAACATAGGTAAACCTCTTTCTGGTATTCTTTGCTTTCAGCCAGGATCCATCTGACATCAGCAATGATATCCCTCATTCCATGTCCTCTCCTGAATCTGGCTTGATTCTGGAATTTCCCAGTCAGTAACCATATTTGTAAATTATCTTCAGCAAGATTTTACTTGTATGTGATATTAATGATATTTTTGAATAATTTCCACATTCTGTTGGATCACGTTTCTTTGGGATGGACACAAACGTGACTCTTCTCTAGTCAGTTGGCCAGGTGGCTATCTTCCAGATTTCTTGGCAGAAATGAGTGTTTCCAGTGCTGCATCCATTTGTATTGGTATTCTATTAATTCCTGGAGCTTGTCTTTGCCAGTTCCTTCAGTGCAGCTTGGACTTCTTCCTTCATTATCATTGGTTCTTGATCATGTGCTGCCTCCTGAAATGGTTGATCATCAACCATTTCTTTTTGTTGCAGTTACTCTGTGTATTCCTTCCATCTTCTTTTGATACCTCCTGCAGGGCTCAATATTTTGCCCATAGAATCTTTCAGCTCGAGGCTTGAATTTTCCCTTCATTTCTTTAAGTTTGAGAAGTACCAAGCGTGCTCTTCCATTTTGGTTTCCCAGCTCCCTGTCTTTGCCCATTGTAGTAGTTGACCTCGTCTGTTGGTATGGATCTCCCCGTCATAGTAGGTGACCTTGTTTGTAAGTATAGATCTGCCCGTCATAGTAGGTGGCCATGTCTGTCGGTGTGGACCTTGTCTTGTCAGTGTGGATCTGCCTGTCATAGTAGGTGACCATGTGTGTCGGTGTGGATCTCCCCGTTGTAGGTGACCTTGTCTGTCGGTGTGGATCTGCCCGTCGTAGTAGGTGACCTTGTCTGTCGGTGTGGATCTGCCCGTTGTGGATTTTTTATGAATGGAATCACACAGGATGTGGCCTTTTCGGTCTGGTCTCTGTCGTTCAGTCATTATCATGTTTTCAGGGATTGTCCACGTCATGCTCACAGACAGTTGTAACCTGCTGTTTTCATGAAATTCACTAACACATCTGGGCATCTTGCTTCGTGTATGCCACAGACACCTTGCTCCTTTCCTGACACTCAGCCCTCGGGGTCCCTGCGCCTGCCCCTCGTTCTCTAGCCTGCCTCTAGAACATCACCCAGGACGCCCCTCCCTCACCTGCTGCTCCTTCAGTCAGCGCATGCGTGTCTGAGTGTGTGCGTGCACGTGTGTCTGCGTGTGTGCATGCGCGTGCGTGTCTGAGTGTGTGCGCATGTGTGTCTGAGTGTGTGCATGCGCGTGCGTGTCTGAGTGTGCGTGCACGTGTGTCTGAGTGTGTGCGTACACGTGTGTCTGTGTGCGTGCACGTGTGTCTGAGTGTGTGCGTGCACGTGTGTGTGTGCGTGCACGTGTGTCTGTGTGTGTGCGTGCGCGTGTGTCTGCGTGTGCCTTTCTGCAGTCCTCTCCCCGTCTCAGTCTCTTCCCTCAGTCGCCAATGTTGAGCCCAGGCGAGGCGGTACGTGGCCTGCTCAGTTTGAACCTTCCCAGTGGGTCTCCCTTTACAGGAAGGCAGCACGAGAAGTTCCACCCGCAAAGCCCGAAGCAGCGCGGGCAGCCAACCCTGCCGGTGAGCTGCTCCTGCCAGTGGCTGGCTTGGTGCTGAATGAGCCGCTGTGGCCAGTGCCAGTAACAGAGCCCTCGGCCGTCTGGTGGCTGCTGCGTGAGTGGGCACCGACATCCGTCAGAAGCTGCCCCGAACTGGGTGGTGCTATAGGGATGTGTGCACTGAATTCCTGCCGTAAAAGCCTTGACGGTTTATTTTAATGAAGTACACGAACCTCCTGGCAGCTGCCGCCGCCTGAGGATGCTTGCCTCACACCAGCTCGTGTCCCTGTTGGTCTTCCTTGTTCTGCACGCTGGCCTCTCTCTCCTCCACCCTTGGCTCATATGCGTCCTCTCACTGTTAGCAGTCACTTGTCTCACTTGAGTCTACTCTAAACCAATGCTTTGACTGCTTTGAACTGAGGGCCTTTGGAGAGCACTTGTCCAGCTGTCACCTGTGTGTCTGTGTCGCTGTGGCTCCATCCAGTCCTCGTGGGCAGAGCCTGTCACTGCACTTCTATCAGCCTCCAGGAGGTGGCGCTGCTGCTGCTGGTCCTGGGACCACAGGGGCCACTCTTCCCGAAGCCTTGGGACACTTCACCTGCACTGACCATCCTCCGCTTTTTTTGCTTTTCTCTTGTGTATTTTAACGTGTGTACGTATTACCCCCCGCCCCCGGCATTATAACTGTCCGACGTCCATGACAGTGCATTCTCGGGTTTGTCTAAAAATGTCTGTTTTGCCTCCATCTCTCAAGAGTCCTTTCTCAGCAGCTGGAGGCCGAGGGTGACAGGAGTTTCTTTGGGAACTTTGAAGATACCATCCCACTGTCTTCTGCTACCCTCTTTGTCTTGAGAAGGCGCTGTCGAGTCTCAGGGCCGCTCCTTAGAAGGAGCTGCTCCAGCCCTGGCTGTGTGTGTCTGTCTTTGGTCACCAGCCAGAGTCCTGCTGCGATGTGATTTGAAGGAGGCTGGATTTCTGTTGTTGGTCTCAGAAGAGTGGCTGTAAGCTCTTCCAGCCCTGCTTGTACCCACTCTTTGCCCCTTCTCCTTCTTGGACTCAGTCTCACATTTGAACTGCTTTCAGGGTCTGGGGTCTCTTGGGCCTTCACCCTGTTTTCTTCACTTCCTTCTCTCCACATGTCAGCCTGGACATCTTCTACTGACTGTCTTCCAGTTCACCGGCCCCAGTGGCAGCACTGTGGGCCTCCCTGATATGTGTGTGTGGGGGGAGTGTGCATGTGAGCACATGTGTGCATGTGGTAAGTGCATGAACATGGTGACTGTGCATGTGGTGATATGTGGTGAGTGTGCATGTAGTAACTGGTGTGTGTATGTGGTATATGCACAGTGAGTACGTATGGTGATGTGTATGTGGCACATGTATGTGGTGAGTGCATGTGTGTGGTGTGGGTATGTACACACAATGTGTGATTGGTGTGTGCATGCCATGTGTTTACATGTGCATGTGGTAGGTGTTTGTACATGTGTGATGAGTGGTGTGCATGCAGTGTGTGTGGTATGTGCATGTGTGTGTGTGGTGACTGGTGTGTGCATGCCCTGTGTTTGTGCGTGTTGGGTGTGGATATGTGTGCACGTGCGTGTGTGATGACTGTGGTGTGTTTGTGCGTGTTGGGTGTGGACATGTGTGCACGTGCGTCTGTGGTGACTGTGGTGTGTTTGTGCGTGTTGGGTGTAGACGTGTGTGCACGTGCGTGTGTGATGGCTGTGGTGTGTTGCATGTGCTTGTGATGGCTGTGTGCATATGTGTTAGCTTCCATCACCTGGTTTTTCTTTTGAAAGTCTCTTATTCCCTGGCTTACTAGCAATAGTGCTTTCTTTTGGTTTTGAATTCTGGACATGATCTATGAGAAATTCCGGGCATGGGTTGGAAGTTGCTTGATGGTAACTTTCACCAAATGACAATTCTTGTGTCTGGGTGTTGGTCAGGCAGGGGCTGGTTGTGTTAATTTGAGACAAGCTGTTTTGAAGCTTTCCTTCTTGGGAAGACCTGCTGTATCTCTGTGTAGCCCTCACTTCTGGGGTGCCAACTGCAAGCCTGGTGCGTTTTCCAAGGTCTCTCCCGGAAAACTTAGCTTCTCAGCCCCTTGGCCACTACTTCTGCTTCATCTTGGCCTCCACACTTGTCCCCTCGACCTCTTGATGCAGCTTGCAGTCCCCAGCAGTCCCTGCTGCACCTCATCCCAGGGGCCTGGTCCTTGCTGCCATCTTCTCTGATGCCCTTCACCAGTCTGCTGCTCTGGCTTTCTGTCCTCGAGGCACTTGGTAGGTTACAGTTACAGTGTGACCAGAAGCAGAGGCCGACTTGGTGCCTTCCAGAATGTTCCTGAGTGTCAGAAAGAAGAAGGTGGTCTGTGAGCCTCAGCACTGGCCGTGGGTCACAGCTCCTCCTTGCCGACAGAGAGTCAGGACGCCAGCGTTTACTGTTGTCCTGTTTGGTTGCTGCAGCCTTGGGCTCCCACTGGAAACAGCATGGTGATCTACTCTGCCCTCTTCGAGCTTTCAGAGGTCTGCTACTGACTTTTCAGGAACACACTTGACATCTTTGGGAAGTTGAGCGTTTGTCCGACCTGGTCCCCCATTCACGGGGCAGCTGGGGGCAGTGAAAAGATGTAGCCTCATGCCTTGCTTGAGACAAGCCCGTTGGTGGCTCTGGTAGGTGCCTGTCACCTGTGGTGGTGACACTGCCTGGTCCATTAAGTGTGTGACAAGTCAGGTGACATGCAGGGACGACTGCCCACAGCCAGCACCCGAACTTTTGTTGAACCTTTTGATGAAACTAAGGTGTTTGTGTGTTTGGTTTCTTGTCATGCTTAGATTACTCGAAAGTTCCGGCTGAATTCTGAAGGCAAACTCGAGCAGACGGTCTCCATGGCAACCAGTACCCAGCCCATGACCCAGCATCTGCACATCACCTACAAGAAGGTGACGCCATGAGCCTGGAGGGCAGCCTGGAAGGAGTGTGGCAGAGAGTGTTGCTCCCGTGTCCTGTACGGAGTAGAAACCAAATAAAAGGCCTTTATTTTTACGGCTGAGGAGTTTGAGTATCGTCACTGTGTGCACCGTTTCTCTCTGCAGTGACGGTCTGTCTCCCTGAGAAACGGGGTGACTTGCTTCGTCTCCCCTAGTTTTTCTCTGCAGTTTCCACATGAGCTAAAAGCCCAGCATTTTCAAGAAGGTAGTCAGTGGTAGCTGAAGGCAGAAATGGTGGCACTGTACTTTCTGTTAATTCTACAAAGAGCTATGGGAGGTTCAGGACCCCACCCCCCACCCACCCCCGCTCTGAACAGAAGGTGTTGGCTCCCACACAAGACCCACAGCTGGTTGAGTGTCGGTTTGTGAATTCTGTTACCTGTAACACACCTTGTGTCTTCTGTTTGTCCTGCTTACCATGAAGTTCTCACACACACGCTAACCTGTCACTCAATCTCCGGCCAGTGTCTTCCCACATGCCTTTCATCTCTGTATGTGTGTATCATCTCTGCATGTGTGTTTGTGTGTGTGTGCACGCACGTGCTAGAGTGTTTTTAAGCAAATTCAGACATAATGTCATTTACCTTTAAATGTTTGTCCGGGTATCTTAAGATGAAAACAACACGCTTTTCCTTTTCTCAATACCAAGTACATGAGACTGGGCCACGTGGTGTTGGAGGCGGGCAGCTGGGAAGGAGGTGCTGTGGCCTGTGATGGAGGCAGCAGTAGCCACTTAGAGCCAGGGACCTGGGGTCTCAGAGGATGGGCCTGGCTACTGCTTGGCCTTCTGGAGTGGGGCGGCATGGCCAGCATGTGGGGACTAGTGACTAGCTGGTGTCTGGTGCCAAGGGGCACACAGGGCTGGAGCTGCCGGCAAAGAGCCTAGTGCAGCAGGACTCGGGATCCTGGAGGCACCAAGGAAGTGCCCCCCACATACACCCTGCATCCCAGGCCTGCCCACTGCCGGCTGGAAGGGCATCTGGAGGCTGCGCCCAGAGCTTGGCAGGAGGGCGGGAGCTGCAGGCTGAGCACAGGACTGCCACGGTGCCATCACAACAGGATGACAAGTCTGGAACGTTCCCTCATACCCCCCACTCAGATGGCCCTCAGGGCTGGAGAGTACGTGTGCACGGGCACGTTTGAGGCCAGGCCCACGCAGCTTCAGTCTGGAGCGTCCTCTCTATCCCCCCACCCAGGCTTGTGGCAAGCCACCCCTTCTGGGAGTGGCCCTGTCTCTCTGGTCCTCTGCCCATCAGTCTTTTGGGGCTGGCCGGCTTGCAGCACACTGTAGGCCCACTGTGGTGATGCTAAGATTGCAGCCTCCACAGCCACAGCTGGGGCCCGCCTGGACCCTCTCACCCCGGCGTGGCCATCGTGGGTGGCCACTGCCCAGAGCATCAGGGCTGCCAACGCTGGTTTTCCTGAGCAGTTGCGTCCATGGCCCAGATCCTCCACAGCATGGCTTCGCCGGCTCCATGTGGTGACGCTGACAATGTTCACCCAGTGGGAGGGGCCTCTGCCTCCGTCCTATCATCTGGGGTGACGCCCAGCAGCCTTGGGTGCCCAGTGGTCATCATGCTCCTCCCACCCATTTCTTCACCGCAGTGCTCAGGACAGGGTGGAGCCAAGGACTTGAGTCAAGTGCTATCTTCGCCTTCGATGACCCCACCTGAGCCAGGCGAGCCTCCATGGCCATGGGGTGTTAGGCCCTCCCTGGAAGCTTCCTGCCGGACCTGGGCCCACCTCTCCAGAGGCTGCAGTCTGCACGGAGACATTAGAGCCCTTCCACAGACAGCCAGGAAGCTGCCTAGGGCGTTTATCCCCTTCTGTGTTTATTTTCACTGCTCTGTGTGAGAGGAACTAGGAAGGGACAGCCCTTCACCCCAACCATGTCAGCATGGGAAACACACATTAAAGAGAAGAGATACTAGTTCACACTGACGTGTCCAAATTATAAGATGATGGAATGTTTTACTCAAATTCTTTGATTTTTGTGTCTCTTAAGCTGAAAATGTTGGTTCTTTATACCATTCACCTATTTGTGTCCTCACAGGAGTTGGTTCAAAACGGTAACATGGTTATTAACAGCAAGACAGCTGCATACAGTTTGAATTTTTTTTTTTTTTTTTGGCTGCTCTTTTTAGGTCACTTTGGTGGCATAGTACCTAGGCATTTGACTGCTAACCAGAAGGCTGGCAGTTCAAACCCACCAGCCACTCTGTAGAAGGAAGATGGGGCGATCTACTTCCATAGAGATTGTTGTTAGGTGCCACTGAATCATAACCGACTCACAGCGACCCTGTGCACAGCAGAACGAAACACCCCCCAATCCCTCGCCAGCCCCATGATGCTTGCTATACTTGAGCCCATCGTCGCAGCCACTGTGTCAGTCCATCTCGTTGAAGGCCTTCCTCTCATTCATCGACCCTCTACCTTACCAAGCATGACATCTTTCTCCAGGGAATGGTCCCTTCTGACAACATGACCAAAGTAGGTGAGACGAACTCTGACCATTCTCGCTTCCAAGGAGCATTCTGGCTGTACTTCCTCCAGGACAGACTTGTTAGGTGTTTTTAGCAGTTGATGGTACTTTCAATATTCTTCGCCAGCACCACAACTCAAAAGCATCAACTCTTCTTCAGTCTTCCTTATTCATTGTCCAGATCTCACATGTATATGAGGCAATTAAAAACATCATGGCTTGTGTCAGGCACACCTTAGTCCTCAAGGAGACATCCTTGCTCCTCAGCACTTGAAAGAGGTCCTTTGCAGCTAACTTGGCCAGTGCTATACATCGTCTAATGTCCTGACTGCTGCTTCCATTGGCATCGATTGTAGAACCAACCAATATGAATTCTCTGACAACCTCAATTTTTTTCTCCGTTTATTGTGATGCTGCTTATAGGTCCAGTTGTGAGAATGTTTGTTTTCTTTACATTGAGGTGTAATCCATACTGCAGACTGTAGTCTTCAATCTTCATCAGTAAGTGCCTCAAGTCATCTTCACTTTCAGCAAGTTGTGTCATCAGCATATCATAGGTTGTTAATGATCGATATTAATGATATTGTTCTATAATTTCTACATTCTGTGGGATCACCTTTCATTGGAATGGATACAAATATGGATCTCTTCCAGGCAGTTGGCCAGGTAGCTGTCTTCCAAATCTCTTGGCATAACTGAGTAAGTGCCTCCAGCGGGGCATCCGTTTGTTGAATTATCTCAATTGGTATGCAATCAATTCCCGGAGCCTTGTTCTTCGCCAATTCCTTCAGTGCACCTTAGATTTCCTCCTTCAACACCATTGGTTCTTGATCATATACCACCTCCTGAAATGGATGAAGATGGACCAGTTCTTTTTGGTACAGTGACTCTGTGTATTCCTGCCATCTTCTCTTGATGTTTCCTGCATCATTCAATATTTTGCCCATAGAATCTTTAAGTATTGCAACTCGAGTCTTAAATTTTTTCCTCAGTACTTTCAGCTTGAGAAATACTGAGTGTGTTCTTCCCTTTTGGTTTTCTAACTCCAGGTCTTTGCACATTTCATTATAGTAATTGGCTTTGTCTGCTC
>NW_006921593.1:18662981-18666739 GCF_000298275.1 Orycteropus afer afer
AGTAGTATTAATGAGTCTTCCTTGTAAGTTTATGGATATTATCCTATTATTGACAGCAGTGTACTTCAGGACAGATTTTGAAACATCGTTTGTGATGATGAATGCCACACCATTCCTCTTCAAACTATCATTTCTGGCATGGTAGATCATATGGTTGTCTGATTCAAAATGGCCAAAACCAGTCCATTTCAGCTCACTAATGCCTAGGATATCAATTTTTATGCATCCCATTTCATTTTTGACAACTTCCAATTTTCCTAGATTCATACTTTGTACATTCCATGTTCCGATTATTAATGGATGTTTGCCTCTGTTTCTTCTCAATTTGAGTGGTGCCATGTCAGCAAATGGAGGTCTCAAAAGCTTTACTTTATCCATATCAGTAAGGCTGGTGTCACTCTGATGATGCAGCTCTTTCCTAGTCGTATGTTGAGAGCCTTCTAACCTAAGTGACTCATCCTCCTCCTCCGTATTGGACATTGATTCCGGACTGTTCATAAAGTTGCTCAGTAATGTACCAGACAGTGTTTCTCTGCTATTCATAAGGTTTTCCCTGGCCAATTCTTTGAGAAGTGGACGGCCTCCTCCTTCTTCCTAGTCTGTCTCAGTCTGCAAGCCAGGCTGATACCTGTGCACCACGTGCACCCCACCAGGTTTGAAACACCAGTGGCACAGCCTCCAGACTCACAGCAACACGTCACCACAGTAGGACAAACCGACAGACAAGTTTGTCTCCCTCAGCTATTGGAAACCTCTCTATCCTCCCCTTACCTGGATCCCTACTGCTGCCTCCTCGCTCTGTCCCGGTCCCCCTTGCCTTTTTCTGTCCTTTCCCCTGCTTTCCTGCCTTGCCAGGTATCCATAGTGGTACCACCTCGGAAACCCAAGGAGGGGTCACTATGAGTTGAACCCGACTCGACGGCAGTGAGTTTTGTTTTGGTTTTTGGTTGTTGGGTGTCAGTGAGTCAATTCCGACCCACAGCGCCCCAAGAGGACAGAATGGATCTGCCCACGGGGTCTACAAGGCTGTCATGGAATCAAAGCCCAAACCACAGCCACTGTGGGAGAGTCTGACTCATGATGACCCCACATGCCAGGGAGTAGAACTGTCCCAGAGGGTTTTCTTGGCTATGACCTTTACAGAAGCTGATCTCCAGGTCTTCTCACCCGCCAGAGCCACGCGGTGAGTTCAGGCCACCGACTTCTCAGTTGGCAGCCAAGCACTTAGCCATTAAAGGTGCACTGCACTGCTCTGGACTGTATGTGTTACCATGAATAAATGTGTTTGTTGGGTGGTTAGGACAATTGGACAAACAGGTTGTTTCTGTTTATTTTCATTCCTGGAGATTGTCTTCTTGTGGAAGTTATTACTGATATGTAAGCCAGGAGCCCTGGTGGCACAGCGGTTAAGGCATTCAGCTGCTAATCAAAAAGTCAGTGGTTCGAACCTTCCAGCCACTCACTCCACGGATGAAAGATGAGGCGGTCAGCTTCTGTGAAGACTGACAGCCTTGGAGACCCTGTGGGCAGTTCCACTCTGTCCTCTAGGGGTGCTGTGAGTCAGAATGGACTCCAGGCAGTGGGTGTGGTTTGGGCTTTGCTTCCGTGAAGACTGACAGCCTGGGAGACCCTGTGGGGCAGTTCCACTCTGTCCTCTAGGGGCGCTGTGGGTCAGAATGGACTGGACAGCAGTGGGTGTGGTTTGGGCTTTGCTTCTGTGAAGATTGACAGCCTTGGAGACCCTGTGGCGCAATCCCACTCTGTCCTCTAGGGGCGCTGTGGGTCAGAATTGATTCCACACAGTGGGTCAAGGATTTTATGTGATTTTACTGTCACAGAATAGGGCCCATTCAGAAAAGCCCTGCTCACGTCCTTGTCCTCTCTCCCTGCTCCCTTCCTTCCTCCAGCTGCCGTTCCAGAAGATAGAAACACGGTCACATACAGAACGCATGTCCTCGCCCTCCCCCTTGTTGAAAGGGGGCCACGGGACTGAGCCTCGCTTTCCCTGTGACAGTGCCCTGACTCACCCCCTCCGTCCAGCACAGCTGTAGTCCCGGGAGGCTGGGCTCCTTTATCCTGCACGTCCCAGTGGTGACACTGCGGGCCATTCCAGCCTTGCTGGTCAGACGATGTCACATGACCACGCTGTGCCTGCAGCACATTTTGCCTTGTACCCTTGGCACCCTACAAGCGGGACTGAGTTGCAGAAGGGTGCTTCCTTAGATGGTGCCCCTTTTCCACTGCACCCTGTAGCCAGGATGGCCTGGAGGCTGGCTTGGGGCCCAGCTGACAGGTGGGGAAGGAGAGGAAGGCCTTCCAACCTGTGGCTGAGCTGCTCTCAGTGCTTGGTGCTGGGGAGCGTTCTGCGTTAGGAGAATTAATAATCCCTGGTTTAACTGATTTTTGAAAGTATTAACAGTTACGTTTTCCGGTCTGTGTTTGTCTTTTGCCTTTGTTCATGGGGTTGGGTTTTGGCCACATGTCATGGTTAAGTCTGTGTGTCAACTTGGCTGGGCCTGGTTGAGTGGCTGGGCAGCTGGATATAGTATTCCCCATGATGAGACTGGTAATCAGCTCTTTGGTGCAATCTACTGGGAGCAGCTGAGTAGTGCCTTGGGGATGTGGTCTGCTTCCTGAATGTAAGCAGAAAAGCCGTGGGGAATGGTCTCTAGCTTATGGTATGCTTGAACCCTGCATGTAGCCATGTCAGCAGCCTGCCATGCTCTGCCAACCTGGGGACTTTCAGTGGACTTGAATTAATGGCCTGCCGTGTGGTTTGGTAACATTGGGACTGTGCCTTTTCATTTGTCAACCTTGGGCTTGTCAGCCTCAGCAGCCAGCAGCTGTCTGAGTGAAGAAAAGCCTCTAGCTCCAGTGGGCCGGGAACAGGAGGCAGAACTGAAGCTCAAGGTTGAGGGGCTTTTACTCAGCCCCTAGAGCCTGGCATTTTGAACTCAGACTGAAAGCCTTCAAACTTAATAAATTCCTGTTTCTTCAAGCCATTCCAATTGTGGTATGTTCTTGTCAGAGTGGCACTAGGGAACCAGAACACTATGTCAAAGGTCTTATTTGCATGTTTTAATAAACTTATCAATCTTACGTTTATTTTTCTTGGATTTTATTTTATTTTCACAATTAGGGGGTTTATTAGGGAACTAACACATCACACAGTTCAGGATGAGGAACACTCAGGATACAGTTCTTGGATCAGGAAAGCCTCCCCTCAGCTGGGCCCAAAGGCAGGTCTCCCTGGGGCCCTCAGCCTGGCCTCTGTCCATCTCGTGCAGGTGTTACCAAGCTCTTTTAGCTCTGCTGACAGGTGCTAGAGGCACCTCACTCTCCCAGCAAGACTCCTGCCCGAAGGCGCTCAGCTTTCTCGGTATCAGCCCCAGCTCGGTTGCCTTGTCTGCTGCTTCTCACCACCTCCCACTGTCTCAGCAAGAATTACAGCTGCCTCTGGCTCCTGGATTGTCGGAGGTATGACTGTGTGTCAACGTGGCCAGGCCAGGTTGAGTGGTTGGGCAGCTGGATGGAGTTATTCCCCATAATGAGACTGTAATCACCTCGATGGTGGGACATGCTGTGAGCAGCTGAGTAGTTGTAGGCTGCAGCCTGCTTCCAGTATATGTGGAGGAGGGTTGAGTGGCAAGATGGCGGATTAGGCAGAAAGACTGCACAGACCCTCTTCAACAAAGAAAAGGGAAACCAATTAACACAGACACAGAAGATAATCTCGGACCCCTGAGCCTTGAAGGGAA
>NW_006921593.1:18668909-18691909 GCF_000298275.1 Orycteropus afer afer
TTGTTAAAACCAGACCAACCTTACAAGAGATGCTAAAGGGAGTCCTTTGAACAGAGAACCAAAAATAGCAAATAACAACCGACCATTAATACACAGTGTATGTGGAGGAGCTTGGAGGCAGGTCTCTAGCTTTGGGCACATTTGGATCCTGCATTTAGTCGAGTCTTCACCTCCAGTCCCTGCCCTTGAACCAGTGGCCTGCCGATCTTGGGGTTGTGCCATTTTGTCTGCTAACCTTGGGTTCATCAGCCTCAGCAGCCCAGCCACATGAGTTGGGAGACGCCTCCAACTTCAGTGGGCCTGGAACAAGAGGCAGAGCTAAAGCCCAAGGTTGAAGGGCCTTCACCCAGCCCTTGGAGCTGGCACTTTGAACTCAGACTTCTAGCCTCCCTATTTGTTCAAGCCTCCACCTGTGTTGTTGCTGTTAGAGCCACACTTGGGGACCAAGACGAGTCAGGCAGGAGCCAGCACAGGATCTCAGCTCCAGAGCATGTGCTCCACTCCTGGCTCTTCTTTCTTGATGGCAGTGGGACTTCCCCACCCCCACCTCCCGTTCTTGATCTTAAAACTGGTCCAGAGCATTTTCCTCATGCCCCAGCTATGGAGGAAGTCACTGGCTGTGTTTTGTTTTTAGTACACGTATGGTTTCCTTGGGATTACTTAGGTCTTTGGCCCATTGGGATTGTGTGTGTGTGGGTGGGTATATGTGTGACAAATCTGTAGGTAACACTTGCCTTATCTGGAATCGTCACGTGTGCTGACACTGACCACGTCCATCATGTGGCTCAGCCATGCCCATGTCCCAGTCCCCCTGCACTGGCGTCTGTGCTGGTGCGTGTGGCATGAGGTGCAGATGCAACTGTCTTCTCCTGAGAGGTTTACCAGGTGTCTCAACATCATTTACCAACAAGTCCTCAAGGATACAGGGTGCTGTCTTCTCTAGATGCCTGGCTGTTTCTGGTCCTCCATTTCCTGGGGCCACCTGTCTGTCTGTCCACATCTGTGCTGGCATTGGACGGTTTCCATATAGACTCCGAGAAAGGACTCAGGAGTAGCTGAGTCCCTTTCATTTCTCTTCTTCAGGTTTTCCTGGCTATTTTTGCTTGTTTTTTGTTTTCTTCCTCCCACATGAACTTTGTAATTAGCCTGTCTAGCTTAAAAAAAAAAAAAAAAAATCTGGTCTTCATTGTCACAGGCATTGCATTAAATTCACCACCACATACTCGTCTTCCTGTCTGGGAACGGTTTTATCTTTCTCTCTGTTCAAGTCTACCTTTGGCTCTTCAGGTGGATTTTCAAGTTTTCCTTGTAGGGCTTCACATTTCTTGTTTAGTTAACACAGGTCCTTACGGCGGTAGGAGGTGGGCTGATGGGAGGCTGGGCGGCATGATGGCTTTGTCAGGAGGCCGGCGGGGGGGTGGTCGGGGCTGGAAGGACATCAGCAGTGTCTGACCCAACCCTCGTGGTACAGAAGGGGCAGCTAAGGCCAAGCAGCTGCATCTGGACCCTCCACCTCCACGGGTTGAGAGTGGGGCCCACCCAGTCCAGCCCTGTGGTGAGGCTGGCCCCGTACAGAGGACGGATGGTCCGACTGTAATGGAATGGGGCCTTGAGGCTGAGTGGTAAACCCCAATAAGAGCAAGGGTTGTCGGTGAGAGGAAGTGATGTGAGCAAGTTGGGAGGGCATGTGAAGCGTGACCCCACCAGGTGGGAACAGGCACAGCCAGGTGGGTGCCCAGGCTCAAGTCTGTGTGGAGATCCCTGCTGGACAGAAGAGGCCTCAGGGAGCCAGGGTGAAGGCCAGGGCCCTGCCATCCAGGGGCTGCCCATCAGACGGCCACATGGACAAAGATGCACATGACCCGGGCAGCAAGAGGATGCGCTGGAGCTCAGCTTCCTGGCGGCTCCCAGCCCAGCAGCAGGGCAGACCCGGTCCCACCTCTTGGATGGAGCACTGGCCTGCAATTAAATGAGCCCTCCAGGGTCTCCATGCTGCTCAAGGTGGGGAGCCCTTGCTGAGGGTCAAGGAAGGGGTGGGGCACTGCACTGAGGCTGGGTCCTGGGGGCTGGAAGGAGGGTGCCTGGGGAAGAGGAGGCAGCAAGAGGAGGGGAGGAGCTGGAGGGGCCAGGTGTGCAGGAAGCAATCAAACGTCACGGAGGACCCTCTTTCTGCCCATCGTTCTCACGGTGCAGTCCTACAGAACTGGTGGAAGGACCAGGCTGTGGGCAGAGAACTCCTGGAATGCAGTAAAGGAGCCAGGGGCCCCTCATCTTCCATCTTGGACCTTGTGACTTGACTCTGCTTTTCTGGTAAACACCCTTTTCCTTTAGAAATTTACTACAGGAGGTGTCTGACATTCCTCCAAACGCAGACTAGTGAAGCTCCTCTCTCATTGCCCAGTGCACAGCTACCCTGAGGAACAGCTGTCAGTCCTTCAGAGGCCAGGAGATCCACCACATGAACGTTTGGCAGGGTTGTGGGGCCTGGCCTCCCCTTCATCCAAGGGGTTTGCCAACTGGCTCAAGCCCGGGAGTTGCTGGAGGGCTGACTCCATCTTGGCAACTCTGCTCGCTTGACCTCAAGCTCTTTTGCTTACTCAGAACAAGGAAGACTCATAGACTTCTGTGTTTCACTCCTGGGCCACCGTGACCAAGTCAGACTGGATAAGCCCTGCTATGACTCTGCTGGCCACTATGGTGCCCACACCCACCCTGGGATCCATTCCCAGCATCACTTTCATGTGTCCCCAGTCCAGTGGTAGCAGTTCCCACACAAGACGCAGGCCTGGACCTACAGGAGGGGTGGTCACAGGCTCATCAGTGTGCCAGGGCTTCCCTCACAGTCACAGGGAAGGGTGGGTTCTCTCGACAGGCCCTCGGTGGGTGGCTGGGCCTAACATGATGAATCCACTTGGACATGCCACTGTCCCTAAGCCTTTGGGCACCTTCTACAGTAGGCAGGTCTGGCATTTCAACTTCACTTAGCGAAGGCCACCTCTGGGTCCATGTTTCAGCCACTGTTTGATCTTCCCTAACCCTCAAGCTGAGACACTGAACAGTCTCTGCACACTGGGCGCTATCACTGATTGTGATGGTTGTTTGTGCATCAACTTGGCTGGACCTGGTTGAGTGGCCGGGCAGCTGGTGGTAGTTACTCCCCACGATGAGACTGGCAGTCAGCTCCATGGTGGGATCTACCACAAGCAGCCGAGGAGCTGCCTTTGGCATGTGGCCTGCTTCCTGTATAGAAGGAGAAGCCTTGGGAATGGTCTCTAGCCCGTGGCATGCTTGGACCCTGCGTGTAGCCGTGTTGTTGCTCAGCAGCCTGCTATGCTCTGCCGACCTTGGGACTTACAATGGACTTAAGTTAATGGCCTGCCGTGTGGTTTGGTAACATCGGGACTGCACCTTTTTACTTGTCAACCTTGGGGCTTGTCAGCCTCAGCAGCCAGCAGCTGTCTGAGTGAAGAAATGCCTCTAGCTCCAGTGGGCCGGGAGCAGGAGGCAGAGCTGGACCTCAAGGTTGAGGGGCTTTCACCCAGCCCCTAGAGCCTGGCACCTGAACTTGGACTTAAAGCCTCCAAATTTTAAGAATAAACTCCTGTTTGTTAAGGCCATCCCATTGGTGGTATATTTCTTGTCAGAACAGCACTAGTTAACCAGAACACTGATCAAGTTCAAGTTCCTTCCACCACTATCCCACACCTTCATGTTTATTCCACATAGTCCCTGGATTATCTGCAGACATTAGAAAACACCTGTAGTTCTTCTGGACAGCAGGTCACCTCAGCATGGGTCACACTTTGGACCTCAGCTTTAGGGACCTGCTGGTTGAGTCTAGGTCCAGAAAAGAGGCCCTGGTGGCGTGGTGGTTAAGTGCTTAGCTGGTAACTGAAAAGATGGTGGTTCTGACCCACCAGCTGGCTCTGCAGAAAGATGAGGCAGTCTGATTCCACAACCATGTCCTGGAAGCCCTACGGGGCAGAACTGTCCTATAGCACCACTGAGGTCAGAGATGACTCGGCCACAGGGGGCCTGGTTTTGGGGTGCATGGCTCCAGGAGGAAAGCAGAGATGTGGGGTGGCTACTGGAGACAGTCAGCAGCATGCAAGGCACCTGCCTCGGGAGAGGCCGTTCCAGCTTCCTCCTCAGCCACGGCAGAGGGCTCATTCTGCCAGCAGAGATGACCCCGAAGACTCTGGCGTTCAGTGTCCCCAGCTTCACCAGCATCTGCCCGTACATCCCCATCCCCATCCCCATTTCTGGAACCCCCTTCTTTAAGCAGACACTGTGAGGCTGAGTTCAGCTAGTGGTGTGACTCAGCCATTCCCAGGATGAGGCTCTGGGTTTGGTTTTCAGCAAACTCAGTTCAGGACACACAGAACTTCCATGTCCTTCTTGTGTCATTTGAGGTGGGACTTTGGAGCCCTGAGCTCATCCTCTCCTTTCCCCACCTTCTCCAGCATGGTCAGGAGCCATCAGGCAATCTCACTTTTCTCATCAGTGTGATTACAGCGACCTAACACACCGCAGCCACTCAGAGCCTCAGCTTGTATTCGGAGTGCCCTGTTCAAGCACCAGCTGAGAATGATGCAGCACCAGGCAGTGTTCCCTGCTGTTGGACAAGGGGTAACCATGACCTGGAACCAGTCTGAGAGCACCTAACAACACAGCAGAGACCTGGTGGTGCAGTGGTTAAAGCGTTTGGCTGCTAACCAAAAGGTTGGCAGTTTGAATCCATGAATTCTCCACAGAAGAATGAAGTGGCTGTCTGCTTCTGTAAGGATGAAAACCAAAAACCCAAACTCACTGCCATCGAGTCATTTCCAACTCCTAATGACCTCCAATGGGTTTCCGAGGCTGTAAATCTTTATGCAAGTAGATCACCCTGTCTTCCTTCCACGGGAAGGAATTTGGTGGATTTGAACCACTGACCTTCCAGTTAGCAGTGAAGTGCCTCATCCACTATGCCACCAGAGCCTGGGAAACCCTCTGGGGTGGTTCCACCCTGTCCTCTAGGGGCGCTGTGAGCCGGAATCGACTCCATGGCAGTGGGTGTGGTTTGGGCTTTGCTTCCCTAAAAACTGAGCTTTTGAAACCCTACGGGATAGTTCTACTCTGTCCCACAGGGTCACTGTATGTCATCATTGACTCAGTGGCAGTGGGTGTGGCTTTGTGGACCTAGTAGCCTACTTCGCACTCTTCTTGGCGCATCACGCCACGGCCTACTGGAGCTCTCTCCTGCTGGGGTTACTGATAGCTCTAAATCTAACCATTAGGGAGCAGGCAGATGTTAACCAGCATGGACCTAACGTAGTCCCCATGCACGTGGCACTGTGGGACCTTGAAACATGCTAATGAGTGGAGCCAGTCACAAGGGGGCTAAGCAAATGCAGAAACCACAGGTGCTTCTGGTGACCAGGCAGGAGAGGGACAGTGGAGTCTGGCTCAGGGGACAGCGAGTTCATGTTAATAGGGATGATTGGAAAGGGGCAGGGAGAAGGTCACACACCTGGAAGAACGTGATGTCACTGAACTACACACGTACAAATGGTCGAAGTGGTGTTTTGTGTATTATTTTCATCACAATAAAAAAATAAAGGAAGAGAAACTCTAAGCAGATTAGAGAAGCCATCCTGGAACCCTCCCCGCACCGTCACATGCCCCTTGGCCTATTCCCCAGCAACCTCCTGCCCCCCACACACTAGTTCACAGGGACACTGACCCCACGGCATCGTCTAAAGTGAACACAGCCACTCCTTGCCTCCTGGGGAACCTCAGGCCCCTGGCTGGAGACTGGCTTTCTGCAGACCCCTCATCTGTGGGTCCTGCACATACCCCTGATAGCAGGCAGCCTGATGGGGAGGGCCTGGGGAGGCTCTCAGAGGGTGGCTGCTAGGCCAGGACTCACCTCACCCCAGGCACCACGTGGCAGGTCCCCCCTCTCCAGGTACAAGGGAGGAAAGGAGCAAGGTCCCACTGGCTGTGTCCAGCCTGCAAATACCTTCTCGTGAGCACCTGCATGGTGCCAGGGGCCTGCAGGCGAGCAGGACTGGGGGCCTGGCTGAGTGTCTCACACGTGTCCAGCTGTGGGGGGGTGAGGCCTCAAGTGCACCCTGAGGAGCCAAGCTTCTCAGGCCGTGGAGCCCAGAGGGGCTGCTGGGCAGTCCTGGGCAGCCATAGGCAGTGGGCCACAAGCTACCCCGGCTGACCAGAGACTTCACGGACCGAGTGCACTGTTGTCTCCTCAGTCAGGCGAGCCACCCCAGGACCCTGCACTATGGTTAACGGTTAGCGGGACCCTACCGAGCACAGCACGCGCCTCGCTCAAACATGCAAGACCTCGGCCTGTGGAGACAGAGTCCAGCCTGAGTCCTGGGGTGGGCCCCTCAAAGGAGTGCCAAGTTAGAGGGAGCCCTCCCGGCCCCCTCCCTTTTGGGCCTACAGGCGGACCCCCAGTGTCTGGCCCCACAGCCAAGGGGAGCGATGGGCTGGAGAAGCCCCACCAGGGATGGGCCCTCCCGTCTGCCCACGGGCCTGGGTCCGCCAGGGCAGCAGCAGGCAGCATGGGGAGGCTCACAGATGGCTGCTAGGCCAGGCCTCACCTCACCCCAGGGACCACGTGGCTGTCAGGGCCGGCAGCCTCCGGGGTCAGCGGCTCATCTCTCCCGCAAGAGCCCTAAGAAGGCGGCCTTCAGGAAGCGGCCGAGGCTGCAGAGGGCCGCCACCAGCCAATGAGAGCGGAGGCCCGGGTCCGTGCCGACCACACACGTGAGGACGTCAGTCTGGGAGGGAGGACAGGGCAGCGGTTAGAGACACAGGGCTGAAGCTGGTCCCAGGGAGGACGTGTGGGGCCTCAGCTGCGGCGGGACGACCGTCTGGTCCCTCTGGATTGAGGGTGCGCCCCCCCAGCCCTTCCCACGAAGGGGGTTCACAGTGGGGAGGGCGGAGGCCGCTAGGCCTGGTGCACAGAAAGGAGCATGCCTAGTGGGAAGAAAGCTTGTCCCCACCCAGGGCCTCCAGGGTCCAGGCTGGGAGCCCTGCCCAGCCCCACCCCCACTCCCACCTCAACCCTTGGGCCTGGGAGCCCCACCACCACGCAGCTGCACCCCACCGCCACCCCACCCCTCGTGCTGGGAGCCCCGCTCTGTCTCCCTACTCACCCATCCGCCGCGCCTCCGCAGCCAGGTGGCCAGGGTCTTTCGCACGAACTCCCCCAGGCAGTCCACGAGGGCGTGGACCATGGCGGGCTGGGCCTGCCGTACGCAGTCCACAGCCAGGCCCGCGGCCACCGCATAAAGGGACACCACCTTGCCCCACGTGATACCTGTGGGAGAGATGGACTTCTGGTGTCTGCAGGAGGAGGGAGTACCCTGCTTGGTGGGTCCTTGCCAGACGGGGTCGCTGGGCAGCACCTGGCATCTCCCTCCCGCCAGCCTTTCCAAGGAGGGCCAGGGATGCAGGCCAGACCAGCCCCTCTCGGCAGCTCCTCCCCCAGGCAAGCATCCGGTGGCTGACCAGCAGCCCAAGCTGTGGCCGTCCAGCTTGCCACGGACTAGGCAGTCAGTCCTGCCCCCGTCTCAGGCTGCTGGTTCTGTGGTGGCCCCCACACCCACTGCACACCCAGGCCTACAGCACACCTGGCCACACCTTCCCCCGCCTGCCAGAAGGGCAGGAAGTTAGTGACAGGGACAGAGCGTCCATTCCAATGCTGCTGGCACACACTACCGCAGATGGGAGGCTTCAACCACGGAGCTGTGTTCTCTTGGCCCTGGAGCCAAGAGCCCAATATGCAATGTGGGCAGGGCTGTGCTCCCTGCAGGCTCTGAGGCCTCCTGGTCCCTTCTAGCCAGTGGTGGCCCCAAGTGGCCTACGGCTGTGGCTACACTGCTCCCGTCTCTGCCATCTTCACATGGCCAGCTCCTCTGGCTGTCGCCTCTTCCGGGGATGCTCATCACTGGATTTAGGGCCCACCCAGACAACCCAGGGTGGGCTCACCTCGAGGCCTCACTCAGGAGGAACTGCCAGCATGCAGCCAGCTGCAGCAGCATGGAGGTCAGCAAGGGGGACACTGAGGCAGGGGCGCATGATGGAGTGCTGAAGCCCGGCCAGCCGGGGAGGTGACCTGGGTACCAGCACATGCTACAGCACGCAGCCGCTTCAAGGGCACACACATGTGCGGCCCTGTCCTCCTGTCCCGTCGAGCCGTCTCCAACCTCATGTACAGCAGAATGAAACACTGTCCGTTCCTGCACCAGCCCCACGATCCCTGCTACACCTGAGCCCATCATTGCAGCCACTGTGTCTATCCGTCTCGTTGAAGGCCTTCCCCTTCTTCATTGTCACTCCACTTTGCCAAGCATGACATCCTTCCCCAGGGAATGGTCCCTTCTTACAACATGACCAAAATAGGTGAGACGAAGTCTGGTCATTCTCGCTTCCAAGGAGCATTCCGGCTGCACTTCCTCCAGGACAGATCTGTTAGTCCTTTTAGCAGTCCACGGTACTTTCAGCATTCTTCACCAGCACCACAACTCAAAAGCATCAACTCTTCTTCAGTCTTCCTTTTTCATTGTCCAGCTCTCACATGCATATGAAGCGACTGAAAATGCACAGCTTCCATCAAGCATACTTTAGACAAAGAGACATCTTCACTCTCCAGCACTTGAAAGAGGTCCTTTGCAGCAGATCTGCCCAGTGCTATATACATCATCTGATGTCCTGACTGCTGCTTCCATTAGTGTTGATTGTAGAACTAAGTAATATGAAGTCTTTGACAACTTCAATCGTCTTTCCATTTATCGTGATGCTGCTTATTGGACCAGTTGTGAGGCTTTTCCTTTTCTTTATATTGAGGTGTAATGCATACTGCAAACTGCAGTCTTCAATCTTCATCAGTAAGTGCTTCAAGTCATCCTCACTTTCAGCAAGCAAAGGGGTCTCGTCAGCATATCACAGGTTGTTAATGAGTCTTCCTCCAATCCTGATGCCACGTTTTTCTTCATATAGTCCAGCCTCATGGATTATTTGCTCAACATACAGATTGAATAAGTATGGGAAAAGGATACAACCCTGATACACTCCCTTCTTGATTTTAAACCATGCAGTGTCCCCTTGTTCTGTTCAAATGACAGCCTCATGGTCTATGTACAGGCTCCACATGAGTACAATTAAATGTTCTTGAATTCCCATTCTTCTCAACATTATCCATAATTTGTTATGTTCCACACAAGTAAACATCTTTCTGGTGTTCTTTACTTTCAGCCAAGATCCATCTGATATCAGCAATGATATCCCTCATTCCATGTTCTCTGCTGGATCCAGCCCGCATTTCCGGAAGTTCTCTGTCAATATACTGCTGTTAACCATTTCAAATTTACTCGTTAAATGTTCTCTAAATTTAGGAGGGATATAATCAAAGTCATATTTTGGCTCTCAGGGACTTGTTTTAACTGTCATCAACTTGTCCCCTGAGCAGCCCCAAGTAGGCAGCAGGATACGAGTGGTCAGTTTACATGTAAGGGGACCATGGTCCAGGGTGGATGGGCCTCTCCCCGGCCACTGACTGTGAACTGGGGACCCGTCCACCTCACTGCACTGGGCTCTCATTGGGGAAGGGCTGGCACATCCTAAGGCGGCCATGCCAGGAAAGGTTTCGGAAGAAGGCGGAAGTCATCAGAGTCCCGGATGCTACTGTTCACCTGGCTGTGGGAAGAGGTCTTGGTAAAATGCGACATGCAGAAAGCTCTGAGAAAGACTGACCAATGACAGTGTGGGAAGGGGAACCTGTCATGAGTGTCCTTGATACTAAGGAAATGTAGGTCATGGAGGAAAGCAGGGAAACTCCTCAAAGGACAGACACAGAGTGTTTACAGGTGACCCACAGACAAGATACAACCAGACTGAAAACATGTACCCGCCTGACCCAAGACAGCAGTTAAAGGGCAGTGAACCTTGCTCTAGTGGATAACATCGTACAGCGCTGTCTGGCACAGCCTGTCGACGGTAACCAGGTCCTCACCTATGTGAGATACTAACGGAGGGGATGGCCAGGAGCAACACTTTCTATACAACCCTTCAACAAACCTAAAACTGTTCTGGAAAACACTCAGTTTTTAAAAAGGGGCATGGATATTGTGATCTATCAGACTGAAAACTGAAATGGTGACATGTGAGTTCCAAAAAGCGCCAGCCAGGAAATGTGCAAGGGGCAGTGGGGGCCAGGTGGCCGCTCCCCGAGACACGCATCCCAAGGGCACAGCCCGAGGAATTGCACCTGCATCCGTTTTCCACCAGGGACCAGGTCGCCTCATCTGGAGGCATAAATCAGACCAAGTCACTCCCAGCTCAGAGCCCTCCCCCAACATCCAACCTGAGGCGTTCCCAGACCCCAGCCTCAGCAGAGGCCTCCTGCTGCAGAGCCCCCAGTCCACAGTGCTTCCCATTCCCTGGGGGCCACGCGAGGCTGCCTCCGCCTCCAGGGGTCTCCCAGGTCCTAGTGCCCAGGACCTCATGGCACGGTCCTTGACTATGAGCCGCTGGCCAGTGTGAGCCCCTAGGCTCGGGGCTCTGCTCTGCCCACATTGGTCCCCGTGGTGCCCGGCAGGCCGGGCCCCCAGCCACACCCCCATGCCTGAGACAGGGAAGGGCTTGTGGGCTGTCAGCACATCCCAGCCCCTGGTCATCGCCCGATCTGCCTAGCTTAGACGTTTCATTCCAGGGGCATCACACGGTACACCTGTTCTTTGTGGCAGACTGACGTCAGTCAGCATGAGCTCAAGCTTCATCCGTCTGGTACCCTGTACCCGGACTTCACTACTCTTGGCTGAGTAATATTCCATCACATGCATATATACACAGCACATGCAAGTTCTGGTGGCACAGTGGTTAAAGCACTCAGCTGCTAACCAAAAGGTCAGCAGTTAAAACCCACCAGCAGCTCTGCCAGAGAAAGATGAGGCAGCTGCCTCTGCAGACGGACAGCCTTGGAGACCCTGTGGGCAGTTCAGCCCTGTCCTCTAGGGGCGCTGTGAGTCCGAATCGACTCTACGGCAGTGGGTCTGGTACATTTTGTTTCTCTACCCGTCTGTGGGTTAGCAATTGGGTTGTTTCCACCTTTTGGCTACTGTGAAAAGTGTAGCTGTTAACATGGGAACATGCCTCTCAGGCCTACACCCAGGAGGGGAATTACTAGGCCACGTGGTAACTGTATGCTGAGCTGTTAGAGGTTCTGATCAACTGTCTTCCACAGGGGCTGCCCCCTTTGACATTCACACAAGCAATGGAGGAGGTTCCCAATGTCTCCACACAGTCACCAACACTCATTAATTTCCACTTTTTGGGTCACTGCCTCGCTGGTGGGGGTGGGGCGGGACCGGGTGTCACTGCTGATTTGCGGCCCCGACAGCTAAGGGCGGCGGGCACGTGACCTGCGCCGACAGCTAAGGGCGGCGGGCACGTGACCTGTGCTTGCCCTCAGCTGTGTAGCTTCTTTGGAGCAACACCATTCACATCCTTGGCCTGTTTTCAAATTGGGGCTTCTTTGCTGTTGCATTGTTGGGGTTCTGTGAATATTTCTTCTGTATTTTCCGATCATTCTGTGGTAAATTATTTTGCTCTCGTAACAAGAAAAAAGTAGCTCAGTTTCTCTCCTGAAGAGAGTTTCAAGCCCAAAGGCAGGGCAAAGCTGGGCATGGCATCCGGACGTGGAGCCCAACGCACAAAGCAGCCCGAGGGGCCGATCTGAGAGGCGCTCAGTGGCAGAAGCAGCCGGCCTGCTGAGCGATGGCGGCCCCTCACAGCCCACACGGGCTCCCCATGGAGCCCCACACTCCTCCCCAGTGCCTCTGCTGTTGCTCCGTGGACTCAGAGGGGTCAGGAGGACAGGTCATTCAGACACCCGGCTCCAGAGTCCCTGTCACCAGGCCACCCCAGAGCAGCAACAAGGCCAAGATCGGGGGCTGCCCACAAATGGAGCCGCCAGGTGTAAACTCATCTCCCCGCGAATGAGACCAGCCACCGGGGCCCACCAGTAACAGGCCCCGCCCCTTCGGGGGGCCTCATGCCCTGGACCCCAGAACCTTCCTTGGAGCGTCTGCTCTGTCTCGGCCATCCCTGCACCTGGCACTGCAGGGGAGCGGGCCGCCCTGTCCCTTGCCACACACCTCCCAAGTATCTGCTCCAGCAGGTCAGGGCTGCTTCAGAGACAGCCTTTTAAAGCCAGCTGGAGCCTTGTAAACCGGCTGCCTGACAGCCCACAGGCCCTGGGCACAGACCCACGGCCACCCACGCGCAGGCGCCAGGCCCCACGCACAGGCGCCAGGCCCAGCACACAGCCAGACACCAGGGTACCCCGTTCCTGGGCCCCCCCACTTCCTCCCCCATGAGGCACGTATGGGGTCATCCACCAGGAAGGGGTGGAAGTGGACCCTGTGGACCCTCCCACCTGCCCTCCTCCTCACCCCCCACCAGTGCAAGGGCCCAGCCAACGACCAAGGTGTGTCTCTAGCCCCCGTACAGCCCGCCCCTGGCCCTCCACCCACTGCCTGCCCCCCCAGGCCAACCTGGAGACCTGGCTTGTTTTCAGTCATGCAAAGGTACAAATGGGGATGGAACTCTGGCTGGGGGCTGTTCTGAGGAGCAGGGACAGTGTCCACACAGTCCCCCAGACTGTTACTCACCCGCCGCCTCAGCCACCCACACCACCCCCACGGGACCAGCCAGGGACTTGAGGCACCTGCTCCCACAGATGTAGGCTGGGCCTCTCCAGGACCCCTGCAGGTGCCACGAAGCCCAGGGCAGCAGAACCATGCCCGGTGGACTTCCTTCCCAGGAGCTGGCTCTGGGCTGTAAACACTCGTGTGGGCGTAGTGTTAGCACCTTGCCCTCGCCAGCTTTCTAGCTCCCAACAACCAGAGAGGCCGTCCGGCGGCGCGAGTAAAAGGGGGTGTGGTGCGCTGGCATCCCGCCTGCCATCATGGTCGGAGGCGCCTCCTTGGGCAGGGGACATGGAAAGCCACTTCCTCCCCTTCCTGGTGGAGGGAGTCACCAGACCACTCCAATCAATCTCTGCCCCACTGCATTTTCACGAGGCGGGAGCCGCCAATCCCGCCACGGATGAGGACACCTGAGGACACCAAGGATGAGGAGCCAGACACCCTGGGGGACCCTCGGCCTGGGCTCGGTCCGTAAGTTCATAAGCCTGAGGACATGTTCAAGACCACCTGGAGGGATCTGTAGAGCAGCCAGGCAGGAAGCCCCAGAGCACCCTAGGGGGGAAACTCCAGTCTGTGAAGCCGGCAGGGGCCCTGGCAGAGCCATCAACTGGCTGGCCCTGTCCCCAGGCCTTGGGGAGACGGGCACTCCAAGGAGAGGTAACCGGAAGGCTCTGGGGAGGGGCTGTGACCGGGCGGCCTGGAGCCCATAGGAAGCAAGCAGCAAGAGTGGGTGGTGGGGGCCGATCCAGAGATGGGCAGTTACTCCTCCCGGAGCATCTGGGGACGCAGGAGGGTGTGGCCCGGAAAGGCCACGTGGGAGGCAGAAAGCTCAGGGAGGCCTGCTCCGTCCTCCCAGACACCTCATCAGCCCCCTTGTGCCACTCCCAGCCCCAGTTCGGCCCTCTTCTGGGCTAGGCTGCCCATGACTAGCCTCCAGCCCAGAGTCCAGCAGGACAAAGCCTGACCCTCCTGAGGGCCTGTCAGGAACGCCCGGCCCATCCGCCTGGGTGGTCTGGGGGCTCATTCTCAGAGCATCCCCCAGAACCCCGGGGTCACCAAGCAGGCGCTGACCAACAGCACCCCACACTCCAGCCAAGAGCAAGCCCTCAACAACCTGGCCACAGCCACTGAGGGTCCAAGGGAGCTGTCCAGGGGGCCCCAAGTCACCCTTCAGAACCACCAAGGTGGTCTATCACCCCCTTTCAGGTCAGTTTGTCACTCAGCAATAAATAACCCCACCCCAGAAAGGCAGCAGGCAGCAAGCAGAGGTGGGTCCGTCCTGGGATGCCGAGCTGGGAAGGGTTGTTGGGAAGGGTTGTTGGGGTCACGGGCAGGTCTGGGAGGGGGCTCCTGGGAGAGTCTGGGAGGAGTGCTGGGTGGGGCTGGGAGTGGGCGCTGGGAGGGGCTCAGGGGGGATCCTGGGAGCGTCTGGGAGGCGTGCTGGGTGGGGCTCGGAAGGGTGCTGGGTAAGGCTGCAAAGGGGTGCTGGGGGCTGGGAGGGGCTGGCAGAAGGTCTTGGTGGGGCTGGGAGGGTCGCTGGGCGAGGCTCAGAGGGGGGTCCGGGTAGGGTCTGGGAAGGGTGCTGGGTGAGGATCAGAGGGGGTGTTGGGTGGGGCACAGAGTGGGTGCAGGGAGGGTGTTGGACGGGGCTGGGAGGGGGCTCCTGGGAGGGTCTGGGAGGGGCGCCGGGCTGGCTGGCCTACCTGCAGAGAAGATCTGGCCGGCCACCGCAAGGAAGGCATCAGTCACCACGGTCTCCGACTGCAGGGAGAGGTTCAGCTGCCTCGCCACGTTGCGGTAGACACTGGGCCGGATGAGCTCCAGCTCGTCTCCTGCGTGGGCACCCACGGTCAGAGCCCTGTGCCCACCTGACCCGCCGAGAAGGGGTCCAGCCAGCCCACTCCTCAGCCCCGTGGCCTGCCCAGCAATGGACACCGGCCCTATTCCACCTTGTTCTCCACTTGACCTGACCCCCCCCCACTTGACCCCAACCTGACCTCATGTGACCCCAGCACAGTCCAAGAACAAAGGGCCAGGGAGGTACCATGAGTGTGCTGGGACCTGCCTCCGCAGGGACACACCTTCCCTGACAAGCCAGCCCCCCAGGGTGAGCCGGCTGGGCCGGTGCAGCGGGAATCCTGCAAAGCGTGGGCTGCTGGGGTGACTCATGGCCCCCACCCCAGCTGCCCGGGGGTAGTGGGCCAGGGCCGCAGAGCACAGCCAGTGAGGCCGAGCCTTGGCCTGGCCAGTGGGTGGCCCCACTGCTGCCCTGAGGGCGTTACCGCTGGGCAGTCACCCATCAAGAGGCGGACCCCAGCGAGGCATGACAAGGACTCCTGGTGCCTGCCGGGTGCTGGAGCAGGGCCAGTGGCCCAGGCCTTCCCAGATGCCCTGCTGCACCCACGCGCTGCAGCACACTGCAGAGGCCTGGGCAACAGGTTGCTCGCCCAGGAGGGCAGCACCCAGAATCCTACCATCTGTGCCACCCACCCCAAAGCAAACAGGGGAGTGCTGCCCGCTGGACATCCCAGTGACGGCCCAGGCCTCCCACGGGCCAGCTGCATTCCGTCTAATTAATTAAAACCTAGAGCCGAGAGAGCTGCACTGGGGGGAGCCGTGACATGGAAATTTCCCAAGTCGGTCTGGCTGTTCCCACACTGACTTGTGAGTTGCTGAGAACCATCCCCCGAGGCTGGCCAGCCGCTGGGGACACGACCCTGGCTTCTTGTTTCTTCCTGTGCACCACTGCCCTACCAGGAACCTGGAGGGGCTGAGGGGCAGGGAGACAGCACTGGCTCCAAGAACACTTGCAGGTCCCAGCAACCCCTCAGGGAGCCTTTCGGTCATCTGGAAGGGGCTGAGCCCCAGGCACTGGAAATGGGGGGTGGACACAAAGGCCCATCTCGCAGAAAGCCCAGTCCTGCACCCGGCTTGCCTCCCTTCCCCGACTCTTCTGCCACTCATCCAAAGGAAAGGCAACTCAGAGTCTCTGGGGTCACAGGCCAGAGTAGAACCAGGACCGCCTCCTGACCATTGAGGGGCTCCCGGGGGGAGGGGGTATCTCAAGAGGCCAAAAAATCATCAGCTCAAAGGGGCCTTCCAGAGCCCCCTGCTTTGTTCATGTGCTGGGGCTGGAGGTCTCAGGAGGTCCAGCGAATCAGGCCCTGGTGCCCAGCCCCTCTGACTCCAGACCAATCCCCCAACCCCTGCAGGCTCCAGTCTTTCTCTGCATCTAGAAACCTCCCCCTCCCTCTCGCCTTGAGTTACACCACCCCCTCCCGGAAGCCCTCAGTGCTGTCCCCATGGACTCTGTCTCTTCCTGCCAGAAAGTGACACCTCCCCAGGCAGGCCAGTCTATAGGGGGACACCTCTTATGGGGCCAGCACAGCATGTGGAAGACCGGGTCCTGTGCCAGCCCCAGAAGGGGCAAGGCACACCCTCTCATGGAGGGCTTCCTCTGGGCGCCAGCCCCTCCTCCACACCCCACAGAGCCGCCAGTTCAGGGTGCCCCTTGCAGCCACCTGGTCCTCCTGGCCCTGGCCTTCAAGGGCGTGGCCCTGCTCACCCCCAGGCTCCCCTGAGGCCCCACTGGGGCACCCACAGACGTTGGGGGGGGATGACCCAGTCCTGCCCCAGTGTCAGGAGCCTTGGAGGCTCTCAGGACAGCCACTGGGCTGTGCGTCACATACAGATGTCCACCCCTGCTGGACATCCTGTGGGACCTGGGCGACCCAGCATCCTGCAGAGGGCTCTGGGAACCCTGCAGACCAGAGGAAAGAGCAGCCAGACAGGCCTGTAGCCCGTTACTGTAAGGGCGCATCTTCCAAAGCAAACAGCAGGACACGTGGTCCCACAATGGATTTTTGTGTCCCGCTGAGTACAGAGGTCACGCTGGAGGCTTAGCCACTAAACCCTCATTCTTTCTGGAGCATTCTATTGTTTATGGCCAGAATGTCTGAAATCGGCTGTGCTGGCAAATCTCGAGGTGGGGCGGGGGAGTGAGCCTGCGCGCAGAGAGGCCTGCGGGGGAGGACGGAGACCCCGGCGGGGCGGTGCCTGCCCCTCGGCCGCTCTCCAGCTGCCGGGTGACCAAAGCCCTGCCAGGGAGGACCCACCTCGGGCCCGCACTCACCCAGGCGCAGCAGCACCGCGCACACCTCGGCCAGGCGGCCGCCCGGGGGCGCGGCGCGCTCGGGCGCGCTCCAGGCCAGGCCAGCGCGCAGCAGCCGCGCGTGCACGAACTCCCTGCCGAGCGCCTTGGCCTGGGCCACCAGCTCCTTGTCGGTGGGCGAGCGGTCAAAGGCGTCCATGATCTCCGCGGCGAAGACCGAGGAGCGCCGCAGCACCTCCATGGCGGGGACGGGGGGCGCCGCACCTGCGGGCAGAGAACGCTCAGCGGGCGCGGCCGGAGGGCCCCGGGCAGGCGGCGGGAGGCGGGAGACGGGCGCGCCCGGCCGGGGCGCACGGGGCAGCCGGCTGGGCGGAGCCGCCTCGGTAACCGCTCGTCTCCACGGCCCCAGTCTTCAAACACAGTCCCGTTGCTTCCAGGTTCCGAATTCAGTCTAAAAGACCCGGCCACGCGCCGCCAGAGCGCGAAGGGGCCCCGGGATGGCGATGCGCGCGGGACCCGGCGGCGAGGCGCAGCCCAACGCGCCCGGAACCGACACCCGGGAACCCCGGGCCTTGCCCCGGACGGGGGCCCCGAGCGGGCGGCGCCTGGCCGGCCGCTCTGGCGCCCCCAGCCCTGCGCCTCCCCAGCCTCGCCGTGCGCGCCCCTCCTCACCTCTCCGGCCGCATGGCGCGGGCGCCGGGGCGGAGCTCTGGCTTCAGGACCTGCTCGCCGCCGGCTCTGCAGATCGCTATCCTTCCATTCAAACCCGCGAGGACGCGCGCTCCGCCCCGGCGCCCGCCCCGTCCACGCCCGCTCTCAGGGCTCCGGCCGGCGGCGTCGCGAACGAGGGCAGAGCCGGGAGCACGGCGCGGCTCCCCGCCGGCGCGAGGCAAGGCTTGGGGCTTCGCCTTCTATGGAAGAGGCAACCCCCGGGGGAGGAGTCGCGGAGCCGCGCCCGGAGCCGGCCCGCCGCCTCCCGCTTTAAGGAGGAACGCGCGAGATCCCGGGATGCCGTGGGGAGGGCGCCAGGCAGGCCCAGAGGCGCTGGGAAGTGATGGGGGCCTAGGTGGACGGCACACGCCTGTGTCCACGCCCGGACCCGCTCTGAGACTGGCCGGTCTATGGGCTTCTCTTGGCCACAGCTGTGGGTTCTCTGTGTATTCTGGGTCCATGCCCCTGTCTGCTGCTGCCTGCAAATATCTCCCCCAGGCCGCTGCTGGTGTTGGCTTTTAAGTGCAGAATTTCACTTGAATGAAGCCCAGGGAGTTCTCTTTTCTGGGTAGCATTTCTTCGGGAGGATCTTGGTCCATGTCTTCTTCCCAAAGCCCACTTATTTTAGCAGCCGCCTTTAGATCTACCATGGGAGCTCTGGTAGCATAGTGGCTAAGGCACTTGACTGCTAACCAGAAGGCTGGCGGTTCAAACCCACCAGCCACTCCTCAGAAGGAAGGTTGGGCAATCTACTTCCCTAGTGATACCGCCTCGGAAACCCAAGGAGGGGTCGCTATGAGTCAGGTGCAACTCTACAGTAGTGCGTTTGGTTTGGTTTTGGGTTGGATCTGTGACCCCCGGCAGATGAATTCTTGTGCAGGTGTGAGGCAGGGAGGCAGAGCTCACCTTATTCCACACAGACATCCAGCTGCCCCTGCCCAATGTGTTGACAAGGCCATCCCCTCCCCAGTGAGTTGGAGAAGGTCTCTTGTAATTCCACTGCCTGTATGTTCATAATCCCACTGCCTGTATGTTCATAATCCCACTGCCTGTATGTGTGGAGACCTGTTTCTGGGCTCTGCTTTATCCCACTGGTCCGTTGATAGGTCCTTGACCCATTATCACCCAGTTTGAACAACAGGATTTGTTGGACCTAACACATATAGACTATGTGTTAACTGAATCTAATTCCCATATAGCCAATACCTGATAACTCTAGAATACACAGTACTTCAAGTTCACATAGGACAAAATACAGCATACCCCAGACCCTAAACAAGTCTCAATAAAGTTCAAAGGACTGAGATCATACATAGTTCCCTCTCTGGATTAAGCTCAGTAACAGAAAAGCTGCTAGGAACCCTCCAAAATGCTGGGGAATTGAACATCACATTTCGAAATAACAAATGGGTCAAATAAGAAATCGCAATGGAGGTTGTAAAGTGCTTTCAAGTGAGTAGTGATGAACACGGGCCACTGCAGACATTGCGGGATGCAGCTGACAGTGTACAGAGGGCCATCTGTAGCTTCCAAAGGTTCGAAATCCATTTTATAAGCTTCCCATTCGAGACGCTAGAGGGAGAATAGCAAATCCAGCCCAAAGATTAAAGGAAAGAATAAAAGAGCAGGAACCTATGAAACAAAGCAAACGATATATATGTAGTAAGAGCTCAACAAAGCCAAAAGTTACATATTTTAAAAGATTAACAGAATTCATAAATCCCTAGAAAGATTGATTAAGAAACAAAAAATCTAGTATCAGGAATGAAAGGGGTCATCACTACAGACCCTACAAACACCAAAAGAATGTGAACAACTTTATGGCAATAAATTTGAAAATTTAGGTGAAACAATTTACCAAAACTGACACGAGAAGAAATGAAAACCTGGGGAGTGCTGTTTGTTGGAAAATAAGGTCCTTCCTCCCTGTCGTGGGGAGCCCATGATGTCAGCAGGTCGAATCAGGAGAGCAGAAGTTTCGTTGCGTATCGAGACCCAAGGGGACAGTGAGAATCATTTCTCTAAAATGTCTGTCTCCCGGAGCCAAGGGGTGAACATGATTCTACAAGGAGATGGGAAGGGGGTGGGGGATCCATCGGAGCCCCCAGGAATGGCTTTGTTCTTCTCTTCCCTGGTTACTCCAGACTCAACGTCCCTCTTCCCAGGGTCGTCTGGCTTCATGGGGTACCGTTCTCAGCTGAAACTAGTCTTGGGAGAAGGTTATGCTTAGAAGAATACATAATTGAAAATAACAAACCTAAAGAACTGGGCGTCCGTAAAGAGGTCGGCTGTTCTGTTTCCTTAAAGGAAAAGCAAAAGGGAGGGAAAACAGCCAGTTAGTGACTAGGATGAGTGTCTGCTTTGATCCTGCTGCTGGTCCTAAGTTCTGTACTTTTCAGTGAGGGGCCCTGGGCCTTCCACCTCAGCCTCCCACAGTGCCATGTTGCTGTGTGCCACCGAGTCAGCCCCGACTCCTAGCCAGCCCGCCTCGGGTTTCCGAGGCAGTATCACTACGGAAGTAGATTGCCCAACCTTCCTTCCGAGGTGTGGCTGGTGGGTTTGAACTGCCAGCCTTCTGGTTAGCAGTCAAGTGCCTTTGGCACTACACTACCAGAGCTCCTCCACAGTGCCATAGCAGTTAAATTTAATCCAGAATTAAAAACCTTCCCACAAAGAAAAATCTAGGATCAGATGGTTGCACTGAGAGAGGTTTCTAAACAAGGAAGGAAGTGTTCCCAGTCTGACCATCTCACACAACGCCCCCCCAATAGAAAATGGAGGAACACTCCTAATCCAGTTTATGAGGCCCACGAGGTAGCATTGAACCAACACTTGTCAGGAAGGGGCTATCGTGTGTCTCTGTGCTCTACTTCCGCATCTAGGGAACAGGGACAGCAACTAGCCAACCTCCTGGAGCTGGCGACAGGCCTGCACTAGTGACTCCCTTGTAAAGAGCTTTGCGAATTCTTAGCAGGTTTGCAGAAGAGTGATCAAGGTCTAGAACACAAGACCCTGCTAATGGAGAGTGGCGGGGCACCGCAGCCAGGTGGCTGCGTGCTTCTGAAGAGCCCCCAGATTGAGGGTCCCTGTAATTCACAGATGGAAGCAGAGAAGCGGGGGTGGGGAGGTGCTCCCCCCCCCCCCGGAAGTCCATGCAGGACTGGGCGGGATTGTGGACCCTGGGGTCTGACTCCAAGAGCTCCAGAATATTCCTCCTGCAGGGGGGGACCTGCACCTGCAGGCAGACAACCGGACTGCACCCCTGCTACCTTCCCACGGCACAGCCTCAGGCAACTTCCTGCCCCACTCACAGCCTCAGTTTCCCCCTAAGAGAAAGGGACCTTACTGCTGCCCACCTCCTGGGAGCAGAGGAAGGAGGTTGTGGGCTCCAGTGTGGGAATGGTTAGGAGCAGGAATAATTGAAAAATGTGTATGTTTCACACCGCCCCTTCCGTCCAGTAAACCAGAGACCAGGTCACAGGCTAGGATGTTCCCTGCAGAATACTGACAGCATTGAGGAACAGGCAACAAGTTTATCAGAGGCAGAGACCATCAGGAGGACCCAGACCACAAACCCTCATCTACACCTTTAAACGCCTGGGGACGTGGAGTCAGCTGAGCTCTCCCTGCCCCTTGTGGCCTGGAGGAGGCGGGCCTGGCCCCAGTGCTCTGATCTCCTGAGAGCAGTTCTATTCTGCTCACCCTTGGCCGACTCTGTGCCTCCTGGAACCCTCGCTTCCCACTCTCCTTGCGTCTGACCCGGGTCTCTGCCCTGGTGTGGACTCTCGAAGGCCTTTTGAGTTGGTTGCTACCCCTGCAGCGTAAGGCCTCTCATGATTAATGGGGGCAGGCTGGCCAGGAGCTGTCCTGTTAGAAGCTGGGGATGTGTCTGCTCCGGCAAGAGTTCACCCTTCCCTCAGGGCTGAGCTTCACCTCCAGGTCACGCTCCTCCTTCTCCTTGGATTTAAAGGAGCTGCCTTCCTCTCCCCTCCCCCTGAACTCCCTCCCCTCTACCCTAGGAAGGTGGGAGGCCTGTGTTGGGCAGTTGTGTCCCCTGAGCCCAGAGCAGGGGATCCCTCCCCTCGTTGTTGTTGTTAGGTGCCGTTGAGTCTTCTCCGACTCATAGCGACCCGGTGTACAACAGAACAAAACACTGCCCGGTCCTGTGCCAGCCTCACAATCCTTGCCATACCCGAGCCCATCATTACAGCCACCATATCAATCCATCTCGTTGAGGGCCTTCCCCTTTTTCGCTGACCCTCCACTTTACCAAGCATGATATCCTTCTTCAGGGAATGGTCCCTTCAGACAACACAACTAAAGTAGGTCAGATGAAGTCTGGCTTCCAAGGAACATTTGACATGAAGCTTCTCGCTTCCAAGGAGCATTCTGGCTGCACTTCTTCCAGGACAGATCTGTTAGTTCTTTTGGCAGTCCATGGTTCTTTCAGCATTCTTCGCCAGCACCACAACTCAAAAGCATCGACTCCTCTTCGGTCTTCCCTGTCCATTGTCCAGCTCTCACATGCATATGAGGCAACTGAAAACACCATGGCCTGGGTTAGGCGCACGTTAATCTTCAAGGAGATATCTTTGCTCTTCAGCACTTGAAAGAAGTCTTTTGCAGCAGATTTGCCCAGTGCAATATGTTGTCTGATGTCTTGATTGCTGCTTCCATTGGTGTTGATGGTGGAACCAAGTAATATGAAATCTTTGACAACTTCAATCTTTTCTCCATTTATTGTGATGCTGCTTATTGGTCCAGTTGCGAGGATTTTCATTTTCTTTATGTTGCGATGTAATCCATACTGCAGACTGAAGTCTTTAATCTTCATCAGTAAGTGCTTCAAGTCATCCTCACCTTCAGTAAGTAAAGTTGTGTCCTCTGCGTATCTCACTGCCATCCAGTCGGATCCGACTCATAGCGACCCCTCCTTGGGTTTCTGAGGCAGTATCACTATGGAAGTAGATTGCCCAACCTTCCTTCCAAGGAGTGGCTGGGAGGTTTGAACCACCAGCCTTCTGGTTAGCACTCAAATGCCTTAGGTACTACATAAGCAAAGCTCCTATCAATGATATTGTTCGATAATTTCCACATTCGGTGGGATCACCATTCTTTAGAATGGGTACACATATGGATTTCTTACTTCTGTAGTGATACTGCCTCAGAAACCCAAGGAGGGGTCGCTATGAATTGGGTTCAACTCAACGGTAGTGAGTCCAGCCAGTTGGCCAGGTAGCTGTCTTCCAAATCTCTTGGCATAGCCAAGTGAGTGCCTCCAGCACCACATCCGTTTGTTGAAACATCTCAGTGGGTCTTCCATCAGTTCCTGAAGCCTTGTTTTTCGCCAATTCCTTCAATGCAGCTTCTACTTCTTCCTTCAATGCCATTGGTTCTTGATCATGTGCCACCTCCTGAAATGGATGAACATCACCCAGTTCTCTCTCTTTTTTTTTTTTTTT
>NW_006921593.1:18693964-18703544 GCF_000298275.1 Orycteropus afer afer
GTTTCATTTTTCTGCAAATGGATGTCCAGTTTTGCCAGCACCATTTATTAAACAAACATTCTCTTCCCCATTTAATGGATTTTGGGCCTTTGTCAAAGAGCAGCTGACTATAGGTCGATGGATCACCCAGTTCTTTTTGGAACAGTGATTCTCTCCCCCGAGCCCTGAGCTTTTAGGGGCTGGATTCCTTCTGAGTCATCCTTGCTTCTCTTTTCTCCTCTTGGTTCAGGAAACATTGCCTGACCACCTGCAGTAGCCAGGGCATGCCCTGAGTCCCATGCACCAGAAAACCAGCCCTCACACGGCTTTTCACTAGAAGGGAATTCGTGGCCTCTTAGACTGGGAAGAGGATCAGCTTTCAGGAGACACAGAGCAGGAGGACTGGCTTCCTAGGCATCAGCCTCTCTCTGGGTTCAAGATGGCGCCACTCGACCAAAGGTGGTGGTGGAAGCAGAGGGTCCTTAGTCCTGGAGACGCTACGGAGCTCAGAGCAGGAGCTGACAGAGGGCTCCATGGCCGTGGCCGTGCAGGCCCTCTGATGGGTCTGAGCACACAGCCCGAACACAGTCCCAGAGAAGGGGGCCACGGGGGGCCTGGCACCAGGAAGTGTCTCCCACACCCACTCCAGCAACAAGGGGCGGGCAAGACTGTCTCAGCCCAGCAGGTCACGGCTTCCGAGCCACTCCAGTGTCCCTACAGACTGTTGCAAGGCTTGCGGGGGGGCACGAGAGCTCACTGCACCCCTCTGGAGACCCATGGGGTGGAGGCCCACTGCAGCAAGTGCCTGGGTGGGTGTCCATCCGTGCTCCTTCCCCCTGAGTCCTGTGGGTCGGTCGGTCAAGAGTGTGATGATGACAGGCAGGCAGTGTCCTGTGGTCAGGCCTGGGATGTGGGGGATGGGGGCCTGTTTGCCCAGACAGCTCCACGGCCAGGCTTGGGATGGGGGTGGGGGCTGGTCAGCCTCTCCCATTTATCATCCACTAGAGCTCATTCCTCTTAGTCCTGAGGGATCAGACTGGAAGGGGTTTGTATAAATTCAGATGAGTGCTGCATAAGCAGGCCAAGAGCCTGTGGGGCAGGGGGGCTGGGTGGCCACCCCATGCACCTACCCTTCCCTTCCCTTCCCTTTAAATGCCCTAGAGGGTCTGGAAGGGTGGGTTCCAGCCTGCAGAGGGGGCCGGATCTGTCCTCAAGGCCAAGCACATTCGAGTGTCCCCCACCTCTGCCCCTTCCACCACCCCAGGCAGCAACCTGGGTACTAGAAAGTTTCAAAAGTGTTGCCAATTTGAGGCATGAATAATGGGATCATGTTTGTTTCTCGTTTTAACAGACTTTGGGTTTCAGAGCAACTTTCGGGTTAGAGAAAAACTGCCAGACAGTACCGGGCTTTCTGTGCACCCCCGCCCGCACGCAGGCTCTCCCAAGCTAGTGTCTCGGATTCATGTACAGTTTACAAGTAATGAACCAGTATCAATCCAATAACTAAGAGTCTGTAGTCAACACTGGGGCGGTGGTGGGTCAGGGCTGGAATCGTCACCCCCCGGGAGGGAGACCAGGCTTGGATTCCGGCCCTTCTGTCCCTGGAGGCTGGTGTATGGCCGAAAAGGAAGCTGTCAGCAGGGCCCCCAGACTGGGGCAGGAGGAAGGCCCCAGGACCTGCGTCCAGAAGTCAGCCCCGACCTCCTCAGAGACCCCGAGGGTCTGCTCCTGTTGCGCGTGGGGTGGCCAGGAGTCCACGGCTACTCAGCAACCGCTTAACAACCGCAACAGCCTGGTTCACGCGCGGGATCATGTGCCGTGCGGGCTTGCGAGTCCCCACGCACGACGGCTGGTGTCCACCAGCAGTGTCCTACGGGCTGAGCGTCCCCGGCCCGTGTCTTAGTGCACCGCGCACTCTAAGGACAGAGAGGCCGAGGGAGCCCCGCTGACCAGTGCAGGCGGATGAGCACCGTTCTCTGCGGCGCTGCTTTTCTCAGGATCTGCCCTTTCTTTAAAACAGTGGATCCTGGATAATAATGCTTCGCTGTGAGTGCTCCAAACGCCTTCCCCGGGCCGTGCCTTCCTCTTGCTCTTCTGGGCGGACATGTACATTTTGTTACCCTTATTGTGTCCTTCTCTCCCTGGGGCCCTTTGTTCGCTGCATCTGGTCGCAGAGCGCTTCCCCTGCCCAAGGTCGAGCGCCTGCTCTCCCCGCTTGGTTCTGGGCCTTCTGATGTTTTTTAAAAATCCATTGTTGTGACTATCAGAAGGGACGCTTTTATACCGTTCCTTTTCTTCCTCCACATCCGTTTGGCTGTGGGTCAGTGCTTCAGGCCTGCTGAATAGCCTGGCCTTTCCGGAACCTCGAACCCTTGGACAACCCGGGCCCCTGGCCAGTACCACGTGTAGCCAGTGTGCCTCCAGGACTCCTAGTGATATGACACTGTCCTCGCAAATGCCTGTCAAGTGTTTTTCCAAACTCATCTGTGTGAGTTTTCCGTAGCTGCCAACCCGGTGGCTGATCAGAGGAGACATTATAGTCACACGGTTCAGGGGGCTGGTCAGCAAACCCAGGGTGTCGGCAGGGCCATCTCCCTTCGAAGGCTTTAGGAGAAGAGCCTTCTTGTCCCCCAGCTTCTGGGAGCCCCAGACATTATTTTGCTGGTGGCTGCCTAAGGCCACCATCACATGGCTGTCCTCCTTGGCATCTGTGTCTCGTCTCCTCTTTGACAAAGACATGACTTAGCCTGGCTTGGGACCCACCCAACTCCAGTTATGACTTTAACTGATAACATTGTCAAAGACCCAACTTCCCAACAGGGTCATGTTCACAGGTTCCCAGGGCAGCACTTCTAGAGCTCGTTTTTGGGGCAGGATTTGATCCCTAAATGCATCCTTGGTCGTCTTTTTCTGCCCCCCCTCCCCAACGGTAGTTCAATTTGTGGGTCAACCTGGCTGAGCCTGGCTGAGTGGCTGGGCAGCGGGATGTAGTATTCCCCATGATGACACTGGTCATCAACTCCTTGGGGGGATCTACTGGAGCAACTGAGTAGTTGTCTTGGGGATGTGGTCTGCTTCCACTCTATAAGCAGCAGCTTTGAGGAAGGTCTCTAGTTCTTTGGCACT
This sequence comes from Orycteropus afer afer, assembly GCF_000298275.1. Lineage (NCBI taxonomy): Eukaryota > Metazoa > Chordata > Mammalia > Tubulidentata > Orycteropodidae > Orycteropus > Orycteropus afer. Next base: position 18,697,070 of record NW_006921593.1, read on the forward strand.
CTTGGAACCTGCATGGAGCCAAGTCTTCATTCAGCAGCCTGCCATGTTTCCTGTCAATCTTAGAACTGTTTCTGGACTTGAACTAGTGGCCTGCCATGTTGTTTGATATTCCTGGGACTGTGCTATTTTACTTGTCGACCTTGGGTTTGTCAGCCTCAGCAGGCAGCAGCTGCCTGAGTTAAGAAGCCTCCAGCTCCAGTGGGCCAGGAGCAAGAGGCAGAGCTGAAGCCCAAGGGCCGGGACCTTCACCCAGCCCGTAGAGCTGGCACTTTGATCTCAAACGTTCAGCCTCCCAAACTGTAAGAGAATCAGTCTGTTAGTTTAAAGCTGTCCATTGTGGCATTTTCCACTAGAGCAGCATGGAGAACCAAACACCCCCTTACCCTGTCCTGCTGCACAGAGCCCGCCCAACCTGGGCTAGTGCCCCTCTCACCCTGGGCAGCCCCCCTGTCGGCTGCCTTTCCGGGGGTCTTCCTGCTGGTGGGGGGCTCTTTGTTCTGCTTAAGGACCTCGTCAGCCTCCAACAGTATTGTTCAGGTTAACTGAGAAAGACAATGAGCAGAGCAGCGCCGGTTGTTTGCAAGGCCCTCCAAGACGCTTGGCCTGGATGGGGCTTGCCGCGGGTAGTTCCCCTCATCTGTCCCCAGCAACGCCGGGTGAAGCCAGCGCCCCTTCCTGGGCCTTCCCTTTACGTGCACCCCCACGCACCCCACCTCACCCCTTCTCTGAAGTGCTCAGGATCTTCTCGTATTCCTGGGGCCTCAGACCCACTCTGAGGGGCCCACTGGTGCCCCTGTCCTTTGTCTGGCACTGGGCTCTTCCCATCTGGGGCTCTAGAGACTTCTCTCGCTGTTCAGTCACATCTTTCCTTGCATAGGGCCTCTCTCCTGCGTGCTGGAGGCCTGGTGCTGGTAATGCTCGGGCTTGGTGCCCCTGGAGAGATAGGCACCTGCCACAGGCGTGCACCGTTCCAGGGGCAAGGCAACACCTCGGGGAGACTGAACCCGACCTCCTGTGCAGGGCAGGTCCCTGGGGACACCCTCCAGGCCCTGGGAGCTGGCATGGGAGCAGTCAGAAAATGCCAATGGGCACAGTGGCCCTGGCTCCTGCCTGGTGTCCTCCTGTGACCACCAGACCCCCATGGTGGTACCACAAAGTTCCAGGCTTGGGGCTGTGCGGGGGTCAGACCTGGACTCAGGGACCGCCGAGCCTGACTCCTCTAGAGAGAAGCAGAGGGTCTCCTGAAGGTCCCTGAGGCTGAGGATTCCTGGAGGAGACCTCCTCCCTCACCCCAGAAGGGCTCTGACACCCAGTGGTGCCCCACCCCCGCCCCCAGCCTGACTCTGAGTCACCACCCAGCTGATGGTCACATGAAGTGGCTTTGGTTCTTGGTGAAGTGAGGTCCAGAGCAGCGCCCAGGGTGGGGAGGCTGCTCCTACCCATCCATGGCCCTGCCTCTCAGGTGTGGTCCCAGAGAACCCCTGGAAGACTCAGACCCACAGACGGGGCTAAGCCTGCCCTCCGGCCGGGAAGGTGACAATCAGCTGGTGGGCGTGGCTTCCGGTCAGAGCCTGGGTCTGCCACCATTCCAGGTCCAGTGGGCCAGGTCTGGAACTGAGGAAGCAGCAGACACCTGGCCCACCCCAACCTGCCCAGGGAGGGTAAGGGGTGAGAGGAGGGGGCAGGGCAGACACACTAGGGAAAGCAAGGCTCACCTGGGGGGGCCGGGGGGACACTCTCTGCGGGTCATGATCCCTAGAATAACTGAGCAGGGGGCAGGGGGCGGGGCGGGAGACAAGCGGCTCTCGAGAGGAACCCAAGTTTAAAAACCGGTTTTCTGCCCTTGCTTCCAGCGGTGACTCCAGAAGTTTCTGCAGATGGCGGGGTTCCATGGGGGCGGGATGAAAAGTGGCAGCAGCTGAGTGGGGAGGGCCCCCACACCTTGCAGGCCTGATAGTTAGATCCTCATCCTGGAACCCTGACTGTCCCCACCTGTCCTCGGCCCTGGCCACCAGCGTGGACAAGACCTCACCTTTCTGGGCTGAGGGTCCCCACCTGTCTCAGACCCCAACTCCTCCCTAAGCCCCACCCCTTCCAGTAGTTCCCTCCGCTCCCAGCTCCTTCCGCAGGCCTCCAGCCTCACCGTGGCCCCGCCCCACCCCGAGGCCCCCGCCCACCCCCATAGGCCCCGCCCCTCGGGGGCCCGGCTTCCGCCCCTAGCGGTTTTCTTCCTCTCTTCTGCGCGCGTTTGACACCTAGGGGCGTGGCTGTGTTTTCTGCGTCTAGTGTGACTCCCTTGACCCAGCAGGTGCGCACGGCAGGGTTCCCGGCGGGGTAGGGAGGCGGGGTGGCCGGCGCGGGCTCTTGTCGTCGGCCTGGGCGCGCCCCGGGCGGCCGGAGGACCGTCTTCCTTCTGCGGGGCGTCTTTCCCTGGGACAGGCGAGCTTTGCCCATTGTTTTCCTTCCTGAGACCCGGACGAGGCGGCCTTTCTGATGAAGCCAAGAACCACTTCAAAGTCAGACGCGGCCATGCGCCTTGGAGACAATGACAGCCCTGGGAATGGGCTCCCCAGTCCTGCCTGCAGATGGCGCTGAGCCATCTGGGGCTAGCTCCTCTCGGAGAATGTGCACATTTAAACCAGACCAGGAGCTCTGGTAGCATAGTGGCTAAGACACTTGCCTGCTAACCAGACGGCTGGCGGTTCAAACCCACCAGCCACTCCTCGGAAGGAAGGTTGGGCAATCCTACTTCCCTAGTGATACTGCCTCGGAAACCCAAGGAGGGGTCGCTATGAGTCGGGTTTGACTCGACGGCGCATAACAACAACAACAACAGGGGCTGTTACCCGATCTCCCCCGCACCGACAGGCACCTCGGAAGAAGGGCCTGGCCGCCTGCTTCTGAAAAGTCAGCCCCTAGAACCTGGTGGAGCGCGGTGGAGCCGACCGGTTATTGTTCAGCTCTGCTGAGCCCTTCCCAGGCATTCCGCGTCTCTCGGAGCGTTTCATCAGGTGACTAGGATACCCTACCAAGGCCTCGGGGGCCGTCTGTCCTCGCCAGCCGTGCCATGCACAGAAGCCCCTGTCCCTCACAGGCGGCCCCCTGGGCTTTGGAAGTGGGCTGGTCGGGTCACACCTGGCACAGGCCTGGGACTTGAGCCAGCTGAAGGCATAGGGCCTGGCCCCGTGTGTTCACAGTTCATGCTTTGCGTCCTGAAGGAGACCCCCAGCCCCCATTCCACAGAGGAGAAACTGAGGCCTGGGGAGGGGAGAGCGGGGACCGACATCTGGCTGTTGGATGGAGCCCCCGCTGAGCTTCTCAGAAGGCGGGGGACAGAGCCGTCACAAGTGGGATGGGGGGCCAGGCGAGACGTCCACTCCGAGCACTGTTGCCCAGCTTTCGTCCTCGTGCGGTGCCCCCTTGTCACCAAGCTGTCCCTCAGGTGTCTGTTCCCTTGATGGGTCTCTCTGGCCAGATCCCCACTCCAGGAGGCCCTCACATCCTCCCTTGCCCAGCCTCTGATCAATGTCACTTTTCTTTCCTTGCTCTGGGCCCAGACCCTGTTCTAGCTGGTTCCCCCAGTTTCGTGGGCCCAGAGCATTGTGATTAACTCCACAGCCACCAGAAGTTTCTCGTGTCTAAGTGCGCAGTGGAGCCTACCACAGGCCGCACCCCCAGCAGGTCCACAGCTGCCAGCGTCAACGGCTCCTTCCATGCTGGCCTGTTCCCAGCGTCAGTGCTCCCAGCAGTTAGTTCCCACTCCCACCCACCATCGCTGACCTCTGACCTCAGAGATACTAGCCCAGCATTCCCTGGGGGGGCAGTCGCCTGGCGCAGAGCCCCAGCATGGTCCAGCCCTTGGGGCGCCTGCAGCTGGGGGCCCTTCCCTCTGCTGTGGCTGACTGCGGCAGCAGGCTTGGACTCTGCCCTGGCTGTGGGTCTACACTTTGGTTGCCGGGTTATGTTGCCGTTGTCTGTCTGGACCGTCAGCCACTCCTGACTTATTCTCTCTAAAAATCTCTCTTCTATTAGTTTCTCCCAGACCTTCACGAGGACGGTGGTGGCAGCTGATCCTGGGGCCCAGGTGGACCAGCTGTCCCTGGGGGCTGCGCCTCTGCCCACTTCCAGTGACCGCTCCCACCTCCCCCGCCTCCAGCTGCAGCTTCTGCACCCTGCAGGGCTTTGCCCATTAGCAGTGGGTGGGAGCACCCTTGGAGATGCAGGAAGGCGCTGGTACCCGAGTGACAGGGCTTTCCAGAAAGCACGCCGCATTGGAAGGTGTCTGTGCCGTCTGATCAAGAGGCCTGTGCAGGTGGAAGAGATGGAGCTGGAATCACACAAGTGTGTGACCCAGCTGTCATTGTGGGAACTGCAGGAGACGGAGGAGCAGGGGAGCCCACAGATGTGATCAGCGAGGCCCACCCTGTGGCCCATGCCACAGGACAAGCAGCTGGATGTCTTCAATCAACAAACTGTAAGGGAAAGAAAGACTTACAAGACAGGTAGACAAAGCACCATGTGTGGATTTGCCTGGGATCTTGATTTGAATTGTTAATATAAAAATTCTTATTTTTAAATTAACAGTAAAATTGACTTTTTTGATGTATGCTTCTATGAATTTTAATGCATGTGTGGTGTGATGGGTCACTTGAAATGGCTTTCCTTGCCATGGTCTTGTAACTCTCACAAAAGGAATGGGTGGGACTATGCAAATGAGGTGTTTGTGGCCCACCAAGGGGATTGGATGTTGCTGTTGTTGTTATGTGCCATCGAGTCAGACCTGACTCATAGTGACTCTTCTTTGGGTTTTCGAAGTGGTATCACTACAGGAGTAGATTGCCCAACCTTCCTTCCAAGGAGTGGCTGATGGGTTTGAACCACCAGCCTTCTGGTTAGCAGTCAAGTGCCTTAGGCACTATGCTATAGCTTGCTAATAATATCAGTAAGTTGCATAGCACTCTTATGGGGGTGGGACCATGCTAATAATTGTATGGAAGTCAATGTGGGGATTGGTCAGCTTTCTCATACTGCTTGACTTAAAATGAACTATCCCAGCAGCAGAAAAGGGGGGACCTCATGACCATTGAGAAAGAGGGCCAGGAGTAGAGCACATTCTTTGGAACTGGGGCCCCTGCACTGGGAGCTTCCTAGAACTAGGAGACACACAAGGAGTTGAAACACTGGAGAGAGCAAGAAGTAGTGGCAGAGAGATGGCAACAGAAAAATGGCCGAACAGAAGATTTCAAAGGGCAACTCGAGAAGACCAAGCCAAGCATTATAATGAACGTTCAAAGACCTGGGGTTAGAACACCAAAAAGAAAGAACACGCTTGGCATTTCTCAAGCTGAAAGAATGGAAGAAGAAATTCAAGTGTCAAGTTGCAATACTGAAGGATTCTACGGGAAAAATACTGAACAATGAAGATAGGAAGAATACACAAAGTCACTGTACCAAAAAGAATTGTTTGATGTTCATCCACTTCAGGAGGTGGCATATGATCAAGAATCAATGGTATTGAGGGAAGAAGTTGAAGCTTCATTGAAGGAAGTAGCGAAAAACAAGACTCCAGGAACTGATGGAATACTCATTGAGATGTTTCAACAAATGGATGCTGCACTGGAGGGGACTGACTCATCTATGCCAAGAAATCTGGAGACAGCTACCTGGCCAGCTGACTGGAAGAGATCCATATTTGTACCCATTCCAAAGAAAGGGGATCCCACAGAATGTGGAAATTATCAAACAATATCATTAATATCACATGCAAATAAAATCTTATTGAAGATAATTAGAAAACGGTTGTAGCAGTATATTGAGAGGGAACTTCCAGAGGTGCAAGCTGAATTCAGAAGAGGACGTGGAATGAGGGATATCACTGCTGATGTCAGATGGATTTTGGCTCAAAGCCAAGAATACCAAAAAGGTGTTTACCTGTGTTTCATTGACTATGCAAAAGCATTCAACTGTGTGGATCATAACAAATTATGGATAATGTTGAGAAGAATGGGAATTCCAAAACACTTAATTGTCCTCACAAAGAACCTATACATAGACCAGGAGGCTGTCATTCAAACAGAGTAAGGGGATACTACATGGTTTAAGGGAGCTCTGATGGCACAATGCCTAAGGCACTTGACTGCTAACCAGAAGACTGGCAGTTCAAATGCCAGTCCCAATGTTAGTAAACAATATGGCAGGCCATTGATTTAAGTCCATTGAAAGTCCCAAGATCAGCAGAGCATGGCAGGCTGCTCAACAACGACTTGGCTATCAGGGTCCAAGCATGCCATTGGCTAGAGACCTTCCTCCAAGTTGCTTCTTACATATTGGAAGCAGCCCACATCCCTAAAGCTGCTGCTTAGCTGCTCGAGTAGATCCCACCACGGAGTGAATTACCCATCTCCTCACGGGGAGTAACTACCCACGGAGTGAATTACCCATCTCCTCACGGGGAGTAACTACCCACGGAGTGAAT
>NW_006921593.1:18703644-18727548 GCF_000298275.1 Orycteropus afer afer
ACCCATCTCCTCACGGGGAGTAACTACCCACGGAGTGAATTACCCATCTCCTCACGGGGAGTAACTACCCACGGAGTGAATTACCCATCTCCTCATGGGGAGTAACTACCCACGGAGTGAATTACCCATCTCCTCATGGGGAACAACTACATCCAGCCGTCCAGCCACTCATCATGGGGAGTAACTCCATCCAGCCGCCCAGCCAAGCTGACAGCAACCTTAACTACCACAATGCTGTTGAGCTGTGGTGGCGAAGAATACTGAAAGTGCCACGGACTGCCCATGGAAATAATAAACCCAGCTGGAATGCTCTTTGCAAGCGAGAATGGCCAGACTTCATCTCACCTACTTTGGTCATGTTGTCAGAAGGGACCAGTCCCTGGAGAAGGATATCATGCTTGATAAAGTGGAGGGACAACGAAAGGGGAAGACCCTCAATGAGATGGACTGACACAGTGGTGCGGTGATGGGCTCGGGTGTAGCAAGGATTGTGAGGCTGGCGCAGGAGTGGGCAGTGTTTTGTTCTGTTGTCCATCAGAACACGGTGAGAGCCGACTCAACGGCCCCTACCAACAACCTAACAACAGTCTTTTCCACAAATGTTTGAGCCCCACCAGTGTCTATGCCTTTCTGGGGGATCTTCCAAATCCATCTGTCCTGTAATTTTCCGACTGGGGGATTCTGGGGAATCTCGAGCCCAGCGCTGGTTCGGTGCTGCCCCTCCTCCCTGAATGCCTGCTGCTCCAAGCCCTCTGAGCCCTGCCGACTGTGCAGGCTGCAGCTGCAGGGCGGGGGAGGCAGGTGGCCGTGTGCCTCTGTCTTAGCTGGAATCGGCTCTTGTTAATTTTCACAAGGCAGTGATGGGATTGTGGTTCTACTTCAAAGCCCTTAGCCTTTAGAGATACAAACAGAAGTATTTATGGACCAGGTGCTTTGTGTAAAAATGAGACTGCTTGAAAAATACCACACTGGCAACGATCAGGCCGTTTGACAAGCGGGAGGCTCATCAGGAAGTGGTTTGGTCAGTTTCGGCCCCAGACTTCCCCGATTCAAATCCCAGCCTCCAGCTCACTGCTGGGCCACCTCGAGCATGTGGCCTATTCACACTCCCTCAGCTGTGAGACGCAGAAAAGAATCAAACCCCCAGACCAGGGGAGTCTGAGCCTGAATCTGGACCTTGGTGAGCAGCGGAAACATGAGCTGTATTCACCAGCCCCGGGGTGGGGGTGGGGGACCCAGAGCCGGCCCCCGCCACCAGCGCAGTGAGCAGGTGCAGCCCTGTGAGGGTGGGCTCACTGTTTTGACACTTTCGGCACTTGTGCCCTTTCCCTCACAACGTCCTGTCTAGAAAGTGGTTCTGTGCGCCCTCTGTGTGTGCGGCCCACGCGTGCAGGCTTCATCCTGAGGATGCGTGGGGGCAGCAGAGGACAGGTGGGAAGCTGAAGATTCGCCAGCTGGCCCTGCAGCTGCCCACAGGCACCGGCCACACCCTGCGGTTCTGTGATGTGCAGGCTGTCGCTCTGGTCTATCACTGGACGTGTGCAGACCCTGCTCGAAGGGCCCCAGGAAGGGCAGCGGCAGGCCCTCCGGCTGGTGCACGGGTGGCGAGAGGATGAGTTGGTTTCCCCAGGCGTCTCTCCTCACTTTTTGAATTGTGTGACACGTACCTGTTTTACCTCCGGAAAAAGAAAATCCAAAGAAATGGAAAATATTAAGACAGAAATCAAATTAACTGGGAGAGGAGGTTCTGGAGGGAAACAAAAACCGGTTGGGGTTTCCTGCTGCCCTGCTTGTCCCTGAGTCATGTTAAGGAGAACAGACGCCGTGGATGGGGGTGATGGGGATGCCCATTACTGCTCGCACTCAGAAGTAAAGGAATTCACCCAGAAAGGCATGTGGTTTGCTGGTGTCTGCCTGGCTCCGTATCCCATGGGTGAGGTGTGCATGTTGGGGGAGGGGAACATCTGGGAACCGGGACTCAGCACTTGGACCAAGCTGCCTGTCCTCTCTGGGCTAAACTGAGGGCCTGCCCTGCTCAGGCCAGGGGTTGCTGTGGCAGGCCAGTTTGCTGCCTCTCACCAGGGAGGGTTTAGGTCGTGGCCACGTGTGGGGCCCATGCTTTTTAACTCACTGCTGTGTAAATGCACCCTGGCCACAGCTCACTGATGCTCTTCCCATTTTAAACAATTTTTTTTCTCCGTTTAATTTAGGATATTTCCCTTGCTACATCTTCAAATTTACTAATGTTTTCTTCTGCAGTGTCTCCTGTGCTGTGGACTCCATCTTGGATGTGTCCTCTACACACATTGTAGTTTTGTTTCTAGAAAACAGATGTGGGTCTTTTTTTGGTCTTCATGTCCCTACTTAACTTTTGAATGTACAAAGTACAATTCTAATAATATTTTTGTGTTGTTATGTGCCATCGAGTCAGACCTGACTCACAGCAACCCCTCCTTGGGTTTCCAAGGCGGTATCACTATGGAAGTAGATTGCCCAACCTTCCTTCCGAGGAGTGGCTGAATAATATTTTTAATATTCTAATAATATGTTTTAGTATTCTTGTCTGTTAATGAATGAACGCATCCATCTGGGAAGAAGTGCAGCCTGACTGGTCCTTAGAGGTGATGACGATGAGCCTTCATCTCACTTACTTTGGGCATGTAACTAGGAGGGACCAGTCCCTGGAGGACATCATGCTGGGTGAAGTGGAGGATCAGTGAAAAAGGCAGAGACCCTCAAGGAGACGGACGGACAGTGGCTGCAACAATGGGCTCGAGCATAACAACGCTTGAGAGGCTGGTGCAGGGCCAGGTTTTGCTCTGTTGTGTGTGGCGTCGCTATGGGTCGGAGTGACTTGAGGGCGCCTGACAGCTGTGAATTATGACACCTGCATCAGCTCTAGGCTGGTTTTGATTGCCTTTTATCCTTGTTAGGGACCACACATCCCTGCTTCTTTGCGCGCCTGGAAAGTTTCGTTCACAGACATTTTCCTCACTAGGTGATGGATACTTTCGTATTTTTATAAACATTACTGAGCTTTGTTCTACCATGCACCTAAGAGTCTTAGGAGCAGTTTGATTCTTTTGGGTCTTGCTCTAGGATTTGTTAGGCAGGACAAGAACAATGTTTAGTTGAGGGCTCATTATTCCCAATGAGATTCTTGGTAAAGTGCACAACATATTTGACTTTCAAATAAACAGCTGATGAGTCACAAGCAGGATAAGGGTGTTCCTTGCAATGTTTGGGACATACCCTTAAGTGTTGTTATTTTATCAGAAATTCCAATAACTGGGCCTCCTCTTCATATGTGTTAAATCTGGCAACAGTATTAGTATTGACCAGTGATATGCAGATAATACACTAGTACTTGCTGTTAAGTGAAGAAGACTTGAAGCACTTACTGCTGAAGATCAAAGGCTGTAACTGTCAGTATGGATTACACCTCAACATAAAGAAAACAAAAACTCTCACAACTGGACCAATAAGCAACATCACGATAAATAGAGAAAAGATTGAAGTTGTCAAGGATTTCACGTTACCTGGATCCACAATCAATGCCCATGGAAGTAGCAATCAAGAAATCAAAAGACAGTTAAAGAGCAAAGATGTCACTTTGACTAAAGAGCACCTGACCCAAACCATGCTATTTCCAATTGCCTCATGTATGTGTGAAAGCTGGACAATAAATAAGGAAGACTGCAGAAGATTTGATGCATTTGAGTTATGGTGTAGGTGAACAGTATTAAATGTACCATGGACTGTCAGAAGAATAAACAAATCTGTCCTGAAAGTACAGCCAGAATGCTCCTTGGAAGTGAGAAGGGCCATACTTTGTCTCTCATACTTTGGTCATGTTGTCAGAAGGGACCATTCCCTAGAGAAAGGCATTATGCTTGGTAAAGGGGAGGCTCAGCACAAAACAGGAAGCCGCTTTGCAACATTTTTTTTCAACAGCGCCACCAACATTAGTCCTGAGGCCAGATTTTCTGAGTGTTCTACCTACTGGCCCATGAGTTATGAGGTTGTCCAGTCTGGCTGGTGGCGACGGGCCCAGGGCACTTTTGATACCTTCAAATGGTTCTTGTCCAGTTTGGGGTTGTTTCTTCACAGATATGTGCTGATCAGTACTCCGCTGACTCCTTGAAGGTCTTCTGTCCGTCGGTACTGTTCTCTGTGCAGTTCTTTCTCCCACTCTGTCCTGCAAACTCACTCCAGCTGCCTGGTCCTCCCAGACTCTCAGCTCTGATCCTCAAGCCTGTGAGGCTGCCAGGAGCCACTTGGGTCCCCCTCTCAGCAGGCAGTAAACTCACCTCTTTTGTTTCCTGTCAAGCAGGAGTGTTGTCCTTTGTAGTCTAAAGCTGTTGTCTTGAAAACCACTGTTTCCTATGTCTTGCTTTCTATCAATCAATCAAACATCCATGTCTCTACCATCTATCAATCTACCACCTATCTATCATCTATCTTCTGGTTGTTTTGAGCAGGAGGGAAATCCCATCCCTGTTACTCCATCTTGGCCAGAAGCAGGGGTCAGCATCACCTTTTTTAACAAGAAAAGTGATGCTGTTGTTTAATATCAGCTTCTCTGAGATGTCACTCACAGACCACAACCTTCCCTTTTAAAGGGCACAGTTGGGGGTGGGTTTTCGTATTCTCAGAGTTGTGCACCCATCACCTCTAATGAATTTTCCAGTACTTTCATCACCTCATAAAGAAATCCTGTACCCATTAGCAGTCACTCCCCCCACCCCAACCCCCGACAACCACTAATCTACTTTGTCTCTATGGATATGCCTGTTCTGGACTTTCACATGAACAGAATCACATAATACGTGCCTTTGTGTCTGGCTTCTTTCACTTACTGTGTGTTTTCCAGGCTCATCCATGTTGTAGTGTCTATCAGAACTTCATTCCTTCTTAGGACCAAACAAAAGAACCTTTGTGTGGATACATCACAGTGTGTTTATCCATCCATAAGCTGGTGGACATTGGGGTGCGTTTCCCCCTTTGGGTTGCTGTGAGGAATCTGCTGTGAACAGTCATGTGCAAGATTTTTTGTGTGGGCATGTTTGTTTTCAGTGCTCCTGGATGTAGATCCAGTTGTCCCAGCATCAAGTGTTGAAGAGACCATTCCTTCCCTATTGATTTGTCTTGGCATCCTTGTTGGCAATGAGCTGGTCTGGTCCCTCAATTCTATTCCATTAATTCATGTCTATGGTTTTGCCAGTGCCACACTGTCTTGAGTACTATAGCTTTGCAGTAAGTTTTCAAATCAGGAAGTGTGAGTCCTCCAGCTGGTTTTTTTTTTTTTTTTTTTCTGTTTCAAAGGTTATTCTTGATTCCTTGCATTTCTGAATGAACTTTAGGATCTGTTTATCAATTTCTGCCAATTCCCCGCCCCCCCAAAAAAAGGAATCTGGGCATTTGAAAGGGATTGGGTTGAATATGTAGATCAACCTGGGTGCACCATTCTCTTAACAACATCAGATCTTCTGTTCCTTGCACATGAAGTGTTTTGACATTGACTTAGATCTCTAATTTTTTTCCAACAATATTTTGTAGTTTTTAGTGTAGGCTTGCTGCAGTTCCTTGGCTAAGTGCATTTCTGTTTTTTTCTTTTTGATGTTATAATAAGTGGATTATTTTCATTTCATTCTTGGATTGTTTTTTGCTAGTGTATAAACTCTGGTGGTGTAGTGGATAAGGCATATGGTTGCTAACCAGAAGGTCAGCGGTTCAAACCCACCTGCCGCTCTGCCGAAGGAAGATGGGGCCAACTACTTCCAGAAAAATTTACACCCTCGCAAACCCAGTGGGGGTCGCTATGAGTCGGAATTGACTCGATGGCAGTAAATTTGTGTTTTTGGAAACTACAGCTGGCTTTTGCATGTTGATCCCACAGCCTTGCTGAAGTCATAGGCTAGTAGCATGAGCAGCTAGTAGCATGAGTATCTGCATTCCTTTGAGTCCCCACCCGCAAGATCGTACCTGGAAAGAGGGATTTACTTCGTTCTCTTCGTTTTTGCCGAACGGCCCAGACTAGAACCTCCAGTCGTGTGGAACAGAAGTGGGAGAGGATGGCCTCGTAGGGGTGGGACGCTCCCCTTGACCCTCCCTGACCTTCCTTCAGTCCAGCACCAGGGGCTCCTCCAGGTGGGGACGCTGCGCCCTGCAGGGCACAGGGACCAGGCTGGGCAGCGAGGACTGGAGTGGACTGTGTGAGGTGGGTCCCACCACCATGTGGCCAGGAAGGCCCCACCACTGCCCCTCCACAGATGGGGACGCGAAGGCAGGAGAGGACAAGCAACTCGCCCTAGGCGGCCCCAGTGCGGGCCCATGCGGTCAAGGGAGGTCTCGGTGAGAACCAGGTGGGGTCCAAGTGGATGACAGGGTCCTAGTGCGGCCGCCGGGGACTGGGCGAGGCTGCCGCGGTCGGGCTCGGGGCAGCGAGCGGAAAGCGCAGAGCTCACTAGCCTCACAGGGCCGGTTAACGAGCGCCGAGCACCACGCCAACGCCCCGCGTCCGGACGGCTCAGGCCACGCCCCCGCCGTCGCGCCTCCGCCCTCCCGCCCCGCGGCCTGCCGGGACATATAGTCCGGTGCGTCTCAGAACCAGGGACTCCAAGTCCTAGAGAGCCCCTCTGCAGGCCTGCGCGCCACGCCCACCCCGCAGCCTGCGGGACTTGTAGTCCAGTGCGCGCGGCGCCGAGGTACGGGCTGAGCGGCGGGACTAGGTTTCCCAAAGAGCTTCGCGCCGGGTCACGACGCCGTCTCCGTCGCCCCTGCCGTCGTCTCTGTCGCCACTGCCGCTGTCTCCGTCGGGCTTTCTCCAGCGCCGCTGCCGCCGCGGCTTCGCGACCTGCGAGGCGGGTTCCCCGCGATCAGAGGCTGCGGGTGGGGCCTCCGCGGGCACTGTGGAGCGGGCCGGGGGAGGCCGGGATGGAGCCCCCCGGAGGTGGGCCGCTGCCGGGCCGCGCCGGGGCGGTTGGGAGGACGGGGGCCCGGGGCGCGGGACGGCCGGGAGGAAGGTCGCCCGGGGCAGGGGACGAATGCCTGACGGCGCGAGCGGCCTGCTGTCCCCGCAGTGGACTGAAGCGGCGGCCGGCCCGGAGCCGAGGCAGATCCCGGCGCCTGCTCGGGCTGCGGACGGATGGTGAGACGGCCGCGGGCGGACATGGCTCACCTCAGGGGATTTGCCAACCAGGTGAGGGGCAGGCGTCAGGATGGTGCACGTGAACGTGCCTGCGTGAGTTTGCGCCCCAAACGAGTGAGTGTGAGTTTGTGTGTGCGCTCCAGCCAAGAATACGTGTGAACGTCTAAGCGTGCGTGCATGGGTGTGCACGCTAGACGAGTGTGTGTGTGCATGGGCAGTTGTGCACACCAGACGGGAGAGTGTGTGTGTGTGTGCGGTGTGTGCCCCGGACGAGACTGTGTGTGTGTGCGGTGTGTGCGTAATGTGTGCCCCAGATGAGAGTGGGTGTGTTCATGTGCGTGGTGTGCGATCCAGACGACAGTGTGTGTGTGTACGAGGTGTGCTCAGAGAGAGTGCACACCTGTGTGTGCATGGTGTGCGTCCCAGACGAGAGTGAGCAGATGTGTGTGTGCACTCTGGATGAGTGTGTGCGGGCATGTATTTGTGGTGTGCACCCTGGATGAGTGCATGCATTTGTGTGTGCATGTGGTGCGTGCCCAGATGAGAGTGTGTGCATGTGTGTATGTGAGTACACCCTGGACAAGTGTGTGTGTGTGTGAACGTGTGGGGTGCACCCCAGACAAGAGAGCTTGCATATGTGTGCATGAATGTGCCCTGGACGAGAGCGTGTGCATGTGTGGTGTGTGTGCGTCTGTATGCACACGGTGTGTGCCCCAGATGAGTGTGTGTGTGTGTGTGTATGCCCTGGACAAGAGTGTGTGTGTATGCCCTGGATGAACGTGTGTGCACCCCAGACTAGTGCGTGCATGTGGTGTGTGTCTTGGACAAGAGTGCGAGTATATGTGTGTGCGTGGTGTGTGTCACAGATGATAGTGCATGGGTGTGTGCGTGTGGTGTGCACCCCTGGAGAGTGTGTGTGCACCCCAGACAAGTGTGTAAGTGTGTGCTCTAGAAGAGAGTGCATATGTGCACATAGTGTGTGCCCCAGATGAGAGTGTGTGTGTATGGGGGGGTGGATGCACATGGTTTGCATGTGCCCTGGACAAGAGTGTGTGTGTGTGTGCACATGCGTGGTGTGTCCCAGACAAGAGTGCAGGCCTGTGTCTATGTGTGTATGAGGTGTACCCCCAGACAACAGTGTGTGCATGTGTGTGCGTGGTGTGCGTCCCAGATGACAGTGTGTGTGCGTGTGCCCTGGACGAGTGTGTGTGCACGCACCCTAGATGAGTGCATATGCCCTGGATGAGTGTGCCTGTGTGTGCATGCAGTGTGTTCCCCTGGACAAGAGTGTGTACATGTATGTGCACATACACCCTGGATGCAAGTGCATGTGTGAGTACACTCTGGGTGAGCATGTGTGTGCATGTGTGCACCCGGCACAAGAGTGCATGTGTGTGTGTGTGCAGTGTGTGGCCCGGATGAGAGCATGCATGGGTACGCTTATGTGTGTGCATGTGGTGTGTGCCCAGCACAAGAGTGCTGTGTGTGTGCATGGAGCTAGCTGTGCCCCAGCCGAGAGAGTGGGCACCCCCACCGAGCACTGATCGCTGAGTCTGACAAGGTGAAAATCCTGGTATATTTTGCATGTGTCACTGAGGGTCTGCCAGACCCCACTTGTTGGTGCAGGGCCCGTCTCACGTCTGCACCGGGACCCCTTTTGTCCACCTGGGATGTGGTCTGGTGTGGGGGTGGCAACCTGGGGGCACGTGGCTTTTGTGCGCAGAAGCTTAGAGGTGCCTGAAAATGGCCTGGGAGGCGCTGCAGTTCCAAGGGAGCACTGGAGGAGTGTTCTGTCTGGGGACAGGTGCTGCCCTCACGCTGGCCGGGGCTCCTGTGGGAAACTGGCTCTCAGCAGCAGAGGGAAGTCAGAGGTCGGGGTCTGCTTGGGGTCTGGGCTGGGCCTGCGGTCCTCCGGCCGTGCTGGGCTGCGTGCTGTGGGGTCTGACCAGTGCCGGCGGCATTTGTGCAGGGAGAGCCTGGCAGCACCTGAGGTGTGGGGTAGAATAGGAGCTCCTGTGGGAACTGGGGGACGGGGAAGGTGCGTGTCCCCTTGAGGACGTGCTCCTAGGGGAAGCAAAGTGCGGACAGGGCCACTCTGGGCAGAAACGCTTCACAGGGCGGACGCCCTCCTTCGTTTACCGCTCCCGCAAGCCGCCTGTCACCCCCGCCCCCCACAATGTCCTGCCTTCTGCTGCTGGTGTTGAGGAGCCGGGGGTGGGGGGGGACGACCAGCTGGGTGAGGGGACAGTGGGGAGTGAGGCCACGGTGGCTGCCCCGTCCCCTTCACCCCTGCCACTTGGTTCTGTCCTTGATGCATCGGCTCTGGGTGTGCTGTCATGGCTGCGTCTGTCCGCCACACGCGCTGGGCTGGGGGCGCTGGCTCTCTGTGCGGGGTGGAGCTTGGGTCTGAGCTCAGCTTTCTGCACGAAGCGTCCGGGCGGGGCATCCTGAGTAGCAGCAGGGCCCGGTGGAAGCTGGGGTGCGGCGGATGCTGTGGCGGGCTGGCAGAGCTAGGGTGGGTGGTTGGCACTGTGGCAGACCGCCTGATGCAGCTGCACTTGGAGGGTAACCTGCGTGCCACGGTAGGTAGCAGGAGAGTCGTGTCCTCGGAGTGAGAGGGGCTGTGAGCTCAGGCTGTCAGCCAGACTTCTGAGTCACTCGGGCTGTGTGGGTGTTTCAGCACGAGGTTCCTGAGTGGGCCTGTACCCAGGCACTTTCCCACAGGTGGCCGGCACTTTTTAAGTGTGAGGACCAGGTTTCCCCGGGGCGCCGGAGTTTTCTGTGGGGTGCTCCTGTGGGGTGTGGCTGGGGCGCATCTGACTGTGGGGAGCCCCTTGCTAAGGGGTAGAGGGACTGAGGCTGAATCTGCACAAGACGGCAGCTGCCATGGGGCAGCAGAGACCCCTTCTCGTGCTGTGCTCTCCTCCTGGCGTCCCTGTCCCTGTGTGGCAAGTGGTGGGTGGTGCCCAGTGCTTTCTGAGCGGAGAGCGGCCGGAGGTTTGCTGACAGGAAGGAGCTTGGGGAGGCCTGGGGCTCCCCTGGGGTGGTGTTGGTTGGCCGTGGAGCTGCCCTGACGGGCCCTCCCTCCGGCCCCGCGCAGCACTCCCGCGTGGACCCCGAGGAGCTCTTCACCAAGCTGGACCGCATTGGGAAGGGCTCCTTCGGGGAGGTGTACAAGGGCATTGACAACCGCTCCAAGGAGGTGGTAGCCATCAAGATCATTGACCTGGAGGAGGCCGAGGACGAGATTGAGGACATCCAGCAGGAGATCACCGTGCTCAGCCAGTGCGACAGCCCCTACATCACCCGCTACTTTGGCTCCTACCTGAAGGTCTTCTGGGCAGCAGGAGTGGGGGCGTGGCGGGAGGGCACGGGGAGGCCTCTTCCTGTTGCGAGTTCCCCGAGCCCTGGCCCTCACTGCCCGGCGGCACCCACGGCGGTGCAGGCGCTGACGGCGCTGCTCTTGTCACCAGAGCACCAAGCTGTGGATCATCATGGAGTACCTGGGCGGCGGCTCGGCACTGGACCTGGTGAGCTGGGCACCCTGAGCCCCCAGGCCCGTGGGTGGGGGGGGGGGGGCAAGGCCCTGTGTCACGTCTCCCCCTCAGCTCAAGCCGGGACCCCTGGAGGAGACCTACATTGCGACCATCCTGCGAGAGATCCTGAAGGGCCTGGACTACCTGCACTCAGAACGCAAGATCCACCGCGACATCAAAGGTCTCGGCCGGGGCTCACCCTGCGCCCCAGCCTCGGCTCCCCGTGTCCTCAGAAACCAAGCCTGCAGTCTGGCTTAGTTCTGACAGTAGGGACGGAGCCTCCTTGGTCTGTGGTCCCTGTCTTACGAGGGACGGTCCCGCTGTGGGGGTGGCACATGCTCCTGGACCCGAGCACGGGGGGTGGCTTCAGGGGCCGTCAGCTGCCCTGGGCCGCCGAGCACTCTAGGGACTGTGTGCTCACAGCGCTCGTCAGCTGGGGGCTGTCGCGCTTGCTGGGCTGGTGGCGGCCCCGGCTGAGGCTGCCCTGTCTGGCTTTGTTGTGCAGCTGCCAACGTGCTGCTCTCAGAGCAGGGTGATGTGAAGCTGGCGGACTTCGGGGTGGCGGGGCAGCTCACTGACACACAGATCAAGAGGAACACCTTCGTGGGGACCCCCTTCTGGATGGCACCCGAGGTCATCAAGCAGTCAGCCTATGACTTCAAGGTGGGCGTGGCCAGTGGGCTGGGGCAGGGGCTGGCCGTCAGGGTGCTGCAGGGGCTTTAGGGGTGTGGTGGCATGAGGCTGACTGGGTGCCATTGCAACTGCTTGTCCAGGCTGACATCTGGTCCCTGGGGATCACGGCCATCGAGTTGGCCAAGGGGGAGCCCCCGAACTCTGATCTGCACCCGATGCGCGTCCTGTTCCTGATCCCTAAGAACAGCCCACCCACGCTGGAAGGCCATCACAGCAAACCCTTCAAGGAGTTTGTGGAGGCCTGCCTCAACAAAGACCCCCGATTCGTAAGCCTGCCCCTACAGGAGCCCCTTTCCTGCACGGCTATCTCTGGGGTCGGCAGTGGAAGTTGGGCGGGGGATAACAGCTCAGGGTAGAGTCTGCAGACCCGCCCCTGATTGAGGCCCTTCCTTGAGGTCCCCACACTGTTGGAGGCCCTGTGTCCAGCGTGGGTCATGCCAAAGGCTCAGGTCTTAAGTGGGCAGGGCACTTGCTCATGTGGGAGGTCTGGCTCTGGCTGCATCTGCCCCTGGGGGTGGTGGCAGTGACGGCCCGTCCCCTGCAGAGGCACTCTGCCCGGGCGGCATGGCCCTCGTCCAGTGTCCCCGGGGGTGGTGGCAGTGATGGCCTGTCCCCTCAAAGAGGCCCCCTGCCTGGGAGGCATGGCCCTGGTCCTGTGTCCCCGGGGATGGTGGCAGTGACGGCCCGTCCCCTGCAGAGGCCCACTGCCCGGGAGTTGTTGAAGCACAAGTTCATTGCCCGATACACCAAGAAGACCTCTTTTCTGACTGAGCTCATTGACCGTTACAAGCGCTGGAAATCTGAGGGCCATGGCGAGGAGTCTAGCTCGGAGGACTCTGACATGTGTGTCCCTGAGGCACTGCTGAGGGTGGGCATTGGGTGCTGGGGTGGGGCTGGTGTCCCCTAGGCCCGAGGACAGGATCCGTGCAACACTCTCTCGTGTCTGCTGCCTGAACCGGCTGCATCCGGTGTGGCTGTGGGAACAGCTGAGGGGTGCTGTGGGGGATGGAGGAGGGGGCACTGAGGGGGATGGTGGGGGGCCCTGGGGATGGCATAGAGGCTCCCTGAGGGTCGGCTCCCCATGGTGGCCATAACTCCTTGTCCTCAGTGATGGTGATGCAGAGGATGGGGACCAGGGCCCCATCTGGACATTCCCCCCAACCATCCGTCCAAGCCCCCACAGCAAGCTGCACAAAGGGTCCGCTCTGCACGGCTCCCAGAAGGTCGGTCTCCTGCCATGTGGGGGGGGCAGGGACAGGAGGGGCAGCAGTGTGGGGGGACAGGGCTTCCCTCGTCTCTTCCTCTGGCACCCCTGGCCGTCCCAGCTCCCCATGAACGGGATCTCAGTGTGGTGCTGAGCCCAGCCAGAGGGCCATGCTAAGGCCTGGCTGGGCCGTAGGGCTGCCTTGGGAGGCAGGGAGGCTGGACCCTGGGGAAGGTCAGGGCCGCTGTGCTGTGGTCTGGAGGGGCGGGGCCAGCTCACGCTCCTGTCCCTACAGTCAGTGGAGCCAGTCCAGCGGCAGCCGAGGTCCCAGAGCCTGACCACGCTGGTCCGGCCTGTCTTCGGAGAGGTGAGGGAGGGCAGGGTCCTACGGGGCTGGGGAACCAGCCAGGTGGGCACACAAGGGTCCCTTGTTTGGACTCTGGCTGTGTTGCCGCTTGGCACAAGAGGGGTTGGGCCCAGGCCCAGGGGCTGAAGGGTGGCTGCTGGCTGTGTGGCAGCATCTGGGCCTCTGCTGCTCAGAGGGTGTGACAGCCTGGCGGAAATATGCCACCTGAGCCCCTGCCCGGAGAAGGGCAGTGGCCCCCGGGGGGCTCGGCTGGCTGGTGCAGAGAGCCTCCGGTGGCCTTGTGGGCACCTGGGGGATGCAGTGGGACCTGGAGGCGCTCAGTGCAGACACCTGGAGCTCAGAAAGGACACGGGCCGGGGCGGGGAGGGGGTGCAGAGTGTGGTAGCGGAGGGCTTCAGGGGCTGGTCTACCCCTTGACAGACGTGTTGGGGGCAGGGCTGGTGGCGGTTTGTGTGTCACTGCTCTCTGTGGTGCTGCTGGCCACGAGACTGTCCCCCGCACGCCCTATGGTTGGTAGACTATGTGTGAGGAAGACCAGGGGAGAGGCCTGGCCTTCGCCTGGCCTAGGTCCAGCCTGGGGGCTCTGATCTCGTCAGCTCGTGCTGGCGGAGAGCCCCGAGGGTTTGGAAGACAGTGGCAGGGTAGCGTCATGGTCGGGGAGAGCTGCGTGAACCTACCTACCTTCCCACCCCTCTTTGGAGGTGAGCTCACTGGCTGCTGTGTCCTCACCCTGGGCCCTGTGAGCCCCTTGGTGGCCAGCTGTTTCCAGGGGGTGGGTCCAGGGTGGTCAGCAGAGGTCAGTGGCCCATGTTTCCACAGCTCAAGGAGAAGCACAGGCAGACGGATGGGCGGGCAGGGGCCCTGGAGGAGCTGGAGAACGCCTTCAGCCTGGCCGAGGAGTCGTGTCCCGGCATCTCAGACAAGCTGGTAGCCCACCTGGTGGAGCGCGTGCAGAGGTGAGCCCGGCCATGGAGCCTCACCCACTGGTGGGGGAGAAAGCACCGTCTTCTCTCTGAGGAGAAGGCTGTCACCTCCTTTCCTTATGGATGGTGGGGATGGTCCTTTTCAGGTAGGACCACCCTGGTGGCCTGCCTACCTCCAGGAGGACACAAATGCTGTCCTGTCCTAACAGCTGTGGTGAGGGGACAGCCCTGGCGTGGGCAGCTGATGGCGGGACCTGGACTCGGGTGCAGGGCACTGCCACCACTGTACTGACCCCCCCCCACCCCACTGCAGGTTCTCACATAACAGTAACCACCTGACATCTGCTCGCTGAGGCTGCACTGCTGTGATGGCATGGTGCCCCTCTGACACTGAGGACAGTGTGCTGGAGCCACCCCCCCCCAAATAGTCCAGCCCCACGCCCCTGGCCGCCCCTCCAGCCCCTCACCCCGGCCCTCTGAGCAGCAGTGGAGGGTGGAGACGGGGCAGTGTACACGTGAGTGAGTGACCCTGGGAGGAGGCTCTGAGTCCCCTGCTCCCTTTGGGCGGGGCCTGTCCCCTCTTGAGCGCCCTGGGCTCGGGAACCTGGCACCTCTGGGCCGTTGGGGCTGAGGGCCAGAGGCCCAGGCAGGCCAGGCCTGCACTCCTGCCGCAGGTGGGCTAGGGTGGGCTGGAGGGCCCAGTCCCCGCCTTGCCCGGGGCCTGCTGTGTGGCTCTGATGGTCCAGGCGCCGTGGGGCTGGTGTGAGGCCCCAGCGCCCTGCTCATTGCGTGTCCTCACAGCGCTGTCTTTTTTTTTTTTTTTTTTTTGAGAAAATTGAGCTGTCCCCTTTCTAGCCCCAGGTCAAGCTGTTAGTTTGATAGGACACTGAACAGTCCTGCCACCTTCAATAAAGACGTGAACTGGAGCTGGCGGTCTGGGGCTGTGTCTAGTGCGGGCTGCTAACCCTCACTCGCCATCCTGACTTGTGTGGCACTTCAGGGGGTGCAGTCTGAAAGGAGGGCACCACGCTGGCCTGTGGGACATGTTTATTTTTAACTGCACACGTTAGCTCCATGGGGGGCTGTGACTGTGGCTTGTTAAAGCAGCTGGGGTGCTAGTAATGAGAGGTGTCCACTGTCCTGGCCAGGGGCTTTGGAATCCCCTCTCCAGGGCTGTGTGAGCTGTACAACCTACTGGCTTCCTGTCAGACTTAGGTGGCTGGTGATGGCCATAGTCGTGTCCCTGGTGGCCTGCTGCCCCTGTGCCCACCCTGGCCAAGCTCAGCTGATCCAGGAACCCAGGAGCACCTGCCTGTCCTTGCTGGTGGGTGTGGGGTGTCCTGGTCAGCAGCCTCAAGAAGAGGTCAGGTGAGGGCTGAGCTGGCCCTGCATGTCCCACGCCAGCCTGGCTCTGCAGATAAGCTGAGGGGCCATGTCTGCTCCTTGGAGTCACTGGTATGGATGGGACACTGCGTGGAGGTCGCTGGTGATGGGCTGAGGGGACCGTTGGGGATATGGGGCCAGCAGGTGTCCCCATCCCCTGCCCTGGAGACACACGTGCCACCCAGGTTCAGCTCTTCGGTGACTGCTGCTCTGTGTCCTCCGTGGGGTGGTCTCGTCTGCCGCCTTCACCACTGGCTGCCTGGCCGACCTTCACTCCTCTTGCCTCTGGGTGGTGGCCCTGTGCAGGGCCCAGGCCATAGGGGGCCCTCCCAGGTGTGCTGCTGGCCCTTGTAATCACCTCCATCCACCTGGAGGAGAGGGTGTCGATACCCACCAACAAAGTGGCTCACCCTCGGGCTGGAAGCCAAAAAATCACCCCAAGAGGGATCCAGAATGTGGGTGCAGGAGACCGCGGGGTGCTGCCAGGACCTACCTTTCAAATGTGTACTTGCTCTCTGCACGGAAAAAGTAGATGTGTGACTTGAATTGGAGCTTGAAGACATGGTCCTTGTGGACGCCGTCAGCCGGCCCAGGGACGCTCACGCTGTAACCCAGCAGTGGGAGGCTGGCCAGTGGGTAGTCGTCCTGCAGGACAGAGAGTACAGTGATCCGCAGGGCTAGGGTGCAGGCTGTCCTGAGCCCTGCCTCCCTGGGTGCCCACAGGGTGGCAGCGGGCAGCGGGGCTGCCCAGGGGCCAGCTGGAGTGGCCTCTGGCATCCTCGGCGGTGCCGGCCGGGAAGTCACCTCACCTGATGCGTCTTGTAGAAGAACAAGCAGAAGTTGGTGAAGACCACCCAGAGCTTCTGCCAGCCGCTGCTGTTCTTGAACTTTCTCAGCAGGTACCCAGAAAGCTGGTTCTGCCGGGAAGAGGGGCGACAGCACGGGCCTCAGCCTGCGCCCCCTGGAGAGCTACCCATGCCTGTCCCCACCCCTGGCAGCTGGCCTGGGCTAAGGGATACTGAGCCGCCTGATGGGAGTTAACAACACAGACTAGGCTAAGCCCTCTCGCAGGCATGTCGTCTATGTTGATGGTCCCCACACTGACCCTCAGCAGGGGAGGGAGGACATGTGAACGCAGGAGTAGAACACCCCTTCCCCAGGGCGCCAGTGCCCCTCTGACAGAGGCTGGAAGAGTGCAGGGCAAGTGGCTCCAGGACAGGTGGGCCTGTCCCTCGTGTCCTCTGTGCTTCCAGATCTGCCAAGCAGCACAGTGACTCAGATAGAAGCAGACACACCACAGGGAGGGTCCCGGGGGCAGCACAAGGCCCAGGGCCCTGGGGCTCAGAGCATTGCTTGGCTTGCAGAGGCATGGCTGCAGCTGAGGCCTTGTCAGACCACAAGGGGACAGGTAGGTGGTAGGGCTCCTCTCCAGTGCATCCACCAGGCCATGCCCAGGTATTGGGAGAGGCCGGGCTCTGGCCAGCAGAGAAAGTTCTGGAACTGCCACAGGGTGAGGGCTTGGAGGGAGGGGCCGGGGGCAGCCAAGGCCTCCAGCTGTGAGTGTGGGGGCTGGGCAGCATGGTACCTCAACAGCAGCGCTGAGGTCGGCCCTGGACACACTCGTGCTGCGGCACCAGCACACGTGCAGTGTGGTGTTGGCGCGGTGCTGGCTCAGCCCCCCCGCAGAGCCTCGGGTACCCTGAGCATCCTCTTCTGACTCCTGCTCCGAGGAGGCCTCATCTGACGGTCCTGCGGGGAGGCATGTGTCACCTCGAGGGGCGGACCCGCCTGGATGCCCCTTTTTGGGGTGCTCTGCAGGGAAGTTCCTTGGGGTGGGCTGAGACTGGCAGAGTGCTGCCAGGGATGGCTTGGTACCTCCATCCACCCCCACCTGGGGTGGCCTGGCTGGTCCAGAGAAGTCCCTTAAGTGGGGCACTCACCAGGGGTGCGAGCCCATGCCGGGCTTGTCGGGAGTGCAGGAGCGGGCCCACCTTGCTTGGCTGCCTCAATGGTGGTGGTGAGGTCACCCAGCCACTTCTCCATCTCCAGGCGGGTGCTGTGGGGGTGGCAGTGGTCGGAGCCTGCTCACAGTCCCCTCCCCCCACCAGGCCTCACTGCCCCTCTGCTGGGTGTCCATGCCCAGAGCAGCACCCAGGAAGGTACGCCATCCGGGCCTGACGTTGTGTGAGCTTTGGGGGGCTAGGGCTGGGACCTGAAGCCTGCCCTGCCAGCTCTGAAGGGCTGTCTGTGAGGCTGTGCCCTTGGGGGCCTGCCAAGGTCGCCCCCCCATGGAGTCTTCTCCCAGCAGCCAGGAGGCCAGCCCACACCCCTGACTGAAGACGGTTCCCTCTGTCCCCTCACTTTTAGGCAGTGCCCAAACTATAAGGGAACATATCCCCCAGGATGCTCTGAGGTATGCTCACCACTTGGGGAACCCGGGGAGCTAGGAGGAGGGCCACCCTGTGGCCCCAGGGCCTGCTCATGCAGAGCGGGGGAGGCCTTACCTGGCTGCCACCACGATTGTTTTCTGGGCTGCGTAGATGGTGAAACAATGAGGGGTTGACCATTCCTTCTCAGTCTCCTCCACCTGCGGGCAGCGGCTGGTTCAGAGTGTGGCCACACCCGTGTGGGGTGCAGCACGGGGTCCCTGGGAGCAGTGCTGGGGCGCTAGGAGGGAGCGCTACGGGAGACATGAGGTGAGCCCCGCTGGAGGCCCCAGTACTCACCGGTGGGTCCAGCACTATCAGCTGAAAGTCAAGCAGAGGAGGAATGCTGAGCGTGATCAGGGTCACATGGGGGTAGGGGGTGGTTGTATAAATTTGGTACCAAACCCAAGTAAGTGTCGCAGACACCCCACCCTGGGACGAACAGCCCACTCCTCGATGGACAGACAGACCCCCGAGTCCGGATGGACAGATTACCCCCTGGACATAGAGACCAACCCAGACAGACCAAACCCCTAGACAGAACAGCCCCCCAGATGGACAGGGCACACCCCTGGATGGACAGACCAACCCAGACAGACCAAACCCCTAGACAGAACAACACCCCAGATGGACAGAGCACACCCCTAGATGGACAGATATGAAGACCAACCCAGACAGACTGGCCTTAATTATAGGGATTTGATGTAGTGACTCCCGAATAAATTATCACAGAATTGACCCTGAAGGAGCATGTGGGTCATGGGTCCACGAGCAAGCCAGGCTGGGCCACTATCGGGAAGCTGAGTAACATGACCAATCTACTGCCAAGTCCAAGGGAAACCGACCGTCCCCAATGTGCCATAACACCTCTGTGATACCCAGTGACTGGAAGTCCCTCAGACAGCGGGAAACCACATCTACATGGTTGAGATCATTGTTCTCCAGCTGGGAGCCACCATCATTCCCTCGAGTCCGCCTAGTGGGTGGCAGAGGGGCCTGGGATGGTCACCTCCAGGGTGGGCACATGGAGCCATGCATGGCTTCATCCCGAACACAGGGTTGACATGAGTGAAGGCAGGGGAGCAGGTCCAGATGGTAGTCCCAGCTAATACACAGTTCAGGCCATTTTAATAGGGATCGGATGACACTTTTGGACAGAGTCCGTCCAAAAGATTCCAGAGTTTATTAGGGAGAATTAAGTGGGAACAGCAAAGGGCCTTCTACAAAGAGGGCCAGGAGCACCCTGCTCACAGCGCTGTGGAGGCATGGTAGGCAGGGGTCTAGAGGGGCCAGGGCTGACCGTGAGATTCTCTGGTGGAGACGCCTTCAAGGGGAACCTGGGGAGGCAATGGTAATCTACCTAAGAGCTGTCAACCCCACCACTCAATTCAGGAGGAAAAGGGAGCCATGAATGGCTTGGGGAAAGGTGTGGGCAAAGCCATGTGTGCCCTAATCCCAGGTCAGGGCCTGGAGGAAGGACAGGCAGACCCGGAGTGTGCAAGAGGGTCAGGCCCACTTGCTCCATAGTGTTCACTGGACACATGCAGGTGCAAGGGAGACAGGGTGCCTGTGCCCAGACATGTCCATGTCATGTTCTAACCCCGAACGACCAACGTGGCCCGTGTCCTCTGATGGAACTGCCTCCAGGATCCTGTCCGCCCACCCACAGAAAGCTGCAGCACAGGGGACCTGGGGGGAGGTACCAGCACACTAAGTACGCAGAAGGTGCAGGGAGGAGGAGCCTGTGGAAGGTGTGCTGATGGTGGGAGTGGGTGCCCGTGGTGCCGAGCGCAGCTGCGACGACGGGGGTGGACGCCTGCGGCCCCGAGTGCAGCTGTGACGACGGAGTGGGTACGTGCAGTGCTGGGCACAGCTGGTGAAGGCGCCTGCCTGGTGCTTGCTCTCGGGTAGGAACAGTGATCAGATTTGCACTGTTGGGTTTCTCTTAGAATGGAAGGGCTCTGCGTCCAGGACTCAGATGAGGGTGCTAGCTGGCTGGGAGACCCAACCACGAACGGAGCATGGAGAGCCTGCCTGATGGCTCTGCTCCCACCTACCAGCCGGAGACCGAGGGACTGGCCTGAATGGAGGAGGGTGAGGCAAGAGGAAGAGAGCCCGGGGTGACTAAAGTGGCCTCGTCCAGATGCAAGACCAACCAAGTGGGCAGAGCCAGGGCTGATCAGAACCCTTGCACATGGATGCCAGCAGGAGGGTCAGCGATAGGTCATCTGGATGGTGGCAGGTGGTCCCAGCAGGGACCCCGGCCTCCTATCTACTGTTCAGGACGCATGCCCAGGTGGATGCAGGGTGCGTGCTCCCAGCCTGGACGGCTGTAAGACCTCAGATGGCCCCTTGATAGGTTACCATGCCATGAGATGATGAGTTTCTCTCCCCAGAGACGACATAGACTTGTCACTGGAGTGACTGCACTGAATGGGCACAGTCTACCAGGACCACCCCTGTGTGCACTGGGAAACCCTCTATCCAGCCACTGGGTGGAAACAAGAGATGGTCTCCTGCTGCCGGGCTGAGACAGGACAGGAGCCCTGTTGCATGCCCCAGGTCTCCACAGCCTCCGTGCTCTACAGCCTCCGTGCACCCCACAGCCTCCGTGCACCCCACAGCCTCACTGGTGGCATCCCATTTGTGTCACATGTGAAAACCACATGTGCATGCACATGCCTGTTGGATCACTGCCTATAAGGTTATTAGGAACTGAAGTTTTAGAAGAGAAAATTTCTGTATAAAACCAGAGTGAAAGCTCTGAACCTTAAGGGTTCAGGGGTCACTGTTCTCCGTGAAGAAGATGCATTCACAGGTTCTGCCCTCTGGCGAGCTAGCAGCCAGGCTGGGTGCAGCTGAGGCGTGAGGGTCCCCAGCTGGGGTGCATGGGTCCTGTGGGCTGGTCCAGCAGCTGTGGCCTTGGAGCGTGGGTCTTGTGGTCCCGAGTGTGGGGCAGGAAGGACCCAGGAAGCCAGGGGTGCAGTCAGACCAGGGCCGAGTTCAGAGAACCCGGGCCGACCTGGCTGGAGATGGGCAGCTGGACCAGCATGGAGCGTGGCTGGGGTGGACTGGGTCTGAGCCAGCAGGAGGGCCGGCAGGCTGTCCCCGCCTTGGGCCGACTCACCAGCATGCCGCGCAGGGGCAGCAGGCCCCGGATCCGGAAGCAGGTGGTCCCTGTGACGCCTCTGCTGGTGTACAGCAGCACATCTGAGAACTGCAGGGAAGGAAGCCCTGGTTAGTGGACTTTCATACAGGCCCGGGGCCTGCTCGGTGGTCCTCAGACCAGGGGTGGGCTTGCTGGAGAGATTTAGCAGAAAAGGGGTTTTTATTTCATTCCCTCCTTGGTTTTCAATCAGTGGTACCCGGACAGCCACCAGGTGTCCGTGTCTATGATGTGCTTGCTGCCTGGCGGCAAGGAGATGCTCAGCCGCCCTTGCTCAGATCGGCCCAGGCTGGACCTGCTAAAGGTCCAGGGCCCTTATAGTGCCCCTGGGAGGCACCCCACGGGGCTGCGCTTCCTGGGGGGGGGGAGCAGGACCTACCAGGAAGAACATCCGTTGCTGTAGCCCCTTCTTGGTGAGCTCACACAGGCAGCCCTCACGGATAAACTCCTGAAAGACAGCAACGGCAGGGCTGACCACACTCCTAGGCCCCAGACGAGCCCCTTGCCAGCACCCTCCTGGCCAGGTGCTCATACCTCCTGGCCTTGCTCCCTGCCTCCTGCTGAGCACCACCCAAGTCATCACTGAGCACCCAGCTTCCACCCCCAGGCAGCACCCTCAGGCATGCCCCCACCGTGGGTGTTGTGTTACATGAAAGGTGAGGCTATGAAGAAGTTTCTGGAACGTTAGCCATGAAGATGGTATCTGAGTTCTGCTTTGAGATGAATGGGGCAGGGCAGGAACAGGTTTGAGAATGAAGGGAGGGGCAGGGACACTGGTTCCCACTAAGTTAACAGGTCACTGGTGCTACCTATCCCCAAATCACTGGGATTTTTAAGAAGATTCTTAATATCACAAAAGTTTCATATCCCAAAGGAATGAAGCTGCCATGGGTGGCACTGATGCATCCCAGGGCCACAGCCCCCCCCCCCATGGCACCCCTGCAGAGCTGTGAACCTCAGCGTGTTCCTAGGTTCATCCCACTGTGGTACCTGCTACTGGAAGGGCTACCTTCTCAAGAGTTTAGAGTCCTCTCCAATGAGCCACCCTCTCTAGGGACCCCTTTCTGCTCAGACACCAGGGTGGGTCTTCTCTTCATGGACATGCATGTGTAACTTGGGGGACGAGGGACCCTGGGTTGTAGATGGAACTCTGGAGCCCTTTGATTCACTGCTTGCTGAGCCCCACTGTGAACCAGCCCCAGCCTGAGCCCATCACTGGTGTCATCAAGAGGTGGCATGAGCTGCCCAGGCCACAGAGCAGTGAGGGGAAGCTGGAGTCTGAGCATGGGCCCCAGAGCTGAACCTGCACACCGTACATGCTGCACTCGTATAAGGATTCCTCAGGCCACCCCATGACCCTGAGCATACACCTCAGGCACACACCCTGCCCCTGAGCGCTTGCCAGTAGTAGCACTCAGGGCCAGCAGCCAGAGTAGGGTGATGAGGTGGGGCCGCCCTGCACCCGGTCTTAGCAGAACTGCAGGAGAGGGGCCATGCTGAGAGGGAGTCATGCTGAGGGTCTGGTCCAATCTGTCTGGTCTGGAGGTGCTTTGTTCTCAGTACCTTCTCCTAACAAGGCTGGCATTCAGACTCAATTGACACACAGATTTGCACCCATGGTGCTTCTGGAGAGGCAAGAAACACCTCATGCAACCCTCAAAACACTTCTCTCGTGTTCACAGTGTTCAGTTCAAGTAAAAGGCACTGGGTGATGGAAAGTAATCAGCTTGACACACAGAGATAAATGGGATAGAGAGTCCAGAAATAAACCATCCATCCATGGCCAACTGCTTTTGGACAAGGTGCCAAGTCCATCCAGTGGGGAAAGAATAATCTCTTCCACAAATTCTGCTGGGACAACTGTATCGCCACATGCGGAAGAATGAAGTTGGACTCTTACCTCACACCATAAACAGATATTAACTCAAAAAGGATCAAAGACTGAAAAGAGCTAAACATAAAACTCCTAGAAGAAAACATACGTGTAAACTTTGGATCAGACAATGATTCCTTGGATATGACACCTAAAGAACCAGCAACCAAATGAAAAATAGACAAAGTGGCCTTAATCAAAATTAAAAACATCTGTGCTTCAAAGGACACTCAAGAAAGTGAAAAGGGACTTCCAGCAAGAATAGGCAGACAAGCTACACAGATCCACTTCAACAATGAAATGAGAAACCAATTGAAACAGATACAGAAGATAATCCTGGAGCTATGAAATTAGAAAGGAAAGATAAAGAAGTAGATTAAATACCAGCTAGTAGAAGAACTTGCATGAAAACAGTGAATAAGCAGATGAATGGAGCTGCAGACTGTTGGCTATCCTGACAGCAGAGCCAGTTTGAATATTTACAAGTAGTATTGGGATCCAGGCAGTAACCTAAGAATTGGGCTTGCTCACCAATGGCTGCATGGACAACTGCACTGGTGGCTGATGACTAGAAAGGAAAACAGCAAATAAGGAGACAAACTGAGCTCTGGACTTTCAGCTTTCCTGAGGGTGCAGCCACTTTGAATATTTACAAACAGTGTGGACATTTTGGGTATTTGAAAGAAGCTTTCTGATCCCAGCAACTTAGAATAGGCTCTGCTTGCCAGGGACAGCATAGGCAACTGCACTGGAGGCTGACAACAGAAAAGGTGTGATACTCCTCTCTTGTTACTCTTGGTGAACAAAGGTGTGGCCATCCCTCACCTCCACCCACCTTCTGGACTGGGAGGAATTCCATCCTAGTCTCTGTGTCCTGCTCTCCCCCCACCTTTTGTTTTTCAATTATTCTTTTTTTTTTTTTTCCTTCCTTTTCATTATTTTTTTCTTTCTTTTTCCCTTCTGCAAAAACGACAAGGAGGCCACATGTTCTGACCTCCTCTAATCTCACAAGAGGAAGACAGGATTGCCAGCAGTAACCCAAGGCCTATTACTGCAAGGCCAGACATGCTGCCTCCTTCCAGCCCTTTCACCAACCGTTCCTCCCAAAGCACCCACCACCTCTCTCCTGGGTTCGATAATTCACTGCAGTGGCCACACAGACCTCACAGATTATGGGGTTTAT
>NW_006921593.1:18727848-18729765 GCF_000298275.1 Orycteropus afer afer
CATCAGAACTCTAAGCACCTGAGAGTGTGGAAACCTCCCAAAACATTGTATTGTGCCACGCCCAAAAGAAATAACCCAGGTGGGTGACTTTAAAATCAGGATCTCCTCAGTTGCTAATAGCAATTCCCACCTTGGAGTTTACAAAGACTTATGGGTAGAAAAGCCATACTAAGTAATTTACTACACCGCACCTTCCCTGGTTCTTGTGGGCCCACCCCCTTGCCTCTTCCTGGTTCCCATCTTCTTTCTTTCTTTTGGTTCTTCCCATCTCTTGTTTTTCTTTTTGCAGTTTTCTAATATTTTCTTTATTATTATTTTACTTTTGCTCTTCTCTCTTATTCCCAACCCCCCAAATATTATAGTTTCTCTTTTTCTATTTACATATTTTATGTCTTTTAAAAGTATTTATTTAAATATTTTTTCTCTTTTATTACTTTTTTTTTTCTTTTGTAATTTTTCCTGTTTGTTTATGCAGCTTGTGTTTTTTGTCCTCTTGATTTTATTTTTTTTGGTAGTTATTTTTATTGCTTTTTTTTTGTCTGAGTGGAATACAGCAACTGTGACCATATGACCCAACCATACCCACACCTCCTGCAGTCCCACCTGCTTAGTGAGGGCCATCACTTGCTTCTGCACCAACTGAACAATGATAAATAATAGCCAGTACTAGCCCAAGTCACTCTCAACTGTTCTTCACAAACAGCTAACAGAGATCTGTACACACATTCTCATTCTCTATCACACCCACCAAGAGACACGTGGTGAGTGCCTAAGTGCTGCCAACTAGTGAATAGAGGAACACAGTGCCCTGCTTACTCAGATATATCCAAACAAAACAAAGAAAAAAAATCTTGGGTGAATAACATACCACCATCATACAATCACCAATTTAATATAAATACAATATCATAATGTCTTGGAGACAACAAAACATCACAGTCCACACAAGGAAGCAAGATAAAGTAGTAGAAACAAGGGACCCAGATACAGACCCAGAACACATCCCTGAGAAAGAAACAGCATTGGAACTCCCTGATAAGGAATTAAAAAGAATTATATTTAGGTACCTTCAAGGGATTGAGAGATAGATCAGGGAAAATACAGACAAAATTAAGGAGAAAACACACAAAAAAAATCTAGAATAATTTAGGAAAACAATACAAGAACAAAAGGACAAAATAAATGAAAAATTAGAAATGATTCAAAATCTACAAATAGAAATCCAGAAGATGAATACTGAAATTTCAGAAATAGGTAACACATTGAACAGGCAAAGGAGTAGAACTGAATCAATGGAAGACAGCATTAGTGAAATTGAAGATAAATACCTCAATAATACTTTGCTAAGGGTTCAATCAGAAAAAAGATTTTTTTTTTTTTTTTAAAAAAGGAGAAAGCCTAAGATTCATGTGGGATACCAAAAAAAACCCACAGAAAAGATTGTCGGACATTTGTTGGAAAAGAACTTCCCTAATATGATGAAAGATGAGAAGATATCCATTCAAAAAGTCCAATGAACTCCAAACAGGATAGACCTCAAAAGAAAATCACCAAGACACATCATAATCAAACTCACCAAAACCAAAGACAAAGAAAGAATCCTGAATGCAGCACAGGAAAAACAAAAAGTTACTTACAAAAGGCAACTGATAAGAGTAACCTTGGATTTCTTGGCAGAGACCATGTAGGAGAGAATGCAATGGCATGATATATATAAAATTCTTGAAAGAAAAAAATTTCCAACCAAGAATTACATACCCAGCAAAATTGTGGATTTCTAGATAACAACATTTCCAGCAAACAACAACCAATGATTAACACACATGATGACATAACCCAGAAAACCACCCAAGTTATGTTGTTGTTGTTGTTGTTAGGTGCTGTCTGTCGAGTCATCTCCGACTCATAGCGACCCCA
>NW_006921593.1:18730310-18733823 GCF_000298275.1 Orycteropus afer afer
ATTGAGATGTAATCCATACCGCAGACTGTATTCTTCAACCTTCATCAGTAAGTGCCTCAAGTCATCCTCACTTTCAGCAAGCAAAGTTGTATCATCTGCGTATCTCAGGATGTTAATGATTCTTCCTCCAATCCTGATGCCATGTTTTTCTTCATATAGTCCAGCTTCTCGGATTCTTTGCTCAGCATATAGATTGAATAAGTATGGAGAAAGGATACAACCCTGATGCACTCCCTTCCTGATTTTAAATCACATGGTGTCCCCTTGTTCCGTTCAAATGTCAGCCTCCTGGTCAAGGTACAGGTTCCTCATGAGTACAATCAAGTGTTTTGGAATTCCCATTCTTCTCAATGGTATCCATCATTTGTCATGATCCACACAATCAAATGCCTTTGCATAGGCGATATTAATGATATTATTCTATAATTTCCACAATCTGTGGGATCACTTTTCTTTGGAATGGATACAAATATGGATCTCTTCCATTCAGTTAGCCAGGTAGCTGTCTTCCAAATCTCTTGGCATAACTGAGTGAGTGCCTCCAATGGGGCATCCATTTGTTGAAACCCATGTTATAGAAGTTATAGAAGTATCCAAAGTAAAATAAATTTACAAACCATAAACAGGGAACCAAAGACATCAATTGGCAAATGAGGACAACTACAAACCAAAAAGAGGAAATAAACAGTGTAGGTACAGAACTTCTAAATGGTGAGGAAGTCAACACAACTGTGAGATAGAACAGACTGTTGTAAACTCGGGAAGAAAATTATAAATCACAGGGTAACCTCAAAGAAAAATAATAAACCTTTGAATCAAATTAAAAAGAGGACAAGCACAAACCTTTAGCAAATACTAAAACAATAGCAACAAAGGAAATGATAACACGATTCATAAAGAAAATGATCTCAGCACAGAAAATTATATGGAACAAAGAAACCAGGACACCATGAAAAAACACATAACAAAATGACAGCAACCAATTCATACTTGTCAATAATTACACTGAATGTCAATGGATTAAATGCACCACTCAAGAAATGGACAGTCGCAGACTGGATAAGAAAACATAATACATCAATATGCTGTCTACAAGAGACACACCTTAGAGACAAAGACAAAAATAGACTAAAAATCAAAGACAGTATTAATTTCTGATAAAATTGACTTTAAGACAAAACCACCATAAGAGACAAGGAAGGACATTACATAATGATTAAAGGATCAATTGAATAAGAAGATATAATCATAATAAATATCTATGCACCCAATGAAAGAGCCCTAAAATACATAAATGAGACCTTAACAGAATTGAAAAGAGAAACAGATGACTCCACAGTCATAGTAGTAGACTTTAATACACCACTTTCAATGAAATATAGAACAACTGGAAAGAAACTCAACAAAGACACAAAAGAACTAAAAATATAATCCACCAACTCGACCTTATAGACATCTACAGAGCACTTCACCCAACAACAGCACAATATGCATTCTTTTCCAGTGCACATGGAACATTCTCCAGGATAGACCATATGTCTGGCCACAAAGCAAGCCTTAATATATTTAAAAACACTGAAATACTGCAAAGCATCTTCTCAGATCATAGTCCTATAAAATTGGAAATCAAAAATAGGAAGATCCATGGAAAAAGAGGAGACACGTGGAAATTAACAACACCCTTCTTAAAAACTACTGGGTAATAGAAGAAATAAAAAATGAAATAAAAAAAAAAAAATCCTTGAATCAAATGAGAATGAAAACACAACATGCCAAAATCTTTGGGATACAGCAAAAGCAGTGATCAGAGGGCAATTTATACCAACAGATACACCTATCACAAAAGAAGAAAGAGCCAAAATCAGCACATTAATACAACATCTCCAACAATTACAAAAAAAGCAGCAAGAAAAGCCTACAGTCACTGCAAGAAAAGAAATAATAAAAATTCAAGCAGGAAAAAATGAAACAGAAAATAGACGATAGAAAAAATCAACAAGACTAGAAGTTGGTTCTTTGAAAAATGAATAAAACTGACAAGTTTCTGGCAAACTTAACCAAGGAAAAGAGGGAGAGAATAAAAATAACATGAAAAAGAAATGAATTGGGCAATGTCACACAGAACCAACAGAAATAAAAAGAGTAATATTAGGATACTATGAAGAACTGTACCCCCAAATTTTTTACAATCTAGTAAGAAAGGGACAGATTCCTAGAAATACAACACTTACCTAACACAGACTGAGGTGGAAAATTTGAACAGACTCATAATAAAAGAAGAAATTGAACAGGTCATAAAAAAAATTACCAACAGAAAAAAGTCCTGGCCTAGCTGGTTTCGGTGGAGAATTCTACCAAACCTTCAGAGAACTGACACCAATTCTACTCAAACTTTTCTAGAACATACAAAAGGATAGAATCCTCCCAAGTTCATTTTAGGAAGCAAGCATAACCTTGATACCAAAACCAGGCAAAGATTAAAAAGGCAAACTACAGACCAATATCCCTCATGAATGTTGATGCAAAAATCTTCAACAAAATCCAAGCCAATAGACTACAACAATGTATCAAAAAAAATAATACATAATGACCAAGTGGGGTTCATACCAGGTATGCAAGGACAGTTCAACATTAGAAAAACAACATCATCCATCACGGTGGTAGTTAAGGTTGTGTGTCAACTTGGCTGGGCCTGGTTGAGTAGCTGAGCAGCTGGTGGTAGTTATTCCTCACTACGAGCCTGGCAGTCATCTCCATAGTGGGATCTGCCATAAGCAGCCCAGTAGCTGCTTTAGGGATGTTGTCTGCATCCCGTATATAAGATGCAGCTTTGGGAATGGTCTCTAGCTTATGGCATGCTTGAACCCTGCACGTGGCTGAGTCCTTGTTCAGTAGCCTGCCACGTTGCCCTGCCCATCTTGAGACTTTAAGAACTTGAGTCAATGGCCTGCCATGTGGTTTGGTACTATCAGGACTGTGCTATTTATTTGTTGACCTTGAATTGTCAGCCTCAGCAACAAGCAGCTGCCTGAGTGAAGAAAAGCCTCCAGCTTTAGTGGGCCAGGAGCAAGAGGCAGAGCTGAAGCCCAAGGTTGAGGGGCTTTCCCCCAGCCTCTAGAACCTGGCATGTTGAACTCAGACTGAAAGCCTCCAAAACTGTAAGAGAATAAACTCCTGTTTGTTCAAGCCATCCCATTTGTAGTATCTTCTGTTAGAGTGGCACTAGGTAACCAAAACAATCACATAAATAAAACAAAAGAAAAGAACCACATGATCATATCAATCAATGCAGAAGAAGCATTTGATAAAATCCAACACCTGTTCCTGATAAAAACTCTCAGCAAAATAGAAATAGAAGGGACATTCCTCAACATAATAAAGGGCATCTATACAAAACCAAGAGCCAACATTATTCTCAATGGAGAGAGACTGAAATCATTCCTCTTGAGAACAGGAACTAGACAAGGATGCCCACTATCACCACTTCTATTCAACATTGTACTGGAAGTCCTA